>NC_052627.1:139973868-140278511 GCF_016161935.1 Mauremys reevesii | reverse complement strand
ATGACACCAGCCTCTCTGGTTCATCGGCTCACAGATAACACGGCCACTGTGTTCATCTCTAGTCTGACCTCCTGCATAACACAGGCCATAAGACTTTCCTGAATTAATTTCTGATTGAACTAGGGCAGATCTTTTATAAAAACACATGAGATCTTGATTTTAAAATAACCAGTGACGGAGAATCCACCAAGACCTTTGGTAAATGGTTCCAGTGATTAATTACCCCCACTGTTAAAAATTAGCACTTTATTTCCAGTCTGAATTCATTTAGCTTCAATCTCCAGCCATTGGATCGTGTTAGACCTTTTCTCTGCTAGACTGAAGAGCCCTCTACTGTCAAATTTCTGTTCCCCATGTAGGTACCTGTAGTCTGTGATCACATCATCCCATAACCTTCTCCTGGGTATTCCTCAGAGCTTGACTTAAGGAGATCAGTCACTATAAGGCAGCTTTCCAGTTCTTTAAATGTTCTGCCCCCTCTCCAATTTATCAACACCCTTCTTGACCCGCAGACACCAGAACTGTACACGTTATCACAGCAGTGGTTGCAACAGTGCCAAATACAGGGGGAATATAATATCCCTATTCCTACTTGAGAGTCCCCTGTTCATGCATCCAAGGCTCACACTAGCTCTTTTGGCCACAGCGTCACACTGGGACCTCATGTTCAGTTGATTATCCACCTGAAGTCCCCAAGTTATTTTCAGAGTCACGGCTTCCCAGCAGAGAATCCCCCATCATGTCAGTATGGCTTGCACCCTTTGTTCCTAGATGTATGACTTCACATTTGGCCATATTTAAAACACATTGTTTAGTTGTGCCCATCTTAGATTGCTATAGTGACCTGTCCTCTTCACTGCTCGTTTCACTCCTCCCCCCAATCTTTGTGTTATCTGCAGACTTCATCAGCGGTGAGTTTTTCTTCCAGGTTATTGATTAAAATATTAAATAGCAGAGGGCCAAGAACTGATCCTTGTGGGACTGCACTAGAAACACACCTGCTCAGTGATGATTCTCTATTTACAATTACATTTTGAGACCTGTTAGTTAACCAGTTTTTAATGAATTTAATGTGTGCCATGTTGATTTTGTGTCATTCTGGTTTCTTAATCAAAATGTCATGTTGTACCAAGTCTAAGTGTAGTACCTCAACACTATTACCTTAATCAACCAAACTTGTAATCTCATCAAAACAAGATCCCACGTCAGTCAGGATCTGTCTTCCATACACCTGTGCTTATTGTCTATTACCTTCCTTTCTTTCCCATCTGAGTCCTCTATCTGCTATTCCATTATTGTGCCCTGGATCAGTGTGGGGCTGACAGACCTATAATCACCTAGCTTTCTCCAGTGCTCTGACGCCTAGAGTGCGGGTGGGCTTCAGAGCGTGAGCTGCAACTGCAGTGCTGTGTGTACGCCGCTATTTCTAGAGAGCGAGCCTGAGCCCGACTAGCCCATGTCTATGGGCCCGGGCTGGGGGGTCACTCCCACTCGCTCCAGAATGCTGTGTCGACGTACCTCCTCGGGGCAGTATGCACAGCTTCAGTGGTCACTGCTCTTGAGGAAGCGATGACTATAGTGCAGAGGGCTCCCTGTGCCCTCTGTGCAGACAGAACTCAAAGGAGAAGCATCAGCTACGCCATTGTACAGACAAGGGCAGGTCCTGTGAAAACTTCCCGACACCTAAGTCTGCCAGTGCTCCTTGATCCCACCTGGCAGCCCCGCTGCTAGCCCTGCCTCAATTCCCACACTGTGCTTCACTGACCCATTCTGTGGGGCATCTGTGATTTCGATAAGCGCTTACTACTGGTTGCAATGACTTCCTCCATCTCGTGTCACTTGTATCCTAGTACTGATGTGACATGAGTCGGGGAGGGGTCACGGCAATCAGTGCTACCCCCATCTCTCATCCAAGCTCCTGTCACGTCCTGTCTGATGCGCAGCCTGAGCTCTCTGGGGCATGGACTGTGCTGCACGATAGGACTCTGCTCCCTGACTGGGGTCCCCAGGCTCTTACAGGGAGAGAACAAAGCCGTTACCAGCATCACAGATTGCTGAGTTAGCACTCCCCTCCCAATGTACTGACTACAGCCCCGCACCCCAACCCTGGGTTCTAGCCTGGCCCTTCCCTCACCAGGACTCTGCTCTCTCACCAATGCTTTACCAGCAGCCTGGGAGGCCCAGCTCAGCTGCTGAAGGGGAGTCCCTGAGCAGAGTGGGCCTAACAGCCTCAAGGGACCTCCCAGCTTCTCTTGCTAGAATCCCAGCAGGTTGCTATGGTCACATGAGGGCAGTTCAGCTTTTTAAAAAACATGGCTCTGTGTGACAAGAGCATCCATGAGGTTACTAACTCAAGCACTCAGGTTAGCAAATGCCAGTGGATCACACTGGGCTGGGACTCAGGAGACCTGGCGTAGTGTCCACAGGCCTGCTGGGTGCCCTGGGGGAGCTGGTAGAGCCCAAGGTTTGGCTTGACCTGTCCACAGCAGGCACCTGCCATGGCTTAAGCTCAGGCAGGGACTAGAAAATGGTTTTCCAGAGTAAACGGGGCCTCCCTGGCAGGGGTTCCCAGCCCTTGGCTCCATGCACTGGATGGAGCCATCAGTTTGTTATGGCAAGCTTCATAGTGGCCCTTGCCCCTGCAGCGACTCCCCCTCCTATTTGGCATCCCCAGGACAGCCTGGCCCGGGTCCTGCAGCCCTGTCCCACTGAGGGCACATGCCCAGTGCTTCCTGCCAGCTGTGCTGTGCTCAGGAGATGCAGCCAGAAACACACAGGGAAGCTCGGGGTTGCCTTTGGGAGGTGGGGTCTGTGTGAGTGCTCCCAGGGCAGCCAGTGTGTGCAATGTTCCCCTTTCCTTCTCCAGAGCGGGGGTGTGTGTGGGGTTCTCACTGTCACTAGGCAGCATTGCCTGACCCCCTCCTGCCTCTGGGCTGTACTGGACTCTGGCTGGCTCCCACCTGCAGCTCTCGGGAACAGCAGCGCGCTGGGGAAGGAGGCTGCATCTGTCCCTTGAGTAATGACTCTCTCCCACCTGTTGCTGTCCATACTAACTAGGTGTCCCATCTATTGTGTCTTCACCACGTTCTGCCTTACAAGCATCTCCCTGTCTGGGCACAGCTCCAAGAGCAGGAAAGGAAATTGCCCTGCGACTGGGCGTCTGGCTGGGTGGCGCATGGAGCAGAATGCTGAGCAGAAAGCTGCCGCGTCAGGCACCGGGTGGCAGGCTGTCTGTGGGCACCACCCTCCACCACTCCAGAAGGGGATGCCCCAAGATGGGAGGGACTGGGCAGCTCCCTCCCTACTCTGGTTTGGTTTTGCTAAGCTCTGAGTTGTGCAGCTTGCTGCTTTCTGGGGGAGGGATCGGGAATCCAGCTCACTCAGCACCTGGGAACTTTGCTTGTTCTCGGCGCCTGTTAACGCTGGGCCACTCTGCTGAGTCGGCAGCTTGGTTCCAGAAGAACGCGCTGTAAGGGATGTGGCTGCAGCACCGTGCGCCCGCGTGCTGCGTTGCCATCTGCCAAACAGGGTAGCAATGCCGCTGTGCAGTTCCCAGAACGAGGCACTGGGGGGCAGCACAGGGCGTGCTCTGGGGAGCAGGGCCCGAATGCGGGCTGCAGGGGGCGATCCCTTCTAGGCCAGGCCCAGCCTTGCCCACCTGCGGCAGGGAGCAAGGCAGCAGCGCTCGAAGGGTGCTGAGGAAGGGGTGTGCGGGGGGGGGGAAAGAAACGGGACTTTTGGAGTTGCTCAGCAGGTACCTCTGGATAGTCACAGACCTTGGACATCAGGGACACTTTGGGTATGTCTCCACTGCCCACGGCACGCGCGGCCGCACTGTAGTCACGCTTTATCGCCCGGGGAGAGCTCTCTCGGCGATAAAAAATAACCACCCCGAACGAGCGGCGGGAGTGCAGCTCCCAGTGATAAAGCGCTGTCTATACTGGTGCTTTTCAGCGCTAGAACTTTTGTCACACGGGGGGTGTTTTTTCACACTCCTGAACGACTAAAGTTTTAGCGCTGAAAGTGGCAGTGTAGACACAGCCTGAATTGCACAGCAAAGGAGCGTTGCTCCCGGCGTGTTAGTGGCTCTAACTCTCCCCACAGCTCCTAAGCTGTTCTCTTCCACACCCCTTGGGGTGTCTGGAGGATGGCAGGGGGCACCTCAGGCAGGGCTGCTGAGCATGCGCTGTGATGTGCTGCATGCGGGAGGGAGTGGGGAACCCTGGCTGGAGCAGAGGAGACTGGAGTTGGTACAGGGTGTGGCCGGAGATGTATGCCTGGGCGTGATGTGGGATCACAGGGTGGGGGAGCGTGTGTGCTCATGACAGAGCTGATGTGGCAGGGAAGACATGTAGGTGCCCACGCTGTGACGCGTGTGTGCGAGGGGTGCAGCATTGTGAAATGGACCGTAGGGCACTCTCCTGCCCTGCCCTGGGCTGGGCTGTATCTACCATTGCTTACAGAAATAGAACCAAGGGCGCTGCAGCAGCCAGTGATTCCAATTGCCCCTGACACGAGGAGTGACGGGGCCTAACTCCGGACACACACTGTAGTGCTCGAAGTGAGGGCAGAGGCGGAGTCTGTGCCATGCCAGTTAAATACAGCGCACGGCAAGCCTAGAGCCTCCAGCTGATGGTGGTAGGAGGGGCTCTCTGAGTGAAATCCCAACTGAGCTGAGTCTCTGCTCCTCCAGAGGAGATTGATTTACGGATTGTCCCAGGCACCCACACCTGGAGTAGCCGGGGGGAATGAGGGGCGGCTGCAGGCAGAGCGCCAGGCCTGGAGTAGCCGGGGGGAACGAGGGGCGGCTGCAGGCAGAGCGCCAGGCCTGGAGTAGCCGGGGGACTGAAGTTCAGGATTGAGGAGAGGGAGCGGCAGGCTGAGACTGAGGGGCAGCAGCAGAATTGATGGGGAGGGGGTGCCCTTTCGTGGAAGAGCAAGGGCTGGACACCTTCCACTCAGAACAGCACCATGCAGGGACTTGCAGTTCCCACAGGCTGCCTCTTTGTATTCAAGACAGGGAAACAGATGCAGCTCTTGGACGCCTGCTGAACTGCCAGCAGTGCCCTCCGTGGAGCAGCAGGAAGGCCCCTGGCTCAGGGATGATGCACATTTTCTCACTGGCCCGTTTGCCATGTTTGGTGTGAGCTGGCTCCCCGCACCCAGGACCCCAGCCCGTCACTGCCCCACGGGGAGCTGGCTCCCTGCCCCCAGGACCCCGGCCCGTCACTGCCCCGCGGGGAGCCCAGGACCCCAGCCCGTCACTGCCCCGCCGGGAGCTGGCTCCCCGCACCCAGGACCCCGGCCTGTCACTGCCCCGTGGGGAGCCCAGGACCCCAGCCTGTCACTGCCCTGCAGGGAGCTGGCTCCCCGCACCCAGGACCCCGGCCTGTCACTGCCCCGCGGGGAACCCAGGACCCCAGCCCGTCACTGCCCCGCCGGGAGCTGGCTCCCCGCACCCAGGACCCCAGCCCGTCACTGCCCCGCCGGGAGCCCAGGACCCCAGCCCGTCACTGCCCTGCAGGGAGCTGGCTCCCCGCACCCAGGACCCCAGCCCGTCACTGCCCCGCCGGGAGCCCAGGACCCCAGCCCGTCACTGCCCTGCCGGGAGCTGGCTCCCCGCACCCAGGACCCCGGCTCGTCACTGCCCCGCGGGGAGCCCAGGACCCCAGCCCGTCACTGCCCCGCCGGGAGCTGGCTCCCCGCACCCAGGACCCCAGCCCGTCACTGCCCCACGGGGAGCTGGCTCCCTGCCCCCAGGACACTGGCTCGTCACTGCCCCACGGGGAGCTGGCTCCCTGCCCCCAGGACCCCGGCTCGTCACTGCCCCACGGGGAGCTGGCTCCCTGCCCCCAGGACCCCGGCTCGTCACTGCCCCACGGGGAGCTGGCTCCCTGCCCCCAGGACCCCGGCTCGTCACTGCCCCGCGGGGAGCTGGCTCCCTGCCCCCAGGACCCCGGCTCGTCACTGCCCCCCGGGGAGCCCAGGGCCCCCGCCCGTCACAGCCCCGCGGGGAGCTGGCTCCCTGCCCCAGGACCCGGCTCGTCACTGCCCAGAGCTGGCTCCCTGCCCCCAGGACCCCGGCTCGTCACTGCCCCACGGGGAGCTGGCTCCCTGCCCCCAGGACCCCGGCCCGTCACTGCCCCACGGGGAGCTGGCTCCCTGCCCCCAGGACCCCGGCTCGTCACTGCCCCACGGGGAGCCCAGGACCCCGGCCCGTCACTGCCCCACGGGGAGCTGGCTCCCTGCCCCCAGGACCCCGGCTCGTCACTGCCCCACGGGGAGCTGGCTCCCTGGCACAGCCTGTCTGCCCTGCACAGAGCCCCAATGTGGCAGAGCTATTTTTAAACAGTTTCTTCTGCTTGAATTGAGCTGTGAACTTGTACCATGTTTATGCTAAAGGGGCTTCCTTTTCCCTTTTTGCTGAAGAGGCAGCGCTGGAGATCAAAGCTTGTCTCTTTGGGTTTGTGATCTTGCCTGAGCTGAGAGGGAGGGCTCGAAAGGGGCCAGCAACTCCGTGTGGAGGCAGCCAAGTGTGCTAGAAACTTTGCTACCCTTGGGAGGGAAGGTGAGAGGAGACGTGCTGCAGCTCCTGCGCTGGCTCCATGCTCACACAGTCTCTCTGTCTCCGCAGGTCCATGGGAGCCATGAGCTGGGCCTGGACCTGCTGCCATCCTGCCCCCAGGGGGGCCAACCCTGGGGGTGACTAAGACGGAAAATGGGCTCGTGGTGCCCCAGGCCAGGCTCAGGGCCAGCCAGGGCCAGCTGTGCTGGGGGACTTTGTCGGAAGCTTTAGGGGCAAAGGACAGAGGCAGGACGGCTGGGCCAGCATGCCGAGAAGCCTCGTTGCTGCTCCTCCTGGTCGCTATCCCATCAGCGAGACCCACAGGCAGCAGAGGATGAAGCCAGCTGGCCCCCTGGCCAAGCCATGGGCAGCCCTTAGCACAGGGCTCCAGCTGCCGCGCTGACAGGCGGAGGAGATGCTCCCTCTGGCAGGTTGCAGCGCGTGTACTGCAGCTTCCCAAGCAGCAGGGAGGAGGAGCATGGGAGTGGAGCCTGGGGCCTGAGGGCGGGGCGGGGCGGCACGAGATGCTCAGTAAGGAGACCACCCCCTGCCTGGCTCGGAGCAATGAGGGCAGCCAGGAGAAAGCCACGACCGTACGCTCGGTGCTGCTCAACCGCGACTCGCCCGACATCGAGACCCGGCTCAAACGCCGACGCAACCGCACCCAGCAGGTACGCTTCAAGGACCTGGTGGATGGCAACCCTGGGGAGGAGGCGAGCCCCCTGCAGGAGCCAGCAGCCACACCTGACACCAACACCCCATGTGCCTCTACACCTCCCAGGGATTCCCCCGAGCTGGTGGCAAACTGTGCCTCGGACGCCCAGTGGGGCTGGCCCCAGGCCAAGCCGGGCTCACTGACGCTGCCTGTGCCCAGCAAGGTGTGTCTGAGCACGGCCATCCAGACCTCCCCCAGCCTCCAGCAGCAATTCCCAGCCTCCCGTGTCCGCAGCAAGAGCGCCTGCGACTTCGCCCAGCAGGAGGTGCTGGCCGCCGCCTGGGAGCCCAGCAAGAGCCAGACGGGCTGCCGAGGCCCAGCCAGGGCACCCGCCTCCGCCAGAGCCAGCGGGGATCTCCCCCACTGCACCCTCACCAGCCTTTCTGCACACAACCACCTCCCTGCCTCCCCCCTCACCCAGCACACCAGCAGAGAGGGGCAGCCAGGCCCCACTCCACATGCCACTTTGTGCCACGGGCTGACTCCACCGCCCAGGGCTCCTTGCCCACCTTATCCAGGGACCATCAGGTGTACCGCTGCCAACTATACCTCCCAGCAAAAGGGCTGCCCACCAGCGCCCAGCCCCGGCCTCTGCTCCTCCCAGCCCCCTGCATACACCAGGAACTGTGGGAGCCCTAAGGACAGCCATGGTGCCCCTGCTCCATGTCCCCTGCGCCCTCCCTCTGTGCCATGTGGACAGCCTGGGCCACCTGCAGAGCCACGGCCTCGAAGCAGGAGCCAGTCTGAGCAGGACCTGCCATCCCAGCCTGCTCATAACCACATGGCCGGCAGCCATGGGCTCGGCCAACCGGCTCAGTGTCCCTCCCAAAGAGACCCCACTGCTGCCCTGCAGCAGCAACACAGCTCGTCCTGGGGCAGCCCCAGCTGCCTCCCTTCAAACCACACCCCCAGCGCAGTCCTGCCACCACCAAGCCAGCCCAGTACTACAGCCACCATGCTGAAGAAGACACCAGCCACCCTCAGCCACCAGGCTCCCAGCAGTGGATGGGCCCAATCTGTGGCTGCAAGGCCCAGCGTCTGCAGCCAGCTGAAGGCCACCCAGACTGAGTGTGGCCTCATGAACTTGGAGGAGCCTCAGCAACTGACCTCCACATCCAGCCAGGGGCACCCCCCAAGGACACAGCAATTCACCCGGACTCCTGGGGCCCCCTGGAGCAACGAGCCGCTGGGTGAGCCCTGTCTGACGGCCAAGCAGCTGGAGACTCTGCACCAGGTTCAGGACCTTCTGCAATTGGTGGTTGCAGCCAAAGGGCAAGGGGGTCTGTCCAAGGGGGATGAGCATTTCCTAACATCTCGGGGACATGTGGGTGTGGGGACTGGGCCAATGGGGGACCTACAGTCACAGCTGCAGTCCCTGGAAGGGGTGCTGGAGACCAGCCAACACACCATCAAGGTGCTGCTGGATGTCATCCAGGACCTGGAGAAGAAGGAGGCCCAGCGGGACGGGTGAGCAGCAGGGTGCAGGCGGGCTGCCGGGAGGGGGAAGACAAGGTGCACAGACTCCCTGCCATAGGTTTGGCTCAGCAATCAAACGCGGTATCAGGTCAGGGAAGGATAACACTACTCCAGAGACCTTCGACCGACTGTCCAAACAGCACTGACCCAGTGCCAGCCCGCTGACTCCCAGCTGCCCATGGGCCACCAGCCCGGCCATGCCCGCTCTCAGGCCTCCCCAGCCCATGCCAACACACACCTGCCCTCCCCCTTGGGTCACAGGGGTAATCCAGTCTCCGGGCACAGCGTGTCTTGGCCTTTCTGCTGAGTCTGCCAGCCAGGGTAAAGCACAGGGATGAGTATGTGTCATGGGAGCGGAGATCCCCAAACTCATCTCAGCCAGGGCCCTTCGATGGGAACTGCTGTCAGTCCCTCCTGAGCCAGGTGGGATTCAAACGGGTTCCCTGCAGGAGAGAGGCTCTGGAGCTCATTAGCACTACCCTGAAGCAGCCAGGCCCTGTACGTACTATTGCTACCCCTTGGAGAGTGAGGCTGCTGTCTGGAAAGATCAGTTCAAGTGCAGACTTTTCTGCAGCTCACACAGGCAGGGTCTTCTCCTCTCTGCACACACAGGCAATGCCTCCCACCAGTGCACTCAGTCGCTAGCAAACCCACTGCACAATTAAATGTCCTACCTTCTTAGAGGGACAGTTCTCATTAAACAAAACACAAACCCTAAAACTACACCAGTAAAACAAATACTAACACACCATCCAAATTTACCTCTCTGTAGGATGGTTTGCAATACAAAACAACAATACTAATTGCAGAGTCCTCACACTGTGAGAGTCATTAACAGAGTTTGAACCCATGAGTTGCAGATCCACCACAGCTCTGGGGGATGAGGGGTGAGGAAAGCTTGCTAATATCCTCTGTGTGGGAGCAAGACAGGACACATTGTCCCAATTCCACGAGTGTTTGGGAGCTAGTGGTGGGATGCTGGGTATCAGGGTTACTGGGGACAGAGCATGATGTAGTGGTTCTAGACATCACAGCCAAACAACAACGCTTCAGTTTGAGTTGTCTGCAAGGACTGAACTCAAGGCTTGGATCTAAAAGCACAACCAGCTCCATTAGCATGGAAGTAGTAACAGACTCAGGTTATGTCCACACTGCAAACCCACTCCTCAGCAGTGAGTCTCAGCCCAGGTCAACTGATGTGGGCTTGGCCTGTGGCGCTGAAAACAGCAGTGTAGACATTTGGGCTTGGGCTGGAGCTGGGACCCCCACCCCCTTTCACTGGATTTCAGAGCCTGGGCTCCAGCCGAAATCTGAATGTCTGCGCTGCTATCATTAGCCCCAGACCCTGAGCCCTGCCAGCGACAGTTCGTTGATCCGGGCACTGAGACTTACTGCCAGAGGTGCGGTTCATTTCTTTTTGCAGGGTAGCCCTATCCTCAGAATCCTCCATATGGGATGTACCACCAAGGAGTGACACCAACCCGCACTGCGTCAGCGTGGTTACACATGCAGTTAGCACATTGCTTCAGAAAGGCTGCAGGGCAAAGTGGATGAGATTTGGGTCTGTCATATTAAGCACGTGGATTCTGGACCTAGGCCTATCTGTAGAGATCTGGTGGAACCTCCTAGTTCTCTGTAAACCAGGTGAATGCTAGCTGCCTTCGTCTAGGTATTAGTGGTTGTGAAGGACAATAATATATTTGCACCAGTGGAAGAGCTGGGCTTAGAACTCACGGTCTCCTGGTTTACAGCTCAGCATGCCTTGCCTTTGGGTCATGCGTGTATCCTGGCCCCTTTCCCTTTCCTGTACAATGTGGATTGGCAGAGACGAATGCGAGACTCGGCAGGTGATTTGCACTGCTCTCGCCAGAAAAAGGAAGCTACAGCAGCAGTGAGAGCACAGACCGACTCCCCAAGGCGGCCTCTGTTGGGGATCCAGACCTCCTGGCTGTGTGCAGCGAGGTGTCTCCGAACAAAGCACTCAGTGTTCATGGCTGTTCATTTCACTGATTCTGCTGCTCCTGAGAATGGGGATCTGGGAGCAGCACCAGTGCCCCGACGCATGCCAGACATGGGACCCAAAGTGTGAGTCTGCCCCTACCTGGAGACCAGAACATCCACCTCAACCAATGTGCCTGAAGCCTGGCCAGTTCTGGTGTCTGCATTTCAAAAAGAACGTTAAAGTTTGGAAGGGAGTCAGAGAAGAGCTACAGTGATTCGAAGTCTGGCAAACCTGCCTTCATAGTGAGAGGCTTAAGAAGCTCAATCTATGCAGTTTATCCAAGAGAGGGATAAGAGGGGATGTATCGCAATCGGTTACTGCCTGCATGGGGAGCAGAGGGCTCGTTAATCTAGCAGACAAAGGCAAAATGAGATCAGTGGCTGAATGCTAAAGCTAGAAATAAGGAGCAGTTTTTTTCTAAGGGCATGTCGCTTTAACGTGGCTGTGCAGTCACGGCACAGTGCTGGGAGAGAGCTTTCCCAGCGCTGTAAAAAAACCGCCCCCATGAGGGGAGTAGCTATCAGAGCTGGAAGCAGGGCTCCCAGCGCTGGTGCACTGTCTACACTGCCACTTTACAGCGCTGAAACTTGCAGCGCTCAGGGGGGTGTTTTTTCACCCCCCTGAGCGAGAAAGTTGCAGTGCTGAAAAGTGGCAGTGTGGACGAGGCCTAAGTGTGGGTAATTAACCACTTGTACAATTTATGGAGGTTTGTGGTAGATTCTTCATCACTCGAAGCCTTAAATGAAGAGTGGATCTCTTTGTAAAAGAGGCACCCTAGCTCAAACAGAAGTTCCATATGGGTTTACCGCAGAAATTACTGGGTAAGGTTCTGTGGCCTACACTCTGGGTGGTCAGACTAAATGGTCACAGTAGTACCCGTCTGGCCTTAAAAATATACAAAATCCTAGACATGTAGGACTGGAGGGGACTTTGCTAGGTCATCTAGTCCAGTCCCCTGCACTGAGGCAGGACTTGGTATTATACAGACCATCACTGACAGGGGTTTGTCTAACCCAGGGGTGGGCAAACCATGGCCCGCAGGCCACATCTAGCCCGCCAGCCGATTTTATCCAGCTCTCAAGCTCCTGCTCAGGAGCAGGGTCGGGGGCTGCACTGTGCACATGTGCTGTGGCTCCCGGAAGCAGTGGCATGTCCCCTCTCTGGCTCCTATGTTTAGGGGCAGCCAGGGGGCTCCATGTATTGCCACACCCACAGGCGCCGCCCTCGCAGCTCCCATTGGCCAGGAACTGCAGCCAGTGGGAGCTACAGGGGCAACGCCTGTGGGCAGGGCAGCACGCAGAGCTGCCTGGCTGCGCCTCTGTGTAGAAAGCAGAGGGGGGATATGCAGCTGCTTCTGGGAGCTGCTTGAGGTAAGTGCTGCCTGAGCCTGCATCCCTGACCCCCTCCCATGCCCCAACCCCCTGCCCCAGCCCTGATCCCCCTCCTGCCCTCCAAACCCCTCAGTCCCAGCCCGGAGCACCCTCCTATAGCCCAAACCCATCCCCAGCCCCACCCCAGAGCTTGCACCTAGAGCGGGGCCCTCACTCAGCACCCTGCCCCAGCCCAGAGCACCCACCCACACCCTGAACTCCTCATTTCTGGCCCCACCCCAGAGCCCAACCCCAGCCAGAGCCCTGATCCCCCTCCCGCCCTCCGAACCCCTCAGTCCCAGTCTGAAGCACCCTCCTGCACCCCAAGCCCCTCATCCCCAGCCCCCCCACACCCCTGTGTCCCAACCTCCTGCCTCAGCCCTGAGCCCCTTCCCACACCCTGAACTCCTCTTTTCTGGCCCTATCACAGAGCCCTCACCCCCTCCTGCACCTCAACCCCCATTTCGTAAGAATTCACAGCCCGCCATACAATTTCCATACCCAGATGTGGCCCTTGGGCCAAAAAGTTTGCCCACCGCTGGTCTAACTTGTTCTTAAAAATCTCCAATGATGGAGGTTCCACAACCTCCCTAGGTAATTTGTTCCAGTGCTTAACCACCCTGACAGTTAGGAAGTTTTTTCTAATGTCCAACCTAAACCTCCCCTGCTGCAGTTTTTGCCTCTTGTCCTGTCCTCAGTGGACAAGGAGAACAATTTGTCACCCTCCTCTTTATAACAACCTTTTACCTACATGAAGACAGTTATCACGTCCCCCTTCAATCTTCTCTTCTCCAGACTAAACAAACCCAATGTTTTCAATCTTTCCTCATAGGTCATATCATTTTTGTTGCTCTTCTCTGGACTTTCTCTAATTTGCCCACACCTTTTCTGAAGTGTGATGCCCAGAAGAGGACTCAATACTCCAGTGGAAGCCTTATCAGTGCTGAGTAGAGCAGAAGAATTACATCTCGTGTCTTGCTGACAACAATCCTGCTAATACATCCCAGAATGTTGTTCGCTTTTTTTTTTGCAACAGTGTTGCATTGTTGACTCGTATTTCATTTCTGATCCACTAGAACCCCCAGATCCCTTTTCACAGCACTCCTACCTAGACAGTCATTGCCTATTTTGTATTTGGGCAACTGATTGTTCCTTCCTAAGTGGAAGACCTTGCATTGTCCTGATTGAATTTCATCCAATGTATTTCAGACCATTTCTCCAGTTTGTCCAGATCATTTTGAATTCTAATCCTATCCTCTAAAGCACTTGCAATCCCTCCCAGCTTGGTCTCACCATCCCCAGACTTGATAAGCGTGATCTCTATGCCATTGTCCAAATTATTTATCAAGATATTGACTAGAATCAGACCCAGAACAGATCCCTATGGGACCCTACTCAGTATGCCATTCCAGCTTGACAGTGAACCATTGATAACTACTCTCCGAGTACCGTTTTCCAACCTGTTGTGTACCCACCTTATTGTTGGTTTGTCTATGATCTATATCCCTAGTTTGTTTAGAGACGATCATGTGAGACTATCAAAAGCCTTAGTAAAGTTGAGATATATCCCATATACTGCTTCCCCTCGTCCACAAGACTTCTTGGTTTGACATGACTTGTTCTTCACAAATCCATTTTGACTGTTACTTATCACCTCATTATCTTTGAGGTGCTTACAAACTGATGGTTTGATTATTTGCTTCATTACCTTTATGGGCATAGAATTTAAGCTGACTGGTCTACAATTCTCTGGGTTGTCCTTATTCCCCTTTTTATAGACAGGTACTATATTTGCCCTTTTCCAGGCCTCTGGGATCTCTCCTGTCCGCCACAAGTTCTCAAAGATAATTGTTAATGGCTCAGAGATCTCTTCAGCCAGTTCCTTAAATATTCTAGGATGTATTTCCCCAAACCCTGCTGACTTGAAAACATCTAACTTGTCTAAGCAATTCTTAACTTGTTCTTTCCCTATTTTAGCCTCAGGTCCTACCCCATTCACACTGATGTTCACTGTGTTAGTCGTGATCACTGCTAGCCTTTTGGCATTTAACATGAATCTGGATACTGTGTGCCGTACTGGCCATCTCACCTCACCTGCTGTACTGCGGCATTAGGGGGAGCTCAGAGATGAAGGAGCAACAAGAATGATTTCAGTCTTGGAGAAATTCTCCCATGAGGGTCTGACCAGCCTGGTATTGTTCCTTCAGAGAGGAGACTGGGCTATAAAATACTGAATGGGCTGGAGATGGGTGGGAGAAGCAGGAGCTCCTGTTCTCCCTGGTTCACAGCACATGGCAGGCAATGGAACTGAATGGGGGAAATTCAAGCCGATCAAAGGAAATACTTTCACACACACTAATTATTTTTTGGAACTCTCTGCCACAGGATGGTGTTAGGGCCAAGAACTTCAGATTTAAAGTGGGGCTGGGCATCTGTGTGGAGAACAGAGGAATGTACTCGTGCGTGTGAATAGTTGATGCTCAGAAGCGAGTCCTGGAATGGATTGGCTCCAGCCCTGAGGCAGGGCTTATCACCTTGTGGGCTGGATGAGACCACAGTTGGAGCAGATGACCCCACTTCTGCCTGCTGCAAGGTTTCTTACACCTTCCGCAGAGGCAAATGGTCCTGGCCCCTGTCAGAGATAGGAGACTGGGCTAGATGGGCCATGGGGCTGACCCAGGCTGGCAAGTCCAGCTGCTGACTTTATCGGTTGTGACAAAGTTCCTCCTCTACCTTGGTGGGTCCTGCGCTTATCGGCAGATTTGCTCGCCTCACAGATTCACCCTGCAGGTCAGGAAATAGCCCAGAGACCTTCCCCTCTAGTAGAAGCCACATTCCAGGTCAATTCCTCCTCTGTTTGATCAGGAGTTGGGAGGTTTGGGGGGAACCCAGGCCCACCCTCTATTCCGGGTTCCAGCCCAGGGCCCTGTGGACTGCAGCTGTCTATAGTGCCTCCTGGTACAGCTGTGCGACAGCTACACCTCCCTGGGCTACTTCCCCATGGCCTCCTCCCAACACCTTCTTTGTCCTCACCACCGGACCTTCCTCCTGATGGCTGATAACACTTGTACATCTCAGTCCTCCAGCAATATGCCTACTCACTCTCAGCTTCTTGCACACACTTCCTCTCCTCTGGCTCCCCTGGCCTGACTGGAGTGAGCCCTTTTATAGCATCAGAGGGGCCTTAATTAGAGTCAGGTGCTTAATAGTCTCACCTGACTCTTAGCAGGTTAATTGGAGTCAAGTGTTCTCATTAGCCTAGAGCAGCCCCTGCTCTGGTCACTCAGGGAACAGAAAACTGCTTATCCAGTGACCAGTAGATCTCCCTTCTACTACTCTGCTGTTCCCAACTGGCCTGGATCTATCACACTGTCCATCCAGCTTGATCCTTCTAATGGTTTCCTCATCCCACAAATGCTACATTATACCAACAAGGGGCTGTCTCCATGCTTCTTGCACTATCAGCTATGCAGGGCACATGTACAAAGTGTGTTGTGTTTGGGGCGGGGTTCACTCCAGGCTTTCTACAGGCCACAGGCTCCTCAGAGTGCGAAGGACCACCAGGTTTTCTGCTAAGCTGCCATGAGGAGGAGCTACAGCAGGGTGATCATGTAGGTGATCATGTACCCAGTGGCGGCTCCAGGCACCAGCCTTCCAAGCGCGTGCCTGGGGCGGCAAGCCGCAGTGGGTGCCCTGCCGGTCACTGTGAGCACGGCAGTCAGGCTGCCTTCAGCAGCGTTTCTGCGGGAGGTCCACCGGTCCTGCGGATTTGGCGGCGGGTACGCCGAAGCCACGGGACCGGGGACCTCCCGCAGGCGTGCTGCCGAAGCCATGGGACCGGGGACCTCCCGCAGGCGTGCCGCCGAAGCCACGGGACCGGGGACCTCCCGCAGGCGTGCCGCCGAAGCCACGGGACCGGGGACCTCCCACAGGCGTGCCGCCGCGAGACCGGGACCTCCTGCAGGCGTGCCGCCGGGACCTCCCGCAGGCGTGCCGCCGGCACAGAACCGGGACCTCCGCAGGCGTGCCGCGGGACCGGGGACCTCCCACAGGCGTGCCGCCGAAGCCACGGGACCGGGGACCTCCCGCAGGCGTGCCGCCGAAGCCACGGGACCGGGGACCTCCCGCAGGCGTGCCGCCGAAGCCACGGGACCGGGGACCTCCCGCAGGCGTGCCGCCGAAGGCAGCCTGCCTGCTGTGCTTGGGGTGGCAAAAAAGCTAGAGCTGCCCCTGCTCCTACCACCCTGATCTGCAACCTGGTGAGAAGCACAAAGTCTGTTCTGAGTCAGGGAAGGGCTGGTCCTGCTTTGAGCAGGGGGTTGGACTAGATACCTCCTGAGGTCCCTTCCAACCCTGAGATTCTATGATACTAACTCAGCTTGGCCCTGCACTGAAAACTAAATGATACAAACATGGGGGAGTGGTAAATAGTGAAAAGGACAGGTCACTGCTAGAGAGCGAGCGGGATCCCTTGGCAACCTGTATGCGAATGAAAAATACACATTCTAATATGGCTACATGTGAACACGTACATCTAGCAACAAGAACTAGGCCACACTTACAGGGTGGGGCACTCTATCCTGGGAGCAGGGACTCTAGAAGTATCACATGGGGAACAAGTATTTAATAAGAGGCTCCAGTCCAGCAGAGAAATGTATAACCCGATCCAATGGCTGGGAGTTGAACATAGACAAATTCAGGCTGGAAATAAGGCATAAACTTTTACCAATGAGCAGGGGTGAAAGTAACTGAAAGGACTTACCGGTACACTGGAGTCCTGAATGGGGGCGTGGCCTCAACCAGAAGAGGCGGGGCCTTTAAAGATTTAAAGGCCCTGGGGCTCCGGCTGTGGCTGTGGCTGGGAGCCCCAGGGCCTTTAAATCACCCCGGAACTACCAGCTGCAGAGGTGTCTGGGAGCCCCGGGGCTCCGGCCACCACAGTGCTCCGGGCCTTTTAAATCCCCACCCGAGCCCAGCAGCTGGGCTCGGGTGGGGATTTAAAGGGCCAGAGGCTGCAGCTGCTGTGGGGAGCCCCAGACCCTTTAAAGCACTGCCCAAGCCCTGCTGCCAGAGCTCCAGTGGTGATTTAAAGGGCCTGGGGCTCGCCGCAGTGGCCAGAGTGCCGGGCCCGTTACGTTCCTGCCGGAGTTCCGGCGGTGATTTAAAGGGCCAGGGCTCCCCACAGCAGCTGGAACTCCGGGCCCTTTAAATCCCCACCTGAGCCCGGCTGCTGGAGCTCCGGCGGTGATTTAAAGGTCCGGGGCCCTTTAAATCACTGCCTGGGAAGCCGGTCCAGTCCAGCACGGCATACCAGCTCTTGATGGTACACCGGACTGGACCAGACCGGCTTACTTTCACCTCTGCCAATGAGAATAATTAACCATTGGAACAATTTACCAAGGGTGGAGGTGGATTCTCCATCACTGGCAATCTCTCAGGCAAGATTGGCTGTTTTTCTAACAGCTCTGCTCTGGGAATTATTGTGGGGCTGGTCTCTGGCCTGTGCTATACAGAGGGTCAGACTAGCTGATCACAACGGCCCCTGCTGGCCTGGGAATCTATGCAAACCATCTAGTATGAGTGGCACAGGCTCATCCTAACCCTCTGCTCACACTGGCATTACCTCCCAGAGAGGGGTCTGAGCCACTGTCTCTGTTGTGCTGAGGAGAAAGCAGTGGCAGGTTGCCTGGAGAGAGTGAGAGGTGGAACCCAGGAGTCCTGGGTTCCTATAACCCAGCCTTCCCCTCCCATAGGCAAGCTCCTGGAGGCTTCCCTGCCTCCTCTCCAAAAGCTGTGAGTGATGCTGCCACCCCACCCACAGCTCTGCTGCCTGTGGTCCGGCTGCTCAGCCCCCCTTTCTTAGCCCCTCTTCGTGTGACACTCCCTCAGGATGCTCTCCATGCCCCTTGTTGCCTTCTTGCCATCTGTAGTTCTCCAGGAAGTTTTCCGATCACGCTGGCCCATTGGCTGCTGCTGTGTTGCCTCACTGACGTCGCTATCCTACCTATGGCAACGGAGTGATGTCACAGACCCTTGGGGAGTTCTTACAGGGAGGGGTCCGAGAGACACTGGGAACAGCAACCCCAGGGCTCCTTGCTCATGGGGTTTCTGCTCTGTTGTAGGCGACACTCATACCGGACAGGGCAGGATATCGCCAACTGTGGGACCTGCCGGGACTGCGCCTGCATCATCTACAGGTAAGAGCCACCTCGCCAACCCTGGGAGGGGTCCCCAGCTTGGCTCCCTTCCTGCCTCCACCGACCAAGGCTGTAGCAGAATTCCCCGTTTGGCCTCCCTCCTGCAGTGACTGGCAGTTAGCGCTGGGGACCCTTCAGAGACCAGCAAGCCTGGCCTGGGAGAGGGCAAAGCACCCCGCAGGGACGCCGCACTCTGTGAGGGGTCAGCAGCAGTCTGGGCTCTCAGCAAGAGGGAATGGGAGCAGCCCCCTTAAACCCCACGATGTGGAGCAGTGCCAGTTACAGAGCCCTCCAGGGGCAGGGGGGGGGTCACGCTGCCTCTCCAATGGCCCTTACTTCAGACCCAACATGCCCTTGTGTTTCACACGCACATGATCTCCCCCTGGGGGGAGGGAGAGCTCAGTGGTTTGAGCATTGGCCTGCTAAACCCAGGGTTGTGAGTTCAATCCCTGAGGGGGCCACCTAGGGATCTGGGGAAAAAATTGGCTCCCATGTCCTTCTCTTTCCAAAGTGCTGGGGGGGCGGGGAGGGGGCTTGTCCCCGGGCCCCACCCTCCACCCTTCCCCCAAGGCTCCACCCTCATCCCACCTCTTCCTGCTGAGTTCTGTCCCTCCCCCAAACATGCCACATCCTCGCTCCTCCCTCCCAGCCTCCTGCACACTGCGAAACAGCTGCTCACAGTGGGTGGAAGGCACAGGGAGAGAGGAGGAGGCGCTGATCTGCAGGGCTGCCGGCGGACGGGAAGCACTGGGAGGGTGAGGGGAGCTGGTAGGGGGGCTGCCGGTGGGTGCTCAGCATCTATCCTGGAGCACCACGGAGTCAGCACCTATGAAAGTAGGGGATGAGGAGCAATGTGCAAACAGACACCCCCTAACGGTTCCTCAACAGGCCCCTATGCCCAGGGGAGTCCTGGCCTGTGGGAGACAGGTGAAGGACAGAGGTGCTGATGTATCCCAGGAAGGCCATTGCAGGCCTGATGCACTCAGATGGAAGAGCCCAGTGCAAGGAAGTCTTGTCAGCTGTAGCTGAGTCACTGGGGAGATCATGCTCAGCTTTGTCTGCTGCACAGTAGAAGCCACGCTCTACGTCTCAAAGCGGGCCAGGCACACAGGAGGGGTGCGCACTTAGTGCACAGACTCAAGAACTTTCAGCTGTGCCTTTGTGCCCGGCAAAGCTAGGCCTGACATGGCAGGGGTAAGGCTGTGGGCTGAGATTGAGGAGCATCGGCAGAGCTACAGTGGGACCAAATACTTCTAACAGGCTCTTCTGTCTAGCAGACAAAGGTAAATATGATCCAGTGGCTGGAAGCTGAAGCTAGACAAATTCAAATCGGAAACTGGAACATGGCAATTAAAACAGCCCTGCAGCCCGAGCCCCAGGAGTCCGAGTCAGCAGGCCTGGGAAATCCAGTGGCTGCAATGCTTGGAAGCGAGACAAATTCGAAGTACACTAAGGCACACGTTTACGTGAGGGTAACTGGAACAGCGTAGCCAGGGATATGGTGGATTCTCGGTCGCTTGGAGTCTTTAAATCAAGATTTGATGGCTCTCTTGCCACAGGATATGCTCCAGCTCAACCAGAAGTTCTGGGCTTGATGCAGGAGTCACTGGATGAACTGCTCTGGCCTGTGTGATGCAGGTTAGACTGGTTCATCATGATAGTTCCTGCTGGCTTTAAAATCTGTGTCCTGTGTGGGGAGCCCATGGCTGGAATGGGGGGCTCTGAGGGGTGAGATCAAGGGGCATCAGCAGAGCTGCATGTCTGTGTGGGGAGCCCACGGCTGGAATAGGGGGGCTCTGAGGGGTGAGATCAAGGGGCATCAGCAGAGCTGCATGTCTGTTTGGGGAGCTCCCTAAGCCTCCTTCCCCTCTCACTGGCCAGCACTCTGTGCCCCTCCCATCTGACTGAGCGAAAGAGCCTTTGCTGGAAAGTGAGGCTGTTGGTAAATGCCATGCGAAGCTCTGCATGGGAAGTGACAGCCCCTCGCAAACTGTCACCTCCTGCTGAGCCCCATCCGCCTGTGCTGCTTCTCCGCTGTGGCAGGCACTCCCCCAGCCCTGACATGCCTCCTCCTTGGGCCATGGGCCCTAGTGGGTGGAGTTTGGGATCCCAGGGGCCCAGCTCTTAGTCCTCTGTGCCTGGGGGCAAGGGAGTGCCTGTCTCCATCTCCCTCTTTCCACAGCTCCACCTCAGTCCATGGCAAAGAAGCAAGAGGAAGGGGGAGGGAAGGGGGACAGCCGCTGCTTGGCCTGTGAGGGAGGGCGGGCCGAGGGACACTGTCCCCATTAGCCTGTGGGAGGGGGGTACTCTCAGCTGTTCACTGTGCGTGTCAGGCCGGGTGTCCCCGTGCATGTGGCTAAGGGTCTTTCCACGTCTGGGCGCCCCCTCTCTCTGTGCATGTGCACGTTTGACCATTAATGACGTTTGTTTGGTTAGGGTCACTAAAGGCTGAATGGCGTTCTGATGGGGGGGGTCTCTGAGCAATGCTGCGTGTTCATGTGGGTGCGCGTCTGCCCCACCTCTCTTTGCATGCAGGACTCTGTCTCTTGTCCATCTCTGTGGGCGGGCGTCTCGCCCTGCTGCACTGGGTGCACGTCTCTCTTTGGAGGTGCCTTGTTGTGTCTGCATCTCTTGCTCTGTGCTTGCGTACACCAGAGCTAACAGCAAACTCCTCCTGTGTAGCTAGTGGGGGATTTCAGTGCTAACTGGGATTGACAGGTCTGTCTCCGTGGGCGCGGCAGCTGGGAAAGATGTCACAGCTGCGGGAGGTGGATTGTGTAACTTGTCTCTGGCTATGGACTCCCTCTGGGCTCAGCCGCCATCCACATGATGAACCAAGTGCTCCAGCAGGACCCACACAGGCACAAGGCAACAGACACTAGAGCAGCGTTGTGCCTGGACCCTGTGACCTTTCCCAGACGCCGGGAGTCTGGTTCTATTGCAAGGAATGCTGGGTGACTGTCACACTGTACAGAAGAGACATCAGGGTAAGGAGCAGGCTGGGTTAGTGGAGATCAGTGCCGTAGCTGAGGGGTTAATGGTGGAGACGGGAATTCCCTCTGGCCACTCCAGATCTCCATTTCCTCAAGCCCCTGGCTACAGTGGCAAAGGCTCAGTCTATTATTATTGGCATTGCTAAGATCAAGGCCCCACGGTGCTGGTGCAGCCCGGAGGAGCTCACAGTCGCACACAGCAGACATGCACAGGAGCCGGGCTAACACGCCTTGAGGCCCAGAGAGAGAATGCCTTCCTCACCCTCACAGGGGGACCTGCTAACAGCAGCCATTCTTCTACTGCCTATAGATAGAACAATGGCTGTGATCAGCTGGGAGACCGCAGGATTCAGTTCCTTAAGGGGAAGAGCATGCGGGGGGCAGCTTTGGGGGTGGATCAGCCAGAGCATGGGGTGTGCAAAGCTCCCTTCAGTCATTAGGACATACATTAACCCTTTACACACCGCTTCCGCAGCCCCAGAGGCCATAAGGCCAGAGGAAGAATTTCTTCTCGCTCCATTCTTATCTGACTCCCCAAAGGGGCAGGGCAGGGACCTGGCTCCTCTCACTGGGGCGAGTCTCCATCCTCGCTGGAGTGCAGAAGGGATGTTAGGCAGAGGGCTAGTGCCCAAAAGCCTGCATTCCTGCTGCTCCAGCCATGACACACTCGAGTCTTGGGCCTGAAGAAGCAGAGAGTAGGGTGACGGGAGGCGTTGTGGCCACTGACCTGGGATCTGTCAAGGATCACTACGGTGCACCTCTGAAGCCTGTATTGGACCCTCTGGGCACAAGAGAGGGACAAAGCGACCTAGGGCCTCACCTACACTCCCTTCTGGAGCAGCAGCCACACTGCTGCAAGGACACGGACAGCTTTGAGGAAGCAAGACAAGTGCTGGAGAGGGGAGAGCTCCTGGCCTCCACTCCTGACAGTGGCGAGTACTCAGCTGGTGGGAAGGCAGAGCTAAAGTGACCTACCAGGAGACGGTGCTTCAACACTGCTGCAGTGCCCTAGCCCCAACCCCCTCTGTGCCAGTGCGAGGGGACACAGACACAAGCAGTAGCTCTCCTACCCTAGACTCCCCTCACTGAGATGTGCAGAGAAGACAGGCAGTGTTTCCTGCTGGCCCCCAGATCCCTCACCAGGCCTAGGAAGGGTGCCACCAATGGTGACAGATGATTTCAGCGAGAGCTCTCCCTGCAACCAACCAATCTGTCTGTGCCTTACTTTACACCCACGCCTGTCTGGGCAGACCATCCTCCTGCTGTGTTTGCACTGCAGTCAGAGAGGAATTCCGTATGATGCAAGGGGGTGTAATGGGACTTAAAGGTGGAAAATGGCCTAGTCTGAGGAAAACTCCCCAGCTGGGTCATGGCTGGGACATCACTTCCCAGGGAAAGGCTGGGAGAGCCCTGGGCATGGGCTGTAGGGGCAGTCATGGCGTCCCCTGCACAACAGGAACTAGATAGGGCTTCATGTGGCTTTGTTATGCCAGCACCTCAAACACATCTAGCAAGCAGCATGCGCTCTCTTCTGTTCCGTGGGAGCTCTCTGCCGCCTGGGGCAGTACAGTATCCACGCCCTCAGGATACTTTGGAGACTAACGCAGCCCAGCTCTTGCATGTGGTCACTCAGGGATCCAGTCAGGTTTCACTCCTCCACCACACTCAAAGGTCTGGGGCACCCACCCATCCTCAGTAAGGAAAGGGGTAACGTGCTGCTGCAAGGACATACCTTGGGGCATTATGAGCAGCTGTCGACTTCTAATGCCTGCAGCCCACAGAAAAGAGCCGGAACCTGCTTCTTGTGGAAGTAAGAGGGGGAAAGAGGCCCACATGTGGTGTCTGCTCTCTCCTCAGAGGTGCTAGAGGATGGTGCTGGGCAATTGCTCCTTCACAGCCTCTCTTACGTGGGGAGATGCCAGTGCATTCCATCAGCTCCCTCTCGTTTGTTAACTCTGGGGGCTGCTGGGGAGCCAGCCAGGCAGCCTGAGCTGTGGTGCCATCTGGCTGTGGATGGTAGTGCAGAGTCTCTGCTTTCCGAGTGCACGCAGAGATCATTTGCCTCCTAAGCCTGCCATCAAAACCGCAGCCAGGCCTGGGGATTCACAGACGGGTGTTGCTTCAGCAATTAGGTGCCATCTTAGCATGGACCATGTGTAACGGCCTCCCTCAGTGGGTGTGGCTTGAGAAAGAGAGCAGGAGGTTCACAGTCTGACGCAGAAGACAATCAGTGCCCACATCAGGGATGAATCTGAGCTGAGGCTGGCTGCGTAAGGATGGCACTCGCGTGTGATCTGAAACACCGAGAAGGAATGATACCACTCTGATTGAGGCTAGGGCCACCATCAGCACCGTAAGTTTGCAGCTACATCTGTGTCCTTGAGTCCAGTTTGTGGGAGGGAGTTTCTGCTTGTTGAAGCAACAGACTTCTGAAGTGTCTCTGGCTCTGTGATCTGCTGCAGGTCAGTTCTGAAAGGTGATGACCTGGAGTCTGTTACATTTTTCAAGTGTCTGGGGGCACATCTGGTTTCACAAAGGGAAGCTCTCCCACTGCAGTGTGTGTGTCCATAGACAGGCAGGAGCATATTAGCCCGGCAGCTCACCTACCACAACCGTTGTGGCTGAGACATCACAGGCAGCTTTTAATGAGTGTTCTGACTTTCAGCTGCTTTGCAGCCCTCAAACGCCTCAGCTGGACACAAAGGTAATACGGTTGGCCCAAGCAGAGACGTTATACTTTGTTCTCACGGAGCCAACAGGGGTCAGAAGTTTGGCACAGGTCTTAGAGCTCTTGGAATCATCCCGAACAGTTCTCTGAACACATCCGCTCAGTGCGCACCAGCTTACAGTGTTAGGAACCATTAGGGAAAGGATAGATCAAACAGAAACTCTGGGCTTGGCTACACTTGAGAGTTGCAGCGCTGGGAGTTACAGCGCTGGTCGTACAGCTGTGTAGGGAAAGCGCTGGTGTGTGGCCACACTCACAGCTACCAGTGCTGCAGTGTGGCCACATTTGCAGCATTTGCAGCGCCGTTGGGAGTGGTGCATTATGGGCAGCTATCCCAGCGTTCAAGTGGCAGCAACGTGCTTTTCAAAAGAGGGGGGTGGGGTGGAGTGTCACAGGGACCGGGGGAGACAGAGAGAGAGAGTGGATTTTTGGAGCCGACACTGTGTATCAGCTCCCTGCCTTGCAAAATCTGAAAATTTCCCCGACCACTCATTTACTCTTAACTGCAAACAGCCTGCAGACCAGATAAGCAGCTGCTCCAACGGACTCCCTTTCTCCCCCCTGCCCCCGCTGTTTCTATCCTCAAGCAAACACTCATCCCCCTGCCTGCCTCATTCACAGCAAGGTAGTGGGTTATCTCATTTGATTGTTCACAGTCAGTTACAGATTGATCACAGCAAACAGGAGCTGTGTTTGTTTTTTAGATAAGCAGCTCCCGGAGCCCCGAGTTCACAACAAAACAAAGAGAGGCAGCATAACAAAACAAAGAGAGTAATTTAGTTAAAAGCATTCTGGGATATCTCCTAATACCCTGGAGGCCAATAACAGTGCTGGTGTGTGGCCACACCTGACGAGCAGCGCTGCATCACCAGTGCTGCACTCGTTATACCCCAAGCAGACCAGGTGTACAGCCAGCGCTGCAGCCAGGGAGTTGCAGCGCTGGATGTGCCTTGCAGGTGTGGACAGTTACTAAGTTGCAGCGCTGGAAAGCCTCCACCAGCGCTGCAACTCTCCAGTGTAGCCAAGCCCTCTCTCTGAAGCAGCTGGTGCTGCCTACTGCCAGAGGAAGGGTACTGGGTTAGATGGACTGCTGCTCTGATTCAGCATGGCAGTTCCTGTGGTCCCAAATGGCCCATATGGAGAACACCCTTTGTAAGAGTAAGGGAGAGCCTAGGACCTGTAACTCCTGGAAAGGGCTCTGCTAAGAGAACTCTGTTCTGAGGGTGGAACGGCGAACGGCTTAGATTGAGAGCCCCCAGTGTGAGCCTCCAACTGCAACCTGGCAGTGAGATTGAGTCTGAAAGTTCCTGGATCCAAACCCTCTGATCCAAGAGAATCCTGAGCACGACCCTAGATGGGGGAGTAATCAGGGACTGGCTTCTACTCTCGGAACCGAGGGTGGAGGGGCGTGGGTGGGGTCTTCCCCTGCATCCCTGTCAGAACTGAGCATGGAAGGCAGGTGTAGCATGAGGGAGGGGTACCCTCAACAGGGAAAATGACCTTTCCGTCACCATCAGGAAAAGGCGGTGAGGGGAACCTGCCAAGGAACCTAGATGGTTTCTGCGCTGACTGGTACCAGGCTCTCCCAGCACAGGGTTCCAGGGCATGATGGGGTTGTTTCTTCTTCTCTCCCTCTCTTGCTATTATGGAAGAAGGCTTCAGTGCTGAGCCGGAGCCCTTTCAGCCTGTCATATCTTCCAGCCCTTCTCAGAAACGAGGCTCTCTCTCAGTCAGACATGGCTCCACCAGCCCTCCCGCTAAACACCTATTTACAACAAGGGTGCTCGAGTGACGCAGAAAAATCAGAGAAATTAGGCAAGTACAAGGGAGCATCTACTCACTGCTTTGGTGGCTGCCGGGGACTGAGGGAACATGGTACCTCCCCTCCTCATGTCACCCTGGCTAGAATGTGGCCACGTCTGTGAGGCCGTGTGACTGAGGGCCACTCACCTCTCCTGAGTGCCTCCTGTTGGTTGGGTGTGAACCTGCACTCACTCTCTCTCTGCTTCCAGCATCCCCTGTGGGAGGTTAACCTTGTCAGAGGGCCCTTCAATGGTCGCCCTCCAGCTGAGTCACACCGTCTAAAATGGATGAACAAACCCCTTCCAGGGTAAAAGGTCCCACAGAACCTATCACTGTGCCCTTGGCATCTGCAGCGCTGCCTCTGGGCTCAGTTCTTGGCCTCTTCTGAGCTATCTTTGACTCTGTGCCTGCCATGGTGTAGAGCAGTGCCTGCAGGGCTTTCTCCCTGGAGACTCTTCGCCTTAAATGGTTCTTATTGCCCCAGTTCTCCAGCCAGGTCACTCCTTCAAGTCCCATCCCCTCCTGGGGTAACAAAGTCCAACAAATGGTGGACCCTCTGAGGGTCTTCAGCCCCTCCCTGAGCCCATTAAATTCTAGCCCAAAACTTGTTCCCTTCTTGGGGCTTTGGCCACTCTGCAAGTGGCCAGTGGGGGAGACCCGGGCCCACCCACTACTTTGGTCCTGAGCCAGGAACTCTACAAATAGCAGCTGCCTGCTGCTCTTCTTCCCTGGGCCGCTTCCCATGTAGTCCCTTCCTCTTCACCCTGACCTCAGGGCTGAAGTTCTCAACTCCTCTTCTTCCTCATCAAATGGCAATGCCACCAGAACCTATCTTCTGGTTCTCCCTTGAGCTCCAGCAAGAAGCCCCCTTCCTTACTGCTCTGGTCCCCACCAGGAACTGATCTGCTCTGGCCCTGCAGCTCCTTTTAACTGAGCCTGGTGGGCTCTGATTGGCTGCTTCCCTGCAGCCTCTCTAGGCAGGCTTCGAGGACCCACCTTCACTGCTCCTTTTCTGGGGCGGGGTGTGGATGGACCATGAGGTCTCCAGCCGGGGGTCTCAAAGGGCCCAGTACACCCCATCACAGGCCCCACCAAAGATCCCAGAGATCTGGGGTCCAGGTTTTGGTGCACCTAGATGGGGCAGTGACTTCTGCAGCAGGGCTTGCCCCTGAGCTGAGAGCAGCTGGGCCATTTCTGCTACCAGCCGTCATATTGGGACGATCTTGGGGCTGGGAGTTCTCACTGGGGAACCTTCTGCTCTGGAATGTGCTTTCCCTTTGGACAGTGCGTGGCCCAGGTAAGCCTTTGCTGGTGGGCGAGGGCTTGCTGGGGTGGAGCAGTGGTTAGAGGGACCCTGATCACACATTCATATTGAATAACTGTCTGTTGTAACTGTGCATCCCCTCAAAGGCTAGAGTTGCTTTCTAGCCCCGGTGCGCGCTGCTGTGGCTAACGCCAGCGTGGTGGGTGAGTGAGCCTTTGGGACCCAGTGGGAGAAAAGTTGTTCTATAAATGACTTAATTAGTTAACGTACATGAAGGGCTTTGAAGACAGACTGCTGACTGTTACTCTCATGTAAGCTCATTAGTGCTCCATGGAGCTGAAATCATTCCCATCTGACATCAGCTCAGCGGCTGGTGGGAAATGTGTTGATGTCTCAGGCCAGTACAGGTGTCCACATCATAAAAGCCCCCAGCCCAGTTTGTTAACAGTCTCAGCTGAGACTGAGGCCTGAAGGGGCATGGACACTAAACTCCCCGGGCAAGGTGGATCCTGGCAGGGCAGGGCAGGGGTAGCTTGTGGAAAGCAGACTCCACCACCGCTTGTACTTGAATTATTATTATTATATGAAATGTTTTTTAACGTTTTCTTCTTTGTTCTGTGTCTCCTACAGTGTGGAACATGATTTTCGGCAGCAGGAAGGCCGCTTCCAGCGGGTGCTGAGCAGCATTGAGAGTGAGTCAAGGCAAAGCTCCCCCACGACAGCCCGGGCCACCACACCGACTCGGCCAGAGCTGTCCCCGATGCCGAAGCTGCCTGCAAAACTCGACTCCAGAAAATCCAGGCGCAAATGTTTCTGGTTCCTTTGACACATGGTGCTGCCTGAGGAGGATGCAAAGGCCCATCACGAGGCAAGAGGACAAGCGTGAGGTCCCCACTGCCAAAGAGACGTTCCATTGCTGACATACCAAGCCCTCCGGTCCTTGCTCTCCCTCTCTCTGAGGCTAGGGTTTGGGTAGCACCAGCTTTTGTATTCTGACCTCTCCCCTGTTTAACATCCTAAGGCCCCTGTGTAAATAACGGGCGGGAGGGGGAGCACCACTGTACTTAATGAGAAATCAATAAACTCTAGGGAGACACTATTTTTGCTATACAGGCTCTTGCCAGCAAGTTTTTGTTCTTAAAAAGGCAGCGATTGGCTCCTGCTGGTTGGAGTATTTGGGGGTGTAATTAACAGAGAAGGCATGGAGATAACACGCCCTCCATGCACCCAGGGTGTCACTGCCAGCATGGTAAACATGCTGAAAGCTGCTGGAGTTCTGTCTACCGCAGGGCTCCCTTTAGTGCAGCTGAATGGCTGGTTAACACCCCTGCCTCCATCTCTGATCTCCACGGGCAGGCACCCCCAGCATTTCCAACCTCCGGAGCTCCCCTTTCCCTGTGTAATGAAAAGCGCATTTCTACGGCATGGCTCTCCACAGAACAGCCAGCAGCTGCCTTTCAATCACTTCAGTGTCATCAAAAGTACCTGGAGGTTTGTCACTTCCAGGCTCAGAGTTTGGCTGATTCAGCAGCCTAATGAGAGACCCTGCAATTGTCTTTTACACACAGAAAAGTTGGGGGCCTGTGTTACAAGTTCTCCTCAGCATAGCACCATTCCCCTTCACTCCAATGGCCATCAGCTGTCCCACCCCAGTCTGGCTTAGTTACCCTGTCACGTGGACAACAAGTCCTCTGCATTCTGGGTTGAGTAGCACCTTCTTATAGCCTTGATTTCTGAAATCACGTGCTGCAGGGATTAGTCAGAGAGCTGCAGCTCCTGCTGATTCACAGCCACTGCCATCAGGAGCTGAAGGCACAAAGAACCTCACCATGTGCAGCACAGCATGAAACCTTCGCCATGCTATGTGAGCATCAGAAAGATCTTGATACTCAAAGGGGACAGAAACCTGACCTTTGAGTTTCCTGGATCAGGCAGCCAGCAGGGGGATGCAGGAGAAAGGCAGACACTAGAAACTGGAGGAAGCAGGGACATAGGCAAGTGCCAGTGAGTGAGCCCTGGGTTCTGGCCTGGTCAGAAATCTGAAACTTATTCATTCACTTTTAAGTCCATTCCTCAAAATTCTGCAGAGCCTGATAATGAAAGAGCAGATAGCACCAGTGGTGATGTGTGCACCTGCCTGCTGTGGACATAGCCAAGACTAGCCCAACTCATTTCACACCACCAGTTTTTATCACTTGTGACCTGCTATCTCTAATCAAAAGCACCGTGCTATTGAGTCCGGATAGGGAGGGGAAGCCAACCTAGAAATTATATTCTCCCTCCCACATGCAGCTGGCTCGCAGGGAAGGAAGCTGAGGCTCCCTGGCTGCAGGATTCACTGACTAATTACAAGAAAGAAATTAGCAGCTCAAATATTCCAGCTTTTTCAAGGCTGCCCACGAGAGGAGAAATTCAATGTCAGTTTAATGAGGGTCCCAGATCAAAGGGCTGGAAGCAGCCAGTGGGTGGTGTCAGCATGCTGAGCACGGCACAGAAAACACTCCCTAATGCTCCACACAGCGTCAGCAAGATGTTGCCGTGCTCAGAAAAACCAAGCCTGAGCCGCACAAAGGCCAGGAGAGTGGGGAAGGAGAGGGCTCCGCAGAGACCCCATGCAGCTGAGAGCAGCACAAAGGCCAGGAGAGTGGGGAAGGAGAGGGCTCCGCAGAGACCCCATGCAGCTGAGAGCAGCACAAAGGCCAGGAGAGTGGGGAAGGAGAGGGCTCCGCAGAGACCCCATGCAGCTGAGAGCAGCACAAAGGCCTCTGAATGATACTGTCTGTGCATGATAATAGGGGATGGAAGGGAGGCTGGGCCCCAAGAAGGCCTCAGAATTCAATACCCATTGAAGTCAATGGCAGCTGCTGGTCCCCTGTAGGGGGACACTTGGCCCCTGCAGTAGTGACAGAATTTATCTCACTGAAGAACATTGGAAGTCTCAGCATTGCAGGTGTCTGAGACTTGCTATGGCCAATGCACTATTCACAGCAACCCCAAGCCTGGACAACTCCCGCGAGGGAAGGGTCACAAACCCAGCCAGGAGGAGACTGGGATCCATGCAAGCTCCAGGCTACACCCATCTGAGACTAAGGAGCTCAGCAGAGAATCTGCATGCGCCTGCTGGAACTGACATAACAGTAACCCACCCTGAGCCTTCTGTCCTTAACCACTGCAGGGGGAGGGAGAGCTCAGTGCTTTGAGCACTGGCCTGCTAAACCCAGTACTGTGAGCTCAATCCTTGAGGGGGCCATTTAGGGATCTGGGATTGGTCCTGCTTTGAGCAGGGGGTTGGACTAGATGACCTCCTGAGGTCCCTTCCAACCCTGATATTCTGTGATTCATTCACTCACCCCTAATCTGCCCTGAACTACAACATACATATGGCCTTAACCCACCAGGAACCCTGTTTATTTTGGATGGAACTATTCTTGCCCTTCTCCCCCTGTGTGGCAGGGAGGAGGGGAAGCTTAGGTCTCTGGTGTGGGGTTAAGTAGCCAGGAAATTCCAGGTGCATGGTTCATAGGTCCCAGCACCCCGGAAGGCAAGAGCTTCCTTTGGCCTGCAGGTTTTGGGAGCGTCCATGAGCAGTCTCTCCTTAGAAGCGGATGACCGGGTCACAGCTGAGAAGTTCTAGGTACCTTGTATTCCCCTCCCCGTCATGCAGCTGCTGACAGGGTCCCACGGGTCCCTATGTTCAGGGTGCTTGTGGGCCTTGGGTCAGATCATTCACCTGGAATGTATTGGGCACCAGGACAGGATGGCAGGTCTCTGGCTGTGGCATCTAATCAGTGAAGCTTTTAGCTTGTGCAGTTTCACAAGCCCCTACAGCCAACAGAGGCTTCGCAAAGAGGCGGCATTCCTAGCCAAATGATTATTTTGTTGTGCCCTGATGAGCAGGTCAGATACCTGAGTGAGGACAGGCATTTCCTAAAGGGGTGGGATGGGAGCTCTGAGAGGTGCACCTGGTTGCTGGGGTCACCGGACAGGCCAGCATGGGAAACAGAGGCACTCAGGGATGTACCAGGTAACGGTGCCAGGGATTCTTTCCCCCATACTTCCATCTGCTTCCCATTACACACAGGCTCAATGACGCTGACAAAGACTGTGGTTCAGTTTGGCTCTGTGCTCATAAGAAGCTTCCAAACCCGGGCTGGAAATCTCACTTGCAACAACAGGCTCTGGAAAGACGCTGACTGTTGCGCACCACCTAGGAACAGCCAGTCATGAAGCAGCCCTACACCGCTGGATGGAGCCAGGGAGTACAGAGGCAGCATATAGCTGATAAGTCAGGCCAAGATGGCTACCAGACGACAGCATTTCTGAAACTCAGATGGTTCAGGTCTTGACAAGATTCAAGGGGAGATGGCTGGGATCAGGTCAAAGGGTTAGATTCTCTTTGTACTGAAACTGGTCCCTAATGACCTCATCCAGTTCCTCGTTACTACTATTATAAATCATGCGTGTAGCTCCATTACTGCTCCTTTCTGCCCTCACTTCTCTGGGATGCCAAAATACACAACCCAGAAGCAAGGGAAACAAAAAATGTAATGCTAGTGAGCTCAAATCCCTCCTGATCCCCACCAAGCCTCTTTCACTTGCTTGGATCCCACACTCTAAAGGTCCTTGTCATAGACCGGCAGATTCAGAGCTCCCTCCGCAAAAGCACTGGAGAGAGAAGTGTATGAAAGGAGATGCTATGACCAGCTGGGCCACACCCTGTCTGCCTCATATACAGCACTGACACAATGACTGAGGGCAGAACTGAATACAGAATAGCTTAGCTAAGCAATTCCATAAGGCCATTACCCCCAAGGTCAGAGAGGAGTATTTAGGACTGAATCCGCAATCAGTTCAGCAAACAAAGCCACTTAATGATGAGCAAGAGACAGCGTTGGTGATCTGGTGCTGGAAGAGCTTCCTCTCCCTTTGTGTCAGGCAGGCCAATGAGAGCTCTCCTGAGAAACTGCACAAATCAAGCCAGGAAAACAGCCCATCCGCGCTGCCGCAGTGAAGTGATTCTAGTGAAGGGAGTCTGAGCCTGCCAATTGTGAGAGACTCACTGAAGAGGCAGATATCTCAAAATATACACTTGAAACCCATCGCAGGATCAAACCAAAGCCATTAAAGAGAAGAGCCTTGTTCACTCCTTGAACCTTGGGGAATGAAGGTGCTAACTCACAGGGATCAGTGTAACAGCAGCACTGAATGAATCCTGGGTATGTCCACCCAAGAGCTGCCAGCAGCCTGAACATGCACAGACCCGAGCAGGGCGACCTGCTGGAGAGACCCTCAGGCAGCCTCCAAACAGAGACCGCACCAGAGCCAGAGGTTCGGTGAGCCTCACAGCACCACTCTGCCATGCCCGTCACTCCAGATTCACTTCCTCCAGCAGCACTTGTCAAGGAGAACCAAGAATGGGAGGACAACACTGTTCTCAGATCCCGGCAGGCCCCTCCACTGAGAGGCAAGCTGAGCTTCCTGGCCATTGCTCCTCTACACCATTGGTTTACAGCCATCCCCACTGACTTCCCGCTGCCACAGGACACAGAGCGTGGACCCAGTGCTTTGCATCTGGGCAGTCCCCGTTGGGCTCAGTGCCATGCACTAACTCCCCTGGTTTCTAACCCCCACCCTGGCCCCTGCCCAGGGGGAGTGATTTATCTCTAGCCAATTTATCCAGTTCGTTCTTCATTCTGAACCCCACCCCCACCTGCTGGCACATCAGATCTGCTCCACATCAAGACACCGGCTAACCGAGTGAGCCATGGGCCATCTTGCCTCGTAGCTCCTCACCAAACAGTCCAACTGGGCCCTACGTCTGGAGCGTCAGGTGAGCAGTGCTGTGCTTCAGGGTACGTTCTACAGCCCGCGGAAGCAAGGCTCTCATTCAGCCCAGGTCAACGGGCTCAGGCTAGCAGGGCTCCCAGCAGTGCTCTGAAATAGCTGAGCCAATAGCCAGTTGAGGCTGTGGCTCAGGCTGGAGCCTGGGAAGGGGGGTGGGCCTCAGAGCCTGAGCTCCAGCCTGAGCCGCTGGATAGACACACCCGGCATGCTGAAAAGCGCTGCCTACCCAGCTAGTTCTAGAGCACGAGCCCTGGTAGCCCAAGGCTGGAGGCTCGCACCCACTGGCTGTGTAGACAGAGACTCTACGACTGGCTGATGCGTTGAACCCTGAGATTGAATCCGCTCTGCATTCTTGGCATGCAGAACTCCAATGGTGATTTAGGCCCAGCAAGCATCCTTGTTCCTGGAAGGAGCCCAGCTCCCTTCACCCGTCCTCAGAACTCACATTCTTCAACCTCGGGGGTGTCCCTACAGCCCCACCTCCACACAAGGAACCTCCCACTGTGGGAGGGGGCCCAGCCTTCTGCCAGCACCCCATGAGGGTCAACCCAGGACTCCTCCCTGCCTCAGTATCTGCTCCTACCATGAATTCCCCATGTGCCGTGTTTGGACTCGGGCTGATGGATTTTCCAGGAGCTCTGTGTAACGTCGAGAGGCTCATCCTGACCAGGCTGCTGCAGGATGAATGGTACCAATAGCGGGAGACTCTAATGAGCTCTCCCCACCCCAGCACCGAACTCAGCACACACTTCTGCACTCACCAGGGCACATGCCTGTAGCCCCCCAGAACCGCACGGAGCAAGCAGTGGTACTCACTCTTAGGTCGTGTTCCTGGCCGAGGCCAATCACCCTGCGATTGACAGTGCGCAGCAGCTGCTCCAGAATCATCTGCACGTGCCCCTTCACCTTCCTCTGAAAGGCAAGACACATGTTATGTCCAGAGCCTGGGCAGCTGGTCTCACTCCTGGGATCACCATGCAGGAGTCAGAAAGGGAGGACACCTGGCAGTTACACTCCTCTGCATGGTGAGTATCAGAGTGCCCCAGGGGCTGTGTCAAACACAGGCTTTGGCACTTTAAAAGGGACCTCCCCCAGCAATGGCAGCAGCAGGACAGACAGCACAAGAGGAATCAGTCAGGTGACCCCACTCACAGCTGGGACGGGCTGCTCAAAGAGCAACTCAGCCGGCGTTTGAGAGCCGGGACTAAAGCAAGGAATTCTCTCTCCACACCTTAGAATCATAGAAACATAAAATATCAGGGCTGGAAGGGACCTCAGGAGGTATCTAGTCCAACCCCCTGCTCAAAGCAGGACAAACCCCAACTAAATCATCCCAGCCAGGGCTTTGTCAAGCCTGACCTCTAAGGAAGGCGATTCCACCACCATCCTAGGTAACCCATTCCAGTGCTTCGCCACCCTCCTAGTGAAAAAGTTTTTCCTAATATCCAACCTAAACCTCCCCCACTGCAACCTGAGACCATTACTCCTTGTTCTGGTACCACTGAGAACAGTCTAGATCTATTCTCGCTGGAACCCCCTTTCAGGTAGTTGAAAGCAGCTATCAAATCCCCCCCTTACTCTTCTCTTCTGCAGACTAAACAATCCCAGTTCCCTCAGCCTCTCCTCATAAGTCACATGCTCCAGCCCCCTACTCATTTTTGTTGCCCTCCGCTGGACTCTTTCCAATTTTTCCACATCCTTCTTGTAGTGTGGGGCCCAAAACTGGACACAGTACTCCAGATGAGGCCTCACCAATGTCGAATAGAGGGGAATGATCACGTCCCTCGATTTCTTTTGGCCCAATCCTCTAATTTGTCTAGGTCCCTCTGTATCCTATCCCTACCCTCCAGCATATCTACCACTCCTCCCAGTTTAGTGTCATCTGCAAACTTGCTGAGGGTGCAGTCCACGCCATCCTCCAGATCATTAATGAAGATATTGAACAAAACCGGCCCCAGGACCGACCCTTGGGGCACTCCACTTGATACCGGCTGCCAACTAGACATGGAGCCATTGATCACTACCCGTTGAGCCTGACGATCTAGCCAGCTTTCTATCCACCTTATAGTCCATTCATCCAGCCCATACTTCTTTAACTTGCTGGCAAGAATACTGTGGGAGACCGTATCAAAAGCTTTGCTAAAGTCAAGGAATAACACATCCACTGCTTTCCCCTCACCCACAGAGCCTCTCATCATAGAAGGCAATTAGGTTAGTCAGGCATGACTTGCCCTTGGTGAATCCATGCTGACTGTTCCTGATCACTTTCCTCTCCTCTAAGTGCTTCCGAATTGATTCCTTGAGGACCTGCTCCATGATTTTTCCAGGGACTGAGGTGAGGCTGACTGGCCTGAAGTTCCCTTAGAAACACATGGCTGCTCTCTCCTAAGGTGACCTCATGCACCAATATAAGAAAATAAAAGAGTGGCCAGACTGGGTCAGACCAATGGTCCATCTAGCCAGTAGCCTGACTCTGGCAGTTGATGGTGTCAGATGCTTCAGAGGGAGTGAATAGAAAAGGGCAATTTATCAAGTGATCCATCCCCTTTCTTCCAGTCCCTGCTTCTGGCAGTCAGAGGTTTAGAGACACCAGAGCATGGGTTTGCATCTCTGACCATCTTGGCTAACAGCCATTGATGGACCCATCCTCCATTAACATATCTAGTTCTTTTTTGAACCCAGTTATACTTTTGGCCTTCACAACATCCCCCGACCAGGAATACCACAGGTTGACTCTGTGTTGTGTGAAGAAGTACTTCCATATGTTTGTTTTAAACCTGCTGCCTACTAATTTCACCAGAAATTATTGTAGGGTATAGAAAACATTACAAGCAAATAAGAAGCAGTTTCTGTTGCAGCCTATCACTGGATCAGGAGCTGGAACAGAAAGCACCATCCCACTCCTTTCTTCAAAGCATCGGACAGTCTTCCCTCCCTAAGAGAGGTGATCATCTCCATTAGCAATATACCCGGTACTTCCCTACCAGCCTGATCAGCTAGGAAGCATATGGATCCACGGCACGGGTAGTAGCACACGATTCTCAAAACACCTCTTATTGTGCAACACTAACTGAAACTCAACACAGGACTTATGGTCCCCTCCCTCTGAATACCGTTCTATCCCCACTGGCACTGAATTTATCCAAGGGCACACTGTTGATTCACATCCAGCTTCTCATCGACTGTAATCCCCAGGTCCTCTTCTGCAGAACTGCAGCTTAGCAAGTTGGTCCCCAGCCTGTGGCAGTGCATGGGGTTCTTGCATCCTAAGTGCAGGACTCTGCACTTAAGAACATAAGAACATAAGAACGGCCGTACCGGGTCAGACCAAAGGTCCATCTAGCCCAGTATCTGTCTACCGACAGTGGCCAATGCCAGGTGCCCCTGAGGGAGTGAACCTAACAGGCAATGATCAAGTGATCTCTCTCCTGCCATCCATCTCCATCCTCTGACAAACAGAGGCTAGGAACACCATTCCTTGCCCATCCTGGCTAATAGCCATTAATGGACTTAGCCACCATGAATTTATCCAGTCCCCTTTTAAACATTGTTATAGTCCTAGCCTTCACAACCTCCTCAGGTAAGGAGTTCCACAAGTTGACTGTGCGCTGCGTGAAGAAGAACTTCCTTTTATTTGTTTTAAACCTGCTGCCTATTAATTTCATTTGGTGACCCCTAGTTCTTGTATTATGGGAATAAGTAAATAACTTTTCCTTATCCACTTTCTCAACATCACTCATGATTTTATATACCTCTATCATATCCCCCCTTAGTCTCCTCTTTTCCAAGCTGAAGAGTCCTAGCCTCTTTAATCTTTCCTCGTATGGGACCCTCTCTAAACCCCTAATCATTTTAGTTGCTCTTTTCTGAACCTTTTCTAGTGCTAGAATATCTTTTTTGAGGTGAGGAGACCACATCTGTACACAGTATTCGAGATGTGGGTGTACCATGGATTTATATAAGGGCAATAATATATTCTCAGTCTTATTCTCTATCCCCTTTTTAATGATTCCTAACATCCTGTTTGCTTTTTTGACCGCCTCTGCACACTGTGTGGACATCTTCAGAGAACTATCCACGATAACTCCAAGATCTTTTTCCTGACTCATTGTAGCTAAATTAGCCCCCATCATGTTGTATGTATAGTTGGGGTTATTTTTTCCAATGTGCATTACTTTACATTAATTTTTATCCACATTAAATTTCATTTGCCATTTTGTTGCCCAATCACTTAGTTTTGTGAGATCTTTTTGAAGTTCTTCACAATCTGCTTTGGTCTTAACTATCTTGAGTAGTTTAGTATCATCTGCAAACTTTGCCACCTCACTGTTTACCCCTTTCTCCAGATCATTTATGAATAAATTGAATAGGATTGGTCCTAGGACTGACCCTTAGGGAACACCACTAGTTACCCCTCTCCATTCTGAGAATTTACCATTAATTCCTACCCTTTGTTCCCTGTCCTTTAACCAGTTCTCAGTCCATGAAAGGACCTTTCCTTTTATCCCATGACAGCTTAATTTACGTAAGAGCCTTTGGTGAGGGACCTTGTCAAAGGCTTTCTGAAAATCTAAGTACACTATGTCCACCGGATCCCCCTTGTCCACATGTTTGTTGACCCCTTCAAAGAACTCTAATAGATTAGTAAGACACGATTTCCCTTTACAGAAACCATGTTGACTATTGCTCAAGAGTTTATGTTTTTCTATGTGTCTGACAATTTTATTCTTTACTATTGTTTCAACTAATTTGCCCGGTACCGACATTAGACTTACCGGTCTGTAATTGCCGGGATCACCCCTAGAGCCCTTTTTGTCCTCAAGAGAGGCAGCAAGCGCTCAAAATGCTGAAATTACAAAATAAAAACCCACCTCCCATGAGTAATCCTCCTCAGGGATCAACCAGCTAAGATAAATTATGTCCAAGATGCTGGGACAGGGAATGCATTGTGGAATACCTGACCACTTTTGAGAGGACATGTGAAGTACTCCAAATTCTTGACACACAGAAAATGACCACCTTGCCTCCCAATCTATCTGATAAATATCCAAAAGAGGCTATGAATTATGATTGATTATGATTGATTCAGAGGTACTGTATTGAAAAGGTTTAAAATCATCCCAGAGGAATACTGCCTAAACTTTAGAAAAATAAAAAAAACATGATAAAATAAGTCACGGGGAATAAGTTTATAAAATGGTATAAAATTATTTATGGAAATGGATAAGGGATAAAGAGGCAGAGGACTATGAACCTATTTAGCCAAGAGGTGGTTTGGGGGGGGCCTTGATTTTGAACCCCTTGGGGCCCAGACTGCCTTCTGTGATTCCCCCGGCCGCGCCTTCTGCCGAAGTCCTGTCGCGGCCTAGGCGGGGGGTAAGCGCGGTGAGGCTGAGGACGGAAGGATCTGCACTGGGTCACCAGGATGTGCATCCCCCGCGAGCGCATGATCACCCTGTTGTCCTTTAGGCTTTGCAGCCGAGGGTCAGTCTTTTCAGAAAATAGCCCTTGGCCTTCAAAGGGCAAGTCTTGTAGAGTTTGCTGTAACTCAGGTGGAAGGCCTGACACCTGAAGCCAGGATATTCTCCTCATGGCCACTCCTGAAGCCAGAGTCCTGGCTGCGGAGTCGGCTGCGTCCAGTGAGGCTTGGAGAGAGGATCTCGCCACCTTCTTTCCTTCCTCCAAGAGGGCTGCAAACTCCTGGCGTGAGTCTTGGGGAACTAGTTCCGTGAATTTCCCCATCGCCGCCCAGGTGTTGTAGTTGTAGCGACTGAGTAGGGCTTGTTGGTTTGCCACCCTAAGTTGGAGGCCTCCAGCAGAGTATACTTTGCGGCCCAACAAGTCCATGCGCCGAGCCTCCTTGGACTTTGGAGCAGGAGCTTGCTGGCCATGGCGCTCCTTTTCGTTAACCGATTGTACGACTAGGGAGCAGGGAGGAGGGTGCACGTACAGATACTCGTACCCTTTAGAGGGTACCATGTACTTTCTCTCTACTCCCCTGGCTGTGGGCGGGATAGAGGCTGGGGATTGCCAGATGGTATTGGCGTTCGCCTGAATAGTACGAATAAAAGGCAGGGCCACTTTTGTGGGGGTGTCAGCTGATAAAATGTCCATGACTGGGTCCTCTATTTCCGGGACCTCCTCCACCTGAAGATTCATGTTCTGAGCCACCCGTCTCAGAAGGTCCTGATGAGCCCTCAGGTCAATTGAGGGAGGGCTGGAGGAGGATGTCCCCGCCACCGCCTCGTCTGGAGAGGAGGAAGAGGAGAGGCCAGGGACAAGAGGGTCCTGCGGGGGCTCTTGTTCTTGGGTGGTGTCAGGCTCAGGTGGGGCCTGGGTGTCTGCCAGTGGAACGGACGCCTCATCCGTACCCGCAGGAGGGGGGCGGCTTACGGTCGCCTCTGGCACCCGGTGTTCCGATGGCACGGATCGTGGTGCATCTGGGGGAGCACCTTGGGCTTGGTGATACGCCCAAGGTGTCCAGAATGACCACTGATGGGGGCCTTGCTCGTGGCCTTGGCTCTCCTGGAATACACGGCTGGGCACGTCTGAGTCACGGTCCTGTGCATAGGAAGCGCTGCCAGCATGAGATGATACCGAGGTATGTCTCGACAGCCAAGAAGGTGCTGAGAAGGAGCCACGTCTCTAGTTGGTCTTTCTTGGGATGGCACCGGAGAGTGGTACCAGGAGCTGTAACGGTACCGGGAACGAGACCGGGACCTACGACCGTAGCGGTGCCAGGAGGTCGACTGGGATCTCGAAGCTCTTCGCCTGGAATGGCTGCGAGATGCGCGGTGCCGGGAGTGGCGCCGGGAGCCGGATCGGTACCAAGAGTACCAGGCAGGCGAACGGGACGCTGAGCGGTGCCACGAGTGCTACCGGTACCGTGATGGAGAGCGGTGCCGGGACTGCGAGCGGCGTCTGTGAAGGAGTAGGAAGCACAGACTGTCTGTGCGGGGGAGGGGAGAGCCAGAGGTTTAGGTGAGTGTCAGGAATTCAAACTGTGAGCTGAGCTTGGCCTGGGGGAGGGGAGGTGACACCTCTGGCCAGGGGAGACAAAGGAAGGAGGCGGAGGAGAGAGGAGGGGCCGGAGAGGACTGGAGACAGAAGTGGGCTGGAGAACAGAGGGGAAGCAGGTAGACCGAGCTCTGATCCCGGGGGGGGGGGGGCTGTGAGGCCCCCCAAGATGGACCTAACCGGGGGGATCTGGTTATCTGTGCCTGCAAGACCTGTGTGGGACTGTGTTCCTGTCGTCTAAATAAACCTTCTGCTTTACTGGCTGGCTGAGAGTCCTGGTGAATCGTAGGGAGCACGGGGGGTGAAGGCCCTGGGTCCCCCACACTCCGTGACAACTGGTGGCAGCGGATCGCGGCACCCGTGGACGGCGCTTCCTGCAGTAAGTGACGGGGGAGCAGGAAAACGAAGGGGCGATTAACCCCTGGGAGAGTGTGGCCAGAGAGAAGGACTTTGCAGTAACAGGGTCCCCCGGGGGATCACAGCGAGCGATCCCAGGGGCGGAGGAGTCTGCAGCTCGACCCTGGCAGAGAGGGGGTGACCTCAAGGACTGGCACACTAGGGGTCCCCCTGGAACCCGTGGGGGGCGGCGAGCACCCTGGCCTGCGAGTGGCCAACAGGAAGATGTATTCCCAGAAGCGCAAGTGTGAGCTGGTGGAGCTGTGCAAGCAGGGGGGGCTGCGCCATGGGAAGCTCACCAAGGCCCAGCTGATTGCCCGGCTGGAGGAGAGAGATCGCAGGGATGAACCGGTCCTTGTCTCTGAGGGAAGCAGCCGGGCAGATGCAGCGCAGGCACCAGTGTCTGGACCCGCTGGGAGTGGCCAGTCGGCAGATGAGGGCTCCTCGAGACCCCCCACCCCTAGGCCTAGGGGGAGGGGGAGGAGGAGCCCAGCTACGGAGGGCACCGTGACCCCCCCCGGCCAGCAGGGGATCGGCCTCCGTGGAGCACAGGCGGCTGGACTTGGAGAGGGAGGTCAAACTGAGGGAGATGGAGATGGAGGACCGGCAGAAGCAGCGTGAATTTGAGGACAGGGAGAAGCAGCGTGCACATGAGCTGGCCATGGCCCAGCTGAAAAGCAGGGAGGCCCCGGCTGCGGGGAGCGAGGGTGGGCCCAAGCCTACAAAGAGCTTTGATAAGAACTTCCTGGCCCCGCGTAAGGAGGGGGAGGACATAGACACCTTCCTGACGGCCTTTGAGAACGCCTGCGAGCTGCACCAGGTTGACCCCGCAGACAGGATCCGGTGCCTCACCCCCTTACTGGACCCCACCGCCGTGGAGGTGTACAGCCGAATGAGAGGGGAGGAGGCGCGGGACTACAACCTGTTCAAAGAGGCCCTGCTCCGCGAGTTTGGGCTGACCCCGGAGATGTACCGGAAGAGGTTCCGGGGTCAACGTAAGACCCGGGAGGGCACATACCTGCAACTGGTCAAAGTGGACAGCTGGGGCCCAAACTAGAGAGGACCTGCTTGACCTAGTCGTACTGGAGCACCTGTATGATCAGTGCCCAGCTGACCTGAAGCAGTGGCTGATGGACCGAGAACCCGCAGCATGCAGGACATGGACAGTCGGGCGGGGCTGGCAGGGAGGAGTCTCGAAGGAGCAGGTCTGCCTCAACGCAGAGGGAGAGTCACCATGGGACCTCCCAGAAGGAGCCGAGGGAGGGCCCCCACCAAAGGGAAGCAGCTGGCGTCAGGTCCAGCCGTCCCACTCGAGGACCCACGAGACATGGGCTGCTATCAACGACGGGCCAGTGCCCCAAGCTCCGGGACAAACTGAGCAGACCAACCCCACACCGGGTCAACTTGGTAGAGACCCAGCCGGATGAGGGGCAGCGGTCGCCTCCGAGGCTGGATGCTCCCAGCCCTGAGTTTGGGGTTTACAGGGTGGGCACGGGACTAGCCTTGTTCCCTGGAGGTAGACGGGAAGGAGGTCACTGGGTACTGGGCTACGGTCGCAGAGGTGACGCTGGCCCGGCCGCAGGTGGTGGGCTCAGATCGGATGGTGCCCAACACCTACCTGACCCTGAGGGGCGTGATCGGGACCCCATTCAAGGTGCCTGTGGCGAGGGTACACCTAAAGTGGGGACAAGGAGGGCCTCAAGGACGGGAGTGCACCCACATTTGCCCACGGAGGTGTTAATGGGGGGGGACCTCGAGGACTGGCCAAGTAACACCCAGGGTACCCTGTCCGTGAACCGTAGTCAGGGTCGACGCAGGGCTCTGCACCCTGACCCCGGGGAAAGTACTTTGGCCGAGACACCGGACCCTGACCCGGTGGGGAGGGAACGCCCAGGGACAGGGCTCAGAGAGGCTGTGGCCCCAGACCCAGCCGGTGAGAGAGAACAGATCCCCGCCCCTGCCCCAGCGGCTGAGTACCAGGCTGCGGTGCGGGAAGACCGAGGATAAGGGACCTGGCCAACCTCGGGGGGGGACAGACCATGGGACGAGGTGGCCGGAAAAGGTTCCTGTGGGAGAAGGGGCTCCTGTACCGAGAATGGGCTCCCCCAGGGAAGATGGAGTCAGGGGGGATCAGGAGGCAGCTGGTGGTACCCCAGGAGTATCGCCGCCAGCTGCTATGCCAGGCCCATGACATCCCCCTCGCAGGGCACCAGGGAGCCTGGCGTACCCAGCAGCGGCTGCTGCAGAACTATTACTGGCCTGGGGTCTTTGCCCATGTCCGGCAGCACTGCCGCTCCTGTGACTTCTGCCAGAGCGGGGGGGAAGGCCCGGGACAGGGGGGAGATGGCTGTAAGGCCCTCGCCCCGCCCTGAGGAGCCTGTCCGGAGGGGGGCCAGGGTCAGAAGGGGGGCTCTGAACTGAGAGAACCCGAATCCCAGCCCCCCAGACTGGAACGTGGGGAGAAGGCCCCAGCCCAGGGTGCACCCCAGGGGTATTGGGGTGGGGAAAGGCATAAGGTTGTAGGTGGGTCCGAACTTCCCCGGGTCACTGGCTGGAGTGACCCCGCTCAGTTCAGTCTCGGAGGGGGGAGAGGTGTGATGGAGTAGGAAGCACAGACTGTCTGTGTGGGGGAGGGGAGAGCCAGAGGTTTAGGTGAGTGTCAGGAATTCAAACTGTGAGCTGAGCTTGGCCTGGGGGAGGGGAGGTGACACCTCTGGCCAGGGGAGACAAAGGAAGGAGGCGGAGGAGAGAGGAGGGGCCGGAGAGGACTGGAGACAGAAGTGGGCTGGAGAACAGAGGGGAGCAGGTAGACCGAGCTCTGATCCCGGGGGGGGGGGGGCGGGGGGCGGTGAGGCCCCCCAAGATTGACCAAACCGGGGGGATCTGGTTATCTGTGCCTGCAAGACCTGTGTGGGACTGTGTTCCTGTCGTCTAAATAAACCTTCTGCTTTACTGGCTGGCTGAGAGTCCTGGTGAATCGTAGGGAGCACGGGGGTGAAGGCCCTGGGTCCTCCACACTCCGTGACAGCGTCGGGACCGGGATCAGCGACGGGACCAAGAACGCCGGCAGGACCGAGATCTTGATCGGTGCCTCTCAGCGGTGCTGACGGAGGGCGGCCTCAGCAGGGCAGGCTTGCCAATAGACTGAATGACCCGCACCGGCGGTGCTGGGAATTGAGGCAGTGCAGTCTCCGTCATCGCAATAAAATCCCTCGCTGTGGAAAAGGTCTCCGGGGTAGACAGGATAGTGAGCTCAACCACAGCGTGAGCAGGGGAGCTTTCAGGCACCGGACTCGACGGCCCTTGCGGGACCGGAATCAACGGTGCCGAAGCTAGCAGTGCCGCAGCAGGGGTCGGTGCCGGGCGATCCGACTTAGGCGGGTGCTCCGACTGTGGTGCGGACGGCACCGAAGCAGCGGGAGCCTTATGATGCTTCTTGACCCACGGGGACAGGGAGCAGTGCCGAGCCGACATCGGTGCCGGCGACAGTCGGTGCTGGGGGGCCTTTGCAGTACTGGGGCGATCCGGAGCCGAAAGAGCGCTTCTCCCTGATGTAGACTGGTCAGCGCTCGGTGCCGAGGGCGTTGGACTAAGAGCTGGAACTATATACACAACTATTAGTAAAGAACTACGAGTAGGCTAGGGAAGTGGAGATCAGCTAAGCCGCGCTCCTGTTGGGTCGGCAGGGGTATATATCCAGCGCCATAATGGTGCCACTCCAGGGGGCGACCCAGCCGACCCGCCGAGTGTTGCTAGGGTAAAAATCTTCCGACGAACGTGCACGCGGCGTGCGCACACCTAATTGGAATCGATATGAGCAAGCACTCGAAGAAGAATTGGAATATGCATCTCATCTATTGCCCCTGTGCAGTTAGGGAAACCCATTTGTGCAAAGCCAGCCACAATGTCATACACGTTACCGAGAGTCACAGTTCTTCTGAGCAGGATGCGATTAATGGCCCTGCAAACTTGCATCAACACGATTCCATCAGCCGATTTTCCCACTCCAAACTGGTTAGCGACTGATCAATAGCTGTCTGGAGTTGCCAGCTTCCAGATTGCAATAGTCACCCGCTTCTCCACCATCAGGGCAGCTCTCAATCTTGTGTCCTTGCACCGCAGGATGGGGGTGAGCTCCTCACACAGTCCCATGAAAAAAGAACGAGGACTACTTGTGGCACCTTAGAAACTAACAAAGTCTCTAAGGTGCCACAAGTACTCCTCGTTCTTTTTGCTGATACAGACTAACACGGCTACCACTCTGAAGTAGTCCCATGAAAGTGGCTTTTCTCATCCAAAAGTTCTGCAGCTGCTGCTCGTCATCGAAGACTTGCAGGACAATGTGATCCCACCACTCAGTGCTTGTTTCTTGAGCCCAAAAGCGGTGTTCCACGGTGGTGAGCATGTCCGTGAATGCCACAAGCAATCTCATGTCATATGCATTACGCGAATCGATACCATTGTCGGAGTCCTCACTGTCAGTTTGGATCTTAAGGAGTAACTCGACTGCCAAACGTGATGTGCTGGCGAGACTCGTCAGCATATTCCTCAGTAGTTCAGGCTCCATTCCCGCAGACAGAAAGGGAAGACAGAACGCACAGTACAAAAAACGTTGAAAGATGGTGCCAAATGTGGATGGAAGCACAGGGATTGCTGGGATGCGAACTGATGCATCACGGGGCATTGGGACAGGACCCAGAATGCCTTGCACCCTCCACCCCCTTCCCACAACCCATGGCGCCAGAATGGGAAGAGGTGCTCTGTGGGATAGCTGCCCATAATGCACCGCTCCCAATGCCGCTGCAGGTGCCGCACATGTGGCCACACCAGTGCGCTTGCATCTGTCAGTGTGGACAGACGGCAGCGCTTTCCCTACTGCGCTCTCCGAAGGCTGGTTTAACTCAAAGCACTCTACATTTTCAAGTGTAGCCATGCCCTAAATGAATTCTTTGCATCAGTCTTCTGGTGCATCAGTAACTGGCTTAAAGACAGAAAACAAAGGGTAGGACTAAATGGTCAGTTTTCACAATGGAGAGAGGTAAAGAGTGGGGTTCCCCTTAGATCTGTACTGTAAAGTGTGCTGTTGTGATGGGCTGGGTGTGGTACTGAATTTTTTTTTCTGTTCCTGCCACCCTCTGTAGGTTGCCAGCCTCGCTAGGCAGGGCTGGCTCCAGGCACCAGCCGAGCAAGCTTGTGTTTGGGGCGGCAGATTCTACGGGGCGGCATTCTGCCCAATTCTAGGGCGGCACGGCTGCTTTTATTTATTTTGTTCGCCGTTCTGGCTGCCCTGTTTTCTCTGGGCTTCTTCCCACCTGGTCTCTTTCCTTTCACCTGTTACCTTAGGGTTACAGTTCTCAGGTCCTCTCTCTCCCAGGTCTAGGAAATACAGCCAGTCAAGCTCCTTCAGTAGAGAGAAGCACCCTTCTTCACCTCCCTGGTCCCAGACAGGAACCGACCTGCTAAGGCCCTACAGCTCCTTTCATCTGAGCCTGCGGGGCTCTGATTGGCTGAACAGAAGCAGCCATTCTAGGCAGGCCTGCAGGGCCAACCCTCACTGCTCTTTTCCTGGGGTGGGGTGTAATAGGACCACGGCCGCCTCCAGCAGAGGGCCATGAAGGCCTGGTACACCCCATCACAGCTGTTCAACATATTTATAAATATGATCTGGAAAAAAGGGTGAACATCGAGTTGGCAGAATTTGCAAATGATACAAAGTTACTCAAGATAGTTAAGTCCAAAGTTGCCTGCAAAGTGTTACAAAGAGATCTCTCTAAACTAGATGACTGGGCAACACAATGGCAGAGGAAATTCAATGCTGACAAGTAATGTGCAAAGTAATGCACATTGAAAAAAGTAATCCCAATTATACACAAAAAAAGATGGGGTCTAAATTAGCTGTTACCATTCAAGAAAGAGATCATGGAGTCGTTGTGGATAGTTCTCTGAAAACATCCATTCCATTTGCAGCGGCAGTCAAAAAAAAGCAAACAGAGTGTTGGGAATCATTAAGAAAGGGATAGATAGTAAGACAGAAAATATTATGTTGTCTCTGTATAAATCCATGGCATGCCCACATCTTGAATACTGAGTGCAGATCTGGTCACTCCATCTCAGAAAAGATATATTAGAATTAGAAAAGGTGCAGAGAAGGTCAACAAAAATGATTAGGGGCATGGAACAGCTTCCATACAGGGAGAGATTTAAAAGACTGGGACTGTTCAGCTTAGAAAAGAGACGACTAAGTGGAGGATATGGTAGAGGTCTATAAAATCATGAATGGTGTGGCGAAAGTGAGTAGTGAAGTGTTATTTCTTCTTCGAGTGATTGCTCCAATCCATTCCAGTCAGGTGTGCGCGCCGCGCGTGCACGGTATTCGGAACTTTTTTACCCTAGCAACCCCGGCGGGCCGGCTGGCGCCCCCTGGAGTGGCGCCGCTATGGCGCCTGTTATATACCCCAGCCGGCCCGTCCGCTCCTCAGTTCCTTCTTCCCGCCCGTGACGGTTAGCTGGAACTGTGGAGTGCTCTGTTCGTCCTCCACACCCCTAGCATTTTCTCCGGTTTTCTTGTACATAGTTAGTTAGTTTAGTTCATAGTTAGTTAGTTTAGAATAGTAGATAAGGAATTAGGGGGGTCCCCCTCCTTTTTCCCCCACCCGGTGGGGCTCATGCCCCAGACACCGGGTTTCAAGCCGTGCTCGGCTTGTCAACGGTTGATGCCCGTTGGGGACGCTCACGATTCCTGCCTCCGCTGCCTGGGGGAATCGCATCGTACAGACAAGTGTCCCATTTGTGCTGCCTTTAAACCGCGGACCAGGAAAGAGCGGGACTCCAGGCTCAAACAGATCCTGATGGAGTCAGCGCTGCGTCCACCGGCACCGCTCCCCGCGGCACCGAAATCGGGCTCGGTGCGCAGCACATCGGCGGCACCAACCCGGACCTCAGAGGCGTCCCGTCCACCGAAGCCGGCACCGGTATCACGGCGCCGCTCCCCGTCCCCGGCGCGCAAAAAGAAGGCGCCAGCGGCGGCGAAAGCCCCGACTTCGGGACCGGTTGGCCAGCCACTGACAACTTCTGTGGCTCCGGCGGTGGTGGTGCACGCACAGTGCATGGAACCGGCAGCTCCGGCGCCAGAAGAGCCGTTGAGCCCGGCCACCCCCTGCTCCCCGGCACCGCCCGAGGTAGAGCTGGAACTCCCGACCACGCCAGAGACATACTCAAAGGCGCGGGAGCTTATTGCACTGACAGAGGCTCCGAGCCTCCGGCCCCCGGCACCGCCGGTGCGGGCTGTACCTTCTGCTGGGAAGCCAGCCATGATGCAGCGCCCAGGCGCCGAGGAACACCGCGCAAGGGTCTGCAGTCGGTCCCGCTCGCGCAGTAGATCACCTTCTCGGCGACCTCGGTCCCGGCGCCGATCAACACCTCGGCACCGCTCCTCATCTCGGCACCGATCTCGTTCGCGATACCGCTCGGCGTCGAGGTACCGCTCTCGAAGCCCGGGTCGCCGGTACCGCCGAAGGTCGGCCTCTAGGGACAGATCACGGCACCGCGGTGACCGCAGTCCTTCTCGGCACCGTGACCGCAGCGGTTCTCGGCACCGTGACCGCAGCCGCTCCAGGCGACGGGACCGCAGCTACTCCAGACGCCACGACCGCAGCGCTTCCCGATACCGAAGCCGCAGCAGGTCGCCGTCCCGGCACCGATGCGACCGTTGGTCCCGGTCGTGCTCCCGGTACCGTGACAACAGACATGGGCCGACGGTACCGCCAGCGGACGCGCACCGGCCATCCGCGGGACACTCGATCAGTGCGTCGGCCCCCCAGTGGTCACGCCAGGCATCGGTCGTTTCCCAGGGCGGAAGCGGAGCGGGCCTCAGAGCAGATACCCCAGGTCCAGCCTATGGCCCACAGCAATGGGGTTTCTGGGTTCCTTGGGCACAGCATGAGTCACAAGGCCCCCCCTTGCCCACTCGACCTCCGGGTTCTGAGCGCCGCGCGCCAGAAGCGACTGTTAGTAAGGCCCCGCCATCGCCTGCAGCAGGAGCTTCGCAGCCACTCCCATCGGTGCAGCCAGTCGCAGATGTCCCTGCTCCAATGGTGGACGAACCGCCACCAGAACCTACGGGCCCGGGTCTGTCGTCGTCCTCATCACCTGACGAGGCGGTCGCAGGCTCGTCAACAGCGGACCCACCACCAATAGACTTAAAGGCGCATCAAGACCTGCTCCGTAGGGTCGCGCAGTCCATTGACCTCCCAATTGCAGAGGTGGTGGAAAACGACGACCCCGTTACTAACGTCATCGGGTCGGAGGCTCCAGTCCGGGTGGCGCTCCCTTTTATTCGGACAATTCAGCGTAATGCCAATACCATCTGGCAAACGCCGGCGTCTATACCACCCACGGCCCGAGGAGTGGAGCGCAAATACTCGGTTCCCCCTACAGGGTACGAGTATTTGTATACTCATCCGACTCCGGACTCCCTCGTCGTCCAGTCGGTAAACGACCGGGAGCGCAACGGTCAACCAGCGGCGACCCCCAAGTCCAAGGACGCAAGACGTATGGACCTCTTGGGCCGTAAGATCTATTCGGCTGGGGGCCTGCAGCTCCGCATCGCCAATCAATCGGCGTTGCTGGCCCGATACACCTATGAGATGCTGCTTTCGCTCTCCAAATTTACCGAACTTGTCCCGGCGTCCTCGCGACAGGAGTTCAGCGCCCTCCTTGAGGACGGGAAAAAGTCCGCGCGCTCCTCCATCCAAGCTGCGCTTGACTCAGCGGACTCGGGAGCCCGCACACTCGCCTCTGGCGTCACTATGCGGCGGATTTCCTGGCTACAATCCTCCACCTTGGCCCCGGAGGTACAGTACTCTCTCCAGGACCTGCCGTTCGAAACACACGGGCTTTTCTCGGAAAAGACGGACGCCCGTATACAGACCCTTAAGGATGGTCGCGTGGCTATCCGAACACTGGGGATGCACACGCCGGCGACCCAGAGACAACCTTTCCGTAGACAGCCATCCCGGCCGTTCACCCAGGCCAGATCCCGACCATATAACAGCCGCAGGAACAACCTCACGCGCCGCCGACCATCAGGCAACAGGCGCAATCAGTCTCAGACGTCCTCTAAGGCCCCCCAAGGGCCTAAGCAGGCGTTTTGATGGGACGCCCGGGGACGGCTCTTCAGTCTCTCCATCGGATCCTTCCCCTTTGTTTTCGAACCGCCTCTCCTATTTCCTCCCGGCATGGGCCAGCTTAACATCGGACAGCTGGGTCCTACGTACGGTCCAATCCGGGTACCGCCTCCGGTTTATTTCGCCCCCTCCTTCCCACCCGCCCTCCCTGTCCCTCTTCAGGGACCCCGCTCACGAGCAGGTCCTTCGACAAGAGGTCGAGACTCTCCTGAGCTTGGGTGCCATAGAGGAGGTGCCTCCCGACCGGCGGGGCAGGGGTTTCTATTCCCGTTATTTCCTCATCCCCAAAGCCAAAGGAGGCCTCCGTCCGATCCTGGACCTCCGGAAGCTCAACCGGTACCTGATAAAACTCAAATTCCGCATGGTATCCCTGGGGACTATTATTCCCTCCCTGGATCCGGGAGACTGGTTTGCCACCCTCGACATGAGAGACGCATATTTCCATGTCGCGATCTACCCCCCTCATCGTCGTTACCTTCGATTCATGGTGAACGACAGGCACTACCAGTTCGCGGTGCTGCCCTTCGGCCTCTCCACCGCCCCGAGGGTGTTCACCAAGTGTATGGCGGTGGTTGCCGCGGCCCTCCGTTGTCGTCGGGTGCACGTGTATCCGTACCTCGACGATTGGTTGATACGCGGTCCATCGCGTCAGCTGGTAGCAGACCAAGTGGCCGATATCCTGTCGCTGTTTCGAGAGCTCGGTCTGCTCATCAACTTCGAAAAGTCTGCCCTAACTCCAGCTCAAAGGGTGGAGTTCATCGGAGCGGTCCTGGACTCCCAGTTGGCCAGGGCCTGTCTTCCGCTCACTCGGTACCAGACTCTGGCGGCTTGCATCGCGGAGCTCCAAGCCTTTCCCACGACGACAGCGCGGTCCTGTCTTCGCCTCCTCGGCCACATGGCGTCGTGCACTTTTGTGACAACTTATGCCAGGTTGCACCTTCGCCCGCTCCAGACGTGGCTGGCCTCTGTGTACCGTCCACATCGCGACCCCATGGACTTGATCGTCACAGTCCCGAGGGCCACCCTCGACACCCTCAATTGGTGGCTAAACCCTCAGGTCGTCTGTGCAGGGGTACCTTTCCGCCCGCCGTGTCCCTCCATTACCTTGACCACAGATGCCTCGGACATGGGTTGGGGAGCACACCTAGGCGATGTTCACACGCAAGGCACCTGGTCCCCTCCGGAGCTCTCCCTACACATCAATGTACGGGAGCTCCGGGCGATTCGGTTGGCGTGTCAGGCCTTCGAAGCCCATCTCCGCGGCCGCTGTGTCACCGTGCTGACGGACAATACATCCGCGATGTTCTATGTCAACAAGCAGGGCGGGGCACGCTCCTCCCTGCTTTGCACGGAAGCGCTTCGCCTGTGGGACTTTTGCATAGCCCGCTCCATTCACCTATCAGCGTCGTTTCTTCTGGGCATTCAGAACACACTAGCCAACCGCCTCAGCAGATCCTTCCTCGCACACGAGTGGTCCCTTCGCCCAGACGTGGTGCACACGATCTTCCGAAGGTGGGGATTTCCCCAACTAGACCTCTTTGCGTCGGAGACCAACAGGAAGTGCACCCGGTTCTGCTCCTTCCAGGGACGCTCCCGCGGGTCCCTGTCGGACGCGTTCCTTTGCTCGTGGAAGGATCACCTCCTATACGCCTTCCCTCCGTTCCCACTCGTTCATCGGGTGCTCCTAAAGCTTCGGAGGGACAAGGCCCGTCTCATACTGATCGCTCCGGCCTGGCCGAGACAGCATTGGTACACCCTGCTGCTCGAGCTGTCCGTCCGGGAACCCATTCCTCTCCCGTTGTGGCCGGACCTTATCACACAAGACTTCGGCCGGCTCCGCCACCCGGACCTCCGCTCCCTGCATCTTACAGCCTGGTACCTGACTGGTTGACTTGCGCGGAGCAGACCTGTTCGCGGGCTGTTCAGCGGGTCCTAACGGAGAGCAGGAAGCCGTCAACGCGGTCCACCTATCTAGCAAAGTGGAAACGCTTCGCTATTTGGTGCGACCAGAAAGGCCAGAACCCCTTTCTCGTCCCTATTCCGGTTGTCCTGGACTACCTTTGGTCCCTTAAGGAGCAAGGCCTCGCGGTCTCCTCCTTAAGGGTACACCTGGCAGCTTTATCTGCGTTTCGCCCGCCGGTTGAGGGACGCTCCATATTTTCCAACCATATGGTCTCCCGCTTCCTCAAGGGGTTGGACCGGATGTTCCCACCCGTCCGACGTCCGACGCCGGTCTGGGACTTGAACCTGGTGTTGGCCAAGCTCATGGGTCCACCGTTTGAGCCTCTGGCGTCTTGCTCCCTGCTTCATCTCTCGTGGAAGACAGCCTTCCTCGTCGCGATAACATCGGCGAGACGAGTCTCCGAGCTCAGTGCCTTGACTGTCGGTCCCCCGTATACTGTCTTCCACACGGACAAAGTCCAGCTCCGACCGCATCCGGCCTTCCTCCCGAAGGTCGTGTCGGCCTTCCATATGAACCAGGACATCTTCCTCCCGGTGTTCTACCCGAGGCCGCACGCCTCATCTCGGGAGCAGCGGCTTCACTCCCTGGACGTCCGCAGGGCCCTCGCCTTCTATATCGAGCGCACAAAGCCCTTCCGGCGTTCGCCCCAGCTCTTCGTTGCAATTGCGGAGCGTATGAGGGGCGAACCGATCTCCTCACAGAGGATTTCTTCGTGGGTGACGGCTTGTATTCGGGCGTGTTACGATCTCGCTCGAGTACCACCGCCTCGACTGACGGCCCACTCTACTAGAGCACAAGCCTCTTCGGCTGCCTTCCTGGCCCATATTCCAATCCAGGACATATGCAGAGCAGCCACCTGGTCCTCCGTCCACACCTTCGCGGCACACTATGCGTTGGTGCAACAATCAAGAGACGATGCAGCCTTCGGCTCCGCGGTACTGCACTCCGCCACGTCTCACTCCGACCCCACCGCCTAGGTAAGGCTTGGGAATCACCTAACTGGAATGCATAGGAGCAATCACTCGAAGAAGAAAAGATGGTTACTCACCTGTAGTAACTGGTGTTCTTCGAGATGTGTTGCTCCAATCCATTCCAGACCCGCCCTCCTTCCCCACTGTCGGAGTAGCCGGCAAGAAGGAACTGAGGAGCGGACGGGCCGGCTGGGATATATATTCAGCGCCATAGCGGCGCCACTCCAGGGGGCGCCCAGCCGGCCCGCCGGGGTTGCTAGGGTAAAAAAGTTCCGAATACCGTGCACGCGCGGCGCGCACACACCTAACTGGAATGGATTGGAGCAACACATCTCGAAGAACACCAGTTACTACAGGTGAGTAACCGTCTTTTACCCCTTCATGTAACACAAGAACCAAGGGTCACCCAATAAACTTAATAGGCAGCAGGTTTAAAACAAACAAAAGGAAGTATTTCTTCACACAACACACAGTCAACCCCTGGAATTCATTGCCATGGGATGGTGGGTGTGACGTTGCACCCCATAATGCTTTATAGAAAAATGCTTGAGTGTAAATATGACACAACTGGGATATGTTTTATGCTAGATATGCCATGTAACATACCTTTGCAAAGGTTATGTTCTACTGAATGTATTCATCCTATTCGTATGCATGTGTCATTTTTATATCTGAAGTTATGAGCGTTGGCTCTATGCTTGTATTTAAAGTGTTTGCTGTAGGAAGCACATAAGGCAGATTTGGTCAACATAGTGTGAAGGGGTTATTCAAGTAATTGAGAGTACTTGGCTAACAATGAGAGACGCCGATCCACATCTGAGCTTTCCTGGGAACTTTCAAACTAACATGTAAACAATGGCATCAACCTGTAAAGAACTGAGTCATGCATAGACATGTGACTTGCCCATGTGACTCCAAAACTCCATCTTGTAGCTACGATTCTGCACAGGAGAACACAAGGGGTTTCCACCCACAAGAGAAAGACTATAGAAGGCCCTGGGAAACCCCTCCATTTTGTCTTCAGCTGGCTCAGAAGATAGCCTCTCCACCCCAAAGAGATGCCTGAAAGAAACTGAAACAAAGGACAGTAACTACAGGGGTGGGAGTGATTGCTGGACCCAGACTAGGCGGAAGTCTAGTTTTTAAAAGAAGCTCATTGGAACATCTCTGAGGGTAAGATTTACCTGTATTTAGTTTCTTACTGTATTAGGCTTAGACTTGCATGTTGTTGTTTTAATTTGCTTGGTAATTTACTTTGTTCTGTCCGTTATTACTTGGAACCACTTATTTCCTACTTTTTATATTTAATAAAATCACTTTTTACTTATTAATTAACCCAGACAAGTAATTAATTCCTGGGGGAACAAACAGCTGTGCATATCTCTCTATCAGTGTTATAGAGGGTGAACAGTTTATGAGTTTACCCTGCATAAGCTTTATACAGGGTAAAATGGATTTATTTGGGTTTGGATCCCATTGGGAACTAGGTATCTCGGTGTAGGAGACAGGAGCACTTCTTAAGCTGTTTTCAGTTAAGCCTGCACCTTTTGGAGGATGTGGTTCGGACCTGGGCCTGTGTTTGTAGCAGGCTAGTGTGTCTGGAACAATCAGGCAGGATACTGAAGTCCCAAGCTGCCAGGGAAAATAGGCTTACAGGTAGTCTCAGCACATCAGGTGGCAGTCCCAAGGGGCTTTCTGTGACCCAAACTGTCACAGTGTGAAGGCCAAAAGTATAACGGGGTTCAAAAAAGAATTAGATAAGTTCATGAAGAATAGGTCTGTGACGCTACACCCCATATTCTCCATAGGGATATTGTTATGGTATGAATATGGTATAACTAAGATGGGTCATGTGAGGTATCATTAGAAAGTTTATGTTTTACTGAATATGATTATCCTATTTGTATGCGTGTCTCATTTCTGTATCTGAAGTTAGGAATATTGACTATTGTGATAGACCCAGGCCAGTTGGGTACAGCAGAATAGCAGAAGGCAGATATACTGGCCACTGGATTAACAGTTTTCTGTTTCCTGACTGACCAGAGCAGGGGCTGCTCCAGCCTAATGAGAACACCTGACTCTAATTAAGCTGTAAAGAGTCAGGGGAGGCCATTCAGTTAATGTGACCACCTGACTCTAATTAAGGCCCTGCTGATACTATAAAAAGGGCTCACTCCAGTCAGTCAGGGGAGTCAGGGAGCCAGAGGAGAGGAAGTGCGGCTGGTTACTGAAGACACCCTCAAACCATCGTTAAAGGAGCCCTAAGGTGAGGGTGAAGAAGGGAGAAGCAGGAGAGCTGTGGGGAAGTGGCCCAGGGAAATGTAGCAACTCTGGCAGTGAAAGGTTGGCTGCCAACAACTGCTACCATTAGGGTCCTTGGGCTGGAACCCAGAGTAGAGGGTGGGCCCGGGTTCCCCCCAACCCACCACTACAGGAACAGCTCCTGGAAGGGGAAGTCAGGTCCCTGTCAGGACAGGAGGCTGAACAGAGACTGTGGGAGTTCTCTCACCAACCTCCTTGCAGCCTATGATGAAAAGGGCTCAGTAGACTGTAACCCTGGCCCTAGAGAGAGAAGGGCTCCGTGGAGGGTCACAGTGAGCCACTGAGGCAGCATAAACCGCCTAGAAGCGCAGGACCCACGGGAGCAAGGCCAGAGCTCTGCCACATTCATTCATTCATTCATGCCCGTCACCCCAACCGGGGTATGGGCCGCCAACAACAGATCTCCATAGTCTTCTATCCTGGGCCATTCGCTCTAGCTGGTTCCAGGTATAGCCCATTTTTTTGCTATCAAACTGAAGGTCGCGTCGCCAGGTATTTCTTGGGCGGCCTCTTTTCCGCTTGCCTTGGGGGTTCCACTGCAGTGCCTGTCTGGTGATGTTGGTTGGCTGCTTGCGTAGTGTATGTCCTATCCAGCCCCACCTTCTCCTTCTAATTTCTTCCTCTGCTGGGAGTTGATGGGTCCTCTCCAAGAGGTGGATGTTACTGATGGTGTCTGGCCAGCGGATCTGGAGAATCCTTCTGAGGCAGCTATTAATGAAGGTCTGGATCTTCCTGGTGGTTGTTTTGGTTGTCCTCCAGGTTTCAGCTCCATACAGTAAGACTGATTTCACGTTGGAGTTGAACAGTCGAATCTTTATTGCCAAAGACAGCTCTCTGGAGCTCCAGATGTTCTTGAGCTGTAAGAAGGCTGCTCTTGCCTTACCAATCCTTACTTTGATGTCTGCGTCTGTGCCACCCTGCTGGTCGATGATGCTACCTAGGTAGGTGAAGGACTGCACTTCTTCCAGGGGGCTTCCATTCAGTGTGACTGGGTCGTTGCTGATGGAATTGATCCTAAGGATCTTGGTCTTGTCCTTGTGGATGTTGAGGCCAACCTGTGATGACGTGGCTGCCACTACGTTGGTCTTCTCTTGCATCTGCTGTTTACTGTGCGAAAGGAGTGCAAGGTCGTCGGCAAAATCCAGGTCATCAAGCTGGGTCCACAATGACCATTGGATTCCATTCCTACGCTTGTAAGTGGATGTCTTCATAATCCAATCGATGACGAGAAGAAAGAGAAGTGGTGACAACAAGCATCCTTGTCTGACTCGGTTCGCACCTGGAAGCTGTTTGTGAGCTGCCCTCCATGGATCACTCTACAGTGTATGCCGTATGAATTCTTGATCAGGTTGACCACCTTTGCTGGGATGCCATAGTGCCGAAGGAGCTTCCAGAGGGTCTCTCGATCCACGCTATCGAATGCTTTCTCATAGTCAACAAAGTTGATGTACAACGAGGAGTTCCACTCCATAGACTGCTCGACTATGATGCGGAGCGTTGCTATCTGGTCCGTGCATGATCTGTTCTGCCGGAAACCTGCCTGTTCATCTCGTAGCTGTGGATCGACGGCATCCTTCATTCTCTCTAAGAGGACTCGGTTGAAGACCTTCCTGGCACCGACAGGAGTGTGATTCCTCTATAGTTGGCACAGTTGCTGAGGTCTCCTTTCTTGGGGATTTTGATGAGATATCCCTCTTTCCAGTCAGCCGGAATCACTTCTTCTTCCCATATTTTCTCAAAGAGGGTACAGCATTTCCACTGAGGCATCCAGGTCTGCTTTCAGGGCCTCTGCTGGGATATCGTCAGGTCCAGCCGCCTTCCTGTTCTTCATCATGGTGATGGCTTTTCTGATCTCGTCTCTGGTTGGTTTATCGCAATTGATTGGGAGGTCCTCGTTGGCTGGGTCGATGTCTGGTGGATTTGGTGGTGCTGGTCTGTTCAGGAGTTCCTCAAAGTGCTCCGCCCATCTGTTCATCTGTAGTTCTATTCCTGTTATAGACTTTCCCTGCTTGTCTTTAACGGGACGTTCTGGCTTGCTGAATTTTCCAGACAGTCGCTTGGTAGTATCGTACAGCTGTTTCATGTTACCGCTGTATGCTGCCTGCTCTGCTTCTGCTGCCAGTCCATCCACATAATCTCTCTTGTCCTTCCTAATATTCCTCTTCACTGCTCTGTGGGATTCAGCATACTCTTTTTGAGCTTTGGCCTTTGCTGCTCTAGTCCTGCTGTTGTTGACTGCTGCCTTCTTCTTCTTTCTGTCTTCTATCTTTGTCAAGGACTCTGCTGTGATCCACTCTTTCTGCTGGTGTTTCTTAATTCCAAGCACTTCCTGGCATGCTGACCTAAGTGTGTCTCTCACTTTCTGCCATCTGTTGAGTACACTGTCTTCCTCTTCCTCAGACCGATCCTGTAGTACTGAAAACTTATTCTTCAGCGTCAATCCAAAATCTTCCTTGGTCTTATGGTCCTTCAGAAGGTTGACGTTGTACTTCGCTCTTCTGTCTGACGCGTCTATCCAGTTCTTCTTCAGCTTCAGCTTCAATCTGGCCACCACTAAGTGATGGTCGGACGCCACGTCTGCTCCTCTTCTAACTCTAACGTCCTGCAAGGATCTTCTGAACTTCTTGCTAATGCAGACATGGTCGATCTGGTTTTCTGTCATGCCTGCTGGCGATACCCAGGTACTCTTGTGGATCCGCTTGTGAGGAAAGATGCTGCCTCCTATGACCAGATTGTTAAGTGCACACAGATCCACAAATCTCTCTCCATTCTCACTCATCTCTCCCAGAGCATGGGTCCCCATGACTTGTTCGTATCCTGTGTTATCAGGTCCAATTTTGGCATTAAAGTCTCCCATAAGGATGGTAATGTCTTTGTCTGGGAGAGTCTCTAATATTTTCTGGAGTCTGTTGTAAAAGTAGTCTTTGTCCTCCTCTTCACTGTCATTGGTTGGAGCGTAGCACTGAACAACATTCATCTTAATCCTCTTCATTTTAGTTCTGAAGGATGCTGTGATGATCCTGGGACCATGTGCCTCCCAACCAATCAGTGCTCTCTGTGCCTGCTTGGACAACATGAAGCCTACTCCTGTGTGTGGTGTGCGTCGCTCTCTTCATGTCCTGAATACAGCAACAGCTCTCCTGTCAACAGTCGTCTCTGTCCAGCTTGCGTCCATCTTGTCTCGCTAATGCCTAGTAGGGTCAGGTTGTTGCTCCTCATCTCTGCTGCAACCTGCGCCGTCTTTCCTGACTCGTACATGGTCCTCACGTTCCATGTGCCGATGGTAATCCTCCTGGCTGCAAGAAGGGTGATCGGCTTAGTGGCTTCCTCGCGGCTTTCACCACCCAGCGTCATGCATCTTCGAGTTGAAGACCCTTCTTTTTCCAGGCTAAAAGTCTCTGTTAACTCTATTGTTGGCGTTTCTGTAGCAAGCTGATTTTTACAGGGTGGAGTTGCTAGCCCCACGCCCAACCCTCCTCCTTTACCCTGACTTGGGACAGGCAGATGGCCCCAAAGGACCTCTCTGGTGGAGTTGAGCTCTGCCACACTATGTAACAATTGCAAATGTGTGTGTACTTGGGGGGAACACCTACCAGACAGTAGGCAATCAGCCTTAATGGGCCGTTTTTAGACGGACAATAGAACTTTGAAAATACTAATCTCCCACCTTCCTGAGAAGCTTCCTGGGATGTTGCTTTGACACTGCAGGGTCATGGGATGATGTCACCTGGTATGAAGTAACGCCTTGGACACTGCTGGTATTTTTCCACTGGAAACAAAGGATTCCCACCTTATGTAAATCCTACTTAAGGCTGGGAAGTGAGTCAATCAGGGCTCTTCTCCATTGCCTTCCCGGCCAAGAAGGGAGACGGCTGAAAGCACCTGAAGAAATAAAGGAACTCAGCTGGGGAAGGTAAGGGCTGAGGCCAGGCTGAGACAGGGGTCTAGCCTGTGAAGAGACATAACTGGAACTCTGAGCTGCAGGAACTCTGCAACCTGCCTATAGCAACCTTGAGGGTGAGAAAATTCTATCTGTAACCTGTTTCTTTAGTGAATTAAGCTTAGGCTGCGTGTTTTGTTTTATTTGCTGAGTAATCTGCTTTGTTCTGTTTGCTATCCCTTATAATCACTTAAAATTTACCTTTTGTAGTAATAAACGTATTTCTTGTTTATTTCAAAATCCACTTTGTGCAATTCATATCGGGGGTGGGGGTGGAAGCTGTGCATATCTCCCTCCACACTGAGGGAGAGGGCAATTTTTATGAGCTTGCGCTGTGCAGCTCTCTCTACACAGTGCAAGACACTATTATTTTGGGTTTACATCCCAAAGGAGGTGTGCACATGAGTGCTGGGCTGAGTCCTCCCACAGAGGACTGTTCGCAGGCTCTGTGTGATTCTACAGGTGGGTGTGTCTCTACCTGTGTGTGTGTGAGAGCCTTTCACAGCAGCACAGAGTAAGGGAAACCTAGGCTGGTTGGACAGGTGGGCTCAGTGGGACCCTAGCACATCTGGTGGCACTGAGAAAGCGGGGTCCAACCTGTCACAAGATCTACCAATGACTATTAGCCAAGATGGTCAGGGACAGAATCTCATGCTCTGGGTGTCAGTAAACCTCCTAATGCCAGAAGCTGGGACTGGACGGATGGATCACTCGACAAGGGATGAATCACTCAAAATTGCTCAGTTCTGTTCATTCCCTCTGAAGTATTTGGCACAGGCCAGATACTGGGCTAGATGGACCTTTGGTCTGACCCAGTGTGGCCACTCTTAAGGTTCTCTTAGGAGAAATGGATGACACAAGCCTGCAAGGCCCTGAACATTGGCTAACTGGTCAGGTCAAAGGGGCAACACTAATGTGAGGAGTGGGATAGTTTCCACGGAGAGAGATAAGCTAGTATTCCTGTTAAACTAAGATGGAAGAAATACTGGAGGTGCTCTCAGAACTCAAAGATGGCCAAAAGATGTTAAAGCAGGGTCTGGAAATTTCTCAGAAGGATTTAAAGAAACTTATGGAGGTTTCCCAGAAAGGACTGAAAGACGACTTGTGGTCAGAGATAAAATTTCTGTTGGGACTGCAGCTATCAAGTGTCTGGGCAGATTTGGGGTAATTGTACCTCCATCACTAGACTGAAATGTCATGTGGTACCAAGGATATGTCAACACTATTATCTTGATCAACCACACTTGTAATGTTATCAATAAAAGATATCAAGTTAGTTTGAGAGGCTCTATCTTCCATAAACCCACATTGATTGGCATTAACTGCATTACCCTTCTTTAATTCTTTATGATTCACGTCCCGTATCAACTGCTCCATTGTCTTGGCCAGAAACGATGTCATGCTGACAGACCTGTAATTACCCAGGTCATCCCATTTACCCTTTTTAAAAATTGGCACAACATTAGCTTTCTTCCAGTCTTCTGGAATTTCCCCAGTGCTCCAAGACTTATTGAAAATCAACATTAATGGTCCTGCAAGCTCCTCAGACAACTCTTTTAAATCTCTTGGATGCAAGTTAACTGGACCTGCTGATTTTAAAGATGTCTAAGTTTAGTAGCTTCCATTTAACATCCACTAGTGATGGGAAGAATGTTATCTTCACCATATGATAAGACTGTGACAGACTGACAATATCTATAATATACTTAACAAACCTTCAAGTATCAGAGGGATAGCCGTGTTAGTCTGGTTCTGTAAAAGCAGCAAAGAATCCTGTGGCACCTTATAGACTAACAGACGTTTTGCAGCATGAGCTTTTGTGGGTGAATACCCACTTCTTCAGATGCACTTCTTTCGTATTCACCCACGAAAGCTCATGCTGCAAAACGTCTGTTAGTCTATAAGGTGCCACAGGATTCTTTGCTGCTTTAACAAACCTTGTGGAATTAAGATTAACTTTAATTCAATAAAGTGTAACATTACTGAATTAGGGTTAACACCTTTGCAGTTCATTGTATTACAAATGCAAATGTTTACACAGTACTGTGAAATTGTATGGAACTTCTTTAGTAGAATGACAAGATTAATACAATTTCTGGACGTTCAAAGGTCTTTCTGGAACAATAGGTATGAAATGAATTTCCTTAGGAAATACCTTGAGGTGAGGGGAATGCAAATCCTCCTCCTTTGAAGCCAATCTTTTGAAGATATGCTGCGAGGAAAGAGACCCTTTGTATACTAACTACTTGCTTCTGGAAACTCCAGTTCAAAGAGCCCTGAAGTGTATAAAGAGGAAACTGAACATGTTATGAGTGTGCTTGTTTCAAGCTGAGGATCTGATGAACTTGTAACCACAAGGTGTCGCTAGGGTGGGAAATTAAAAGTCTGCACCTGAGCAACTTTCCTAACTTCTGATTCATATTCATTAACAACTAAAACCCCATCTTGTGCTTCATCTGTTAGGACACTAATCCATAAGCAAATTAAAGACGTATTATTCTTCACACAAGACTTCAAGAAATCCAATAAGTTTAGAAAATGAAGGTGTGATAGCCCTGGCCAAACCCAATCATAGTGCACATCTGAACTTCTCAGTCATACAGTTCTGCTGATGCACCACAAATCCAACCCACAGAGCCCAGACCCACGATTACAGTCCCAGTCTCCCCAGCCCTCGCTCGGCAGGAGCCCCATCTCCACCACCACCTCAAACTCAAGGTGACAGTAAATGTAAGGATGGGGGCTGAAGTGAGAAGCAGGTGGGCTTCTCCCAGGTGCTCTGGCTGCCCCTACTCTTCCTCTCTCCTCCTGTATTTCAAAACTTCCCAGAGGAATGCTCACCAGCTCAGAGTCCTCCCTGTGCTGTCTCTCTTCTCCACTCTGATGTGTCAGCTGCTCTTCTGCTCTCTGGAACCAACAATATCAAACAGAATTCATCTTTACAATCAAGCTAAGAGTCATTATCATTGGCTCATTTCACCATGAGAGCTACGGGCAGGGCTGTGCTTCCCTTGTATACCCTTCCCTCTCTGGGACACGTTTCCAAATGCGGCATGGCACCTGCTGCCCTTCCGAGAGGAAAGCTGTCTTACTCCTAGGAACGTTGGTACAGCTCTCTGCTTCAGGCTGGAAGGAGGTGGGTAAGACCCTCACACAGGATTTTGGCCTGGCTGAGGTGACGGGCTGCTATGTTAAAAGGGACATTATACTCAGGCCTCTTCTGCCAGTCCCACTGAGTAGCCAATGCTGGCATCCTTCAGAAGGTGGATGTCTCAACCAGCTCCACTCTGCTCATCTCTGTGTCTGCCAGGGGAATACTTGTATTAGAGAAAGTTGGGGCTCAGAGTGTCCAGGCCTTTTCCTCTCACTTCACCCTATAAAGGAGCTTCTTGAGCAAAGGGTTGTATCATGTACCCTGAAGTGATGTATTATAGGAGCCTCAGAAAGTTGCAGTTGAAGGGGCAGGAACCGGAGGGTTCAGAGGATATGGTCCTGTTGGTCTAATTAGAGCTGCTTTTGGCTAATTTTCAAAGGTAAATGGGTCAGAAGCAAGTTTGATGGATGAGGGGCACTCCCGGTGCTGGTGGGTGGCAGCTCGTGAACACCAGGCTGCCTGTGTAGCTAACACCAGTGGTGCTGACTTTGCAAAAGTTACTGGTAACCCCCCTTAGCAACTATTCAGGCCGCCACTAAAAAAAAGCAGAAGCCTCACGTACACAGTAACCTAAACTTTTAAACTGTCTTTTTTCCTCTGCTTTAAAGCAAAAAAAACGAGCTCCGAGCCGGTTTTCACTAACCAAATAACAGTTTCACGGGGTCTAGCAACCACCAATAAAGTGTTAGCATGGCATGGTCTTTATCTAAAAGTATATAAAAAGTTTGTAAAGTTTGTATAAAGCAGAGTTCTTTGTACCTGAGTACAGAACTCTCCTTTTTTCTGCAAAATAAAGCATCTTTCCTTATCCCTGTCAGGCTGTTATTGGCTCTCAGCTAAACAAACCCAATATTTCGGTAACAGTTTCTGGCAACCCAGATGGGACACTCCTAGCTCGGACATCGGACTCCGGACGGCTGCGGCGAACTAGGAGCGGCGCCACCAGGGTGTTTAGCCCTTCTTCCTCACTTCCCCGCGGCCCCTGGGGTTCGTGCTCCGATAAGGTGAGCCCTAATAGGATAAGGAAACGCTATCTGGTTTTCTGGTTCTGGTTCTGTTCTGTTTGGTTAACCAGTTAATGTTTTTCTGCTTTAAAACAGTTGGGCATTAGGTGTGTGGGCAGAACTGAGCCTGTCGTTCGTAATTCCTCAGGGTGAAAGCCATAGCGTGCAATAAAGCTCTGAGGTTGAATTGAGATCCTTCTGTCCCGTCCCCTGTAGCGGTCAGTGTAATTAAAGTAGAAAATCCTGGTTTAGGCCATAATTCCCTCTGCTCTCTGTTTAATTCTCTGGTTAAATGTTAAAAGACAAATGGGTAAGTCTCAAAAACCCCCCTAAGGTTAGCCCTTTGAATGACATGTTAAGTAAATGGCCCCTACCTGATGTTCAGAAAGGAATGTCAAGGAAGCACTTTTTACAACTTTGCGCCCAGGATTGGCCAGCCCTGGGAACTACACGGCCCGAGTTTGGCTCCTTTGATATTCCGACTTATTTAACCCCTTTGCGCCTAATATTAAAAAACCAAGCACCGGGGCAAATGGACTATTGGTTTTTGTAGGACGATGAGGCTCATCGTCGCTTAAAGAAGGTACAAATTCAGGCCCCTCTATTCCCGAAAGCCTCGGCCCCTCTCGAGGCCGATTGTTGGGAGGATATACCCCCCATGTATTGTCCTAAACCGCGGCCACCCCCAGCGGTAGCACCACCAACTGCGGCAGACCCGGCACCCTCCTTTACAGGGCCTAAAACAGCAGCTGTACCGAGACAGGATCCGCCACCAAAAACTAAAAAAGCCACAATTCAAGTCAATAAATCAGCTAGTGAAGCAACCAGCAGTGGGTACATTTCTTCCCTGTCCACCGTCCTTAGCCCGTCCCATACAAGACAGGGAGCAGTCTATAAAAAAAATGCAGTTAATATTCAGGCACCCCTCCAAACCATCCCGGTTCCCACAATGGATGGGAATGTCATAGACCGTTATGTTCATATCCCATTTAGTACTGCGGATTTTATGAACTGGCAAGCCACTATGCCTCGCCTTAAAGACGACCCAGACGTCGTTCATAGGCGATTCCGTGCCATTTTCCAGTCCCATAATCCTCACTGGCGGAATGTGGGCCAGCTTCTAAACTGCCTATTGCGTACGGAAAAAAAAGAGCGAGTCTCAAGGGGGGCCTGGGAGGCTGCGGAAACTGCCAGTGACAGGCGCAATATTATAACTCTCGCCAACCCGGCCCAATGGAACCCGAATGATCCGACTCACCAGGCAGACCTAAAAAAAATTGTAAACCATATTTTAACAAGTATAAAACAAGCAAAAAAAACCCCTCTACATTAGTCAAAAATCCATAATACTGTGCAAAAAACAAACAAACACCCCTCCGACTTTTATAAAAAACTTGCGGTTGAAAGTGTTGGTTCGCACTAAGTCCCCTTTCAACACCCCCATTCTGCCTGTTAGAAAACCTGACCTAAATCAAAAAAAAAACCCGGCATACCGATTTGTCCAAAACTTGCGTGCAGTAAATAAAGTCGTCCAGGCTAAACACAATGTGGTACCTAACCCTCACACAGTCCTGACTGCCATTCCAGCAGGTACCATTTGTTATTCAGTAATAAATTTGTGTAATGCCTTTTTCAGTATTCCGCTAAACCAAACAGCTGGGATATCTTTGCCTTCACATGGACGGACCCAGAGACCGGAAAAGCAGAGCAACTAACTGGACCCGACGACCACAAAAATATGTTGAGTCTCCAACTATTTTCTCCTCCATCCTGGCACGCAATTTAGCTAATATCAACCTGCCGGGTGGGTCTACGTATCTCTTGTATGTAAATAACGTCCTGGTTTGCTCCCCGAATCAGGTAACATGTAAAACGAACACTATTTACTTGCTAAATTGCCTGGCAAAAAAAAACCATCAAGCATTTTCTTCTAAGCTTCAGTTTGCCAAAAACAAGGTACCCTATCTTAGTTATGTGCTCACCCTGGGGCATCAGGCATTATCCATTGCCCGTATTCAGTCAATCCTTAATATTCCCCAACCAGAGACAAAGCGTGAAATGCGGGAATTTCTGGGCCTTGCAGGATTTTGCCGTTCCTGAATTCCAGGCTTTGGGGAGACGGCTGAACCCCTCTTTGAATTAATCACTCGTGACGTCGAGGGGCCCCTCCATTGGGATTCCGGGGCTGTAAGGGCCTTCCAAAAAATTAAAACAGCTTTGGCCAAAGCCCCAGCCCTTGGACTCCCCGATTATCCAAAGCCTTTTGTGCTCTATGTACACGAGCGTCGAGGGGTGGCCTCCGGTGCACTCACACAGGCTTTTAGACCTAACAAACAGCCTGTGGCTTATTATTCCCCAAAATTGGATGCTGTGGCACAAGGCTTTCCTGGCTGCCTCCGAGCAGTGGTTGCAGCTGGTCTCCTGGTACCCCAAGCAAAAAAAATTACCTTGGGCCATCCAATGACCCTACGGACCCCGCATGCAGCCCAACAGCTGTTAGTCCAAAAGGGCACCCAGCATTTAACTAGTCAAAGACTAACTCATTTAAAAGTTTCTTTGTTATCTAAAACCAGCCTAAAAATTAAACAATGCCACACCTTAAACCCTGCTACCCTTTTACCCTTCCCGGACAACGAGCATAAGCCATCACATAATTGCCTTCAAGTAGTGCAACATCAAAAAAAATCTCGGTCAAATCTTTCAGATGTGCCCATTCCAAATGCTAAACTGGAGCTGTACACAAATAGCTCTGCACGGGTCGTGAAAGGCCAGCGGGTATCTAAATTCGCAGCAACTCCCCAGTTTAATGTATTACAGTCTGCCCCCCTGGGACCCTCCACCTCAGCCCAGGCGGCAGAATTGAAAGCCCTCACCCGAGCATGTGAGTTGGCAGCAGGTCAGTCGGTGAACATATATACTGACTCGAAATCTGCCTTTGGTGTTTGCCATGCCACAGGCCAATTGTGGGCAGAACGTGGGTTTATCACCTCCAGTGGCACTAAAGTAGCACATGGGCCCTTAACCCTAAAATTATTACAAGCCATTCACTTGCCATCTAAAGTTGCCATCGTCCATGTCCGGGCCCATCCAAAATAAATAAATAATCCCACCGTCCGTGGCAACCGGCTGGCTGATCCAGCTTCAAAAGCGGCTTCCTTGCAGCCTTATGTTGCCCACCCGATGGCTCTTACATCCTCTCTCCCACCAACTCCAGTCCTGCTCCCTTTTACCCCTGAGCCTTTAAAAGTTAAGCATTAAAAAAGCATAAAAGCCACCAAAACGCCAAAAAAACCCCAAACTACCAAACAAAAAAGGGCTTTGCCCCGAGCTGCTTTGCGGCCGGCCTGCCCTACTTAAATTACATCCAAAAACACACAGTAAAGCAAAAGCTATGGCAGCTACTGTAAATAAACTTTAATATGCCCCTAAAGTATTCCAAAAACCTGAACGAGTCCTTGCTACCTGTAACATCTGCGCAAATTCAGTCCAAGGGGGAAACCTAAAGGCCCCCCCGGGGCCGGGTTATGGGCATACAGGCCCTTTAAACAACTCCAAATTAACGATTCAAAAATGCCTAAGTGCCAAGGCTACAAATATCTTCTTGTAATCGTGTGTCACCTGACTGGCTGGATTGAAGCCTTCCCGACTAGACGAGCAACCGCCTGAAAAGTAAAAAAACCTTATTAAACCAGGTCATTCCTAGGTTTGGCCCTCCTAGGTCTATTAACTCTGACCAAGGAACTCATTTCACTGCCCAGGTTATTCAAACCATCGCAAAGGCCCTGGGTATTACCTGGCTTCTACACATCCCTTAAAAACCACCATCTTCTAAGCAAATAAAAAAAATAAATCAAACTTTAAAACGTAAACTCTCTAAACTATGCGCTCAAACTAAGTGAAAATGGCTTCAGGCCCTGCCTCTGGCCCTTCTGGCAGTTCGAACTGCCCCCAGAGGCCGGCTCCGTCTCTCACCCTTTAAACTTCTATGTGGCAGGCCATACACCGGATTTGCTAATCCAGAACCTGTAACTAACTTAGTCACTTAAGGTAACAAAAAACTAACCAAATATGTTGTTTCCCTCCAAACTACTCTCATGTCTCTCCATAAGTACGCAGCTCAATTTCAGTCCCTACCCGCTAACATCCCTGCCCATCAAATCACTCCAAAAAACTGGGTCTATGTAAAAAAGTAAAAACACAAGCCTCTCCAACCCCGGTGGGCGGGCCCTTTCCAAGTCCTCCTTACTTCCCACACTGCAATTCGTGTGAAAAAGCGAGACACTTGAATTCATCACACCCGAGTCAAACTAGCCCCGAGGCCGGGGCCAGAAGCAAACAACTCCGGACCTCGAGGAAGCCCCGCCAGCTCTTCCCACCGCAACCCGAAAAAGCCAAAAACAAACAATACCTAAAAAGCTAAACCTCTCAAAAAACTAAAACTCCTATTCCGACAAAATAAATCCTAAAACTTTATAAACTATACATTTCTGGGTAGTAGTACAATGGTTACTTGCTTTCAGTTTACCCTTTGTACATGCCAACCCCCACCCAGGAATTAAGTCCTTGCAGCAACTGGCCACATTAAAACACTTGTCTAATTGCTGGCTGTGCCACCAAACTCATTCTAAAAATAAAATAAAATTGTAAACTGTACCTGCAAATCTCTCCAAAATACTCGCCTTACAAATAATACAAAAAACTAAATAATTATAAATAAAAAAAATCAATATAATAAATATTAAAAAAGTCTAAAATTTAGCATTATTCCTGGGCAGCTAAGGGGGTCCCTTTAAAAAAAATCCTTAAAATTGAGTATAACCTGCCCCTTTGCTTAAAAAATGCTAAAAAAAAATAAAAAAAAATAAACTACCTTCCCCTTAAGGCCTATAACCAAACCCTTCGGTTTAATGTCAAAACCGGAACCTTTTTCCCTCTAAATGTTTCTAAAAGCGCCCCAAACCCCCCTTGTCACCTGCACAGGGCCTTTACTGTAAAATCAACAAGCATTCCTTACCAAAATAAATAATTTCCCTCACTCCTCCCGTTGGGCCCCATAAATAACACACATTCATTTTATATAAATATTTACTCCGGTGTTGTGTTGCCTCCCCCATCCCTTAGTAAAATATCTAAATGCCCACAGCCCATAAAATCGCTTGCAAGTTTCACGGCTAATTTGTTTGCTATTATATACTATAAAAACATCCTAAATGTTACCCATGCCCTAAAACACTTAAATATCTCCCATTAAAGGTGCCAGAACCATAGAATAAGTAACTCCAAGCAATAAAAGGTGCACGTGGCCTGGCACCATACAGTCCCGGGTAATACCCTCACCCTTTATTTAAACCCCCCCGCCTTGTATTTTATCTGTGGCCATAACACCTACAAAGCTCTCCCTCCCGGCTGGCAAGGTGGGTGTGGTGTGGCCCGGGGGTTACCTAATGTCCAAATAAACAACATGTTAAACTCCAGTCAAATCCTCAACCTGAAAAGCTGTTCTCACAAACTTTTCAACCCCTCCTTAAAAACTAAACCAAAGCGCGCCGAGAATCCCTGAGCTGTCAAACAAACGGGATTCCATTCCTTTGTTCGTGCGCTCATTCCTAAATTAAAAATAGCTAAACTCAAAAAAGCAGGTATAAATATTTCTGCAAAGCTTAAAAAAACAGCTAATGCATCAATAAACGCTTTCCAAAAATTACAACAAAAAATTAATAAAATAGCAAAAATAGCTTTGCAAAATAAACATGTATTAAATGCCATAAATGCTAAATTAGGGGGAGCTTGTGCTCACATAAAAAAAATGCTGTTTTTATGTAAATCGCTCTAGCATAATTAAAAAAAATTTACAAGCTATTAAAAATGCTGCTGTTGTTTTCCATGCTGTATCTCTTAATCACCCCTTTAGTTTTAAGGACCTTCTCCCAAACCTTGGGTCCTGGTTTACAGAGCTCTTTCAAACAATTGTAAAATAAATTATTTTCCTTCTTTTCCTTCTATGCATTATTTAAGTATTAATACAATGTGCAAAATGTCTATATAATGCTGTAACCAAAAGCTCTGCTGCCCATAAAAAAAGCCCAATATCTGTCCCTCCAGCTTAATCGCAAATTACGTAGCGGGCCTGACAATTTGGGCTTGTCAGACCCGAAGGGGGGATTGTCAAAGTTACTGGTAACACCCCTTAGCAACTATTCAGGCCGCCACTAAAAAAAAGAAGCCGCCTCACGTACACAGTAACCTAAACTTTTAAACTGTCTTTTCTCCTCTGCCTTAAAGCAAAAAAAACTAGCTCCAAGCCGGTTTTCACTAACCAAATAACAGTTTCACAAAATCTAGCAACCACCAATAAAATGTTAACACAGCATAATCTTTATCTAAAAATATATAAAAAGTTTATAAAGTTTGTATAAAGCGGAGTTCTTTGTACCTAAGTACAGAACTCTCCTTTTTTCTGCAAAATAAAGCCATCTTTCCTTATCCCTATCAAGCTGTTATTAGCTCTCAGCTAAGCAAACCCAATATTTCGGTAACAACTTGGCAGGGCTCAGATATCGCAGTGCCTAGTGTGAGAGGCAGCTCTCTGAGCCAAGACCAAAAAGGACAAAAACTGAGCATGGTCCTTGAAGACAGCAGCTCCAACTGACCCTCAGAGGGGAGCCAGTCTGGAGCTCATTCCTTCTCAGAGGAGACTCTGAGTGCTATTCCTGACTCTGCCACAGCCTCCATGTGACACCTTGGGCAAGCCACTTCATCTCTCTGGGCCAAGTGCTAATAGCCCTTTGTTCCTCTCCACCTTTGTCTGTCGCGTCTATTTAGACTGTCGGCTCTCCATGTCACAGACTGTCTCCTGTTGTGTGTCTATACAGCAGCCAGCCAATGGGTGACCTCAGCTGTTGTTTTGCCTGGGACAGTTGGCTAGTTACACAACAGCTCAGCAACCCCTGCTATGCCCCCTGTTTCCCCCAGGGCTGTAGAGGGAGGGGGAATGCCAGCCTGAGCCCCAGTGTTTGTCTAGCTTAAACCCATTTAACCTTGTGAGGCCAACACCACGGCTGGCCAGGGCTGACAGCCAGTGCTTAGGGTAACGGGGGGTTTACCTTCTGGGCTTTGTACAGCACCTCCAGGATATTGCTGAGCAGCTCAATGCAAGCCTCCTCCTCCTCTCCCTTCGCAATCAGCTCCTGGAGGATGGGGATTGTAGTATGCAGCAGCATCTCTCGGCACTCTGCACAGACAGACAGAGATATTAGCTGTGGGGTGGGAAGGCAGCAAACACAGACACCTCACCGTTCTGGAGAGGGAGTGGGCCAGAGAGGGGCAGACGTTCAGGCTCAGGTTGGAGCCCAGGCTCTGTGACCCTTCCCCCATGTGGGTCCCAGAGCCTGAGCCCAAAGGTCTCCACCGCAATGAAAGGCCCCACAGCCCAAGCCCCACAAGCCTGAGTCAGCTGCCATGGGCCAGCTGTGAGTGTTTAATTGCACTGTAGACATGGAGAATTCACCACATCCCTAGGGGAGCTGCTCCAGTGTTAATTTCCCTCAGTGTTAAAAATGTGCCTCTTATTTCTATACTGAATTTGTCTGGTTTCATCTTCCAGCTACTGGACCTTGTTCTGCCTTTGTCCGCAAGATCGGAAATCTTCTGCTCATCTAAGTACTTACAGGCCCTGACCAAGTCACCTCCTGTGCTACTCTTGTCTTGGATAAACTAAATAGCCTGAGCTGCTTCAGTCTCTGATTCAGAGGTGAGACTTCAGATCATTCTCGTCGCTCTTTTCTGGACCCTTTCCAGTTTGTCAGTGTCATCTCTTTTAACGTGTGGACACCAGAACTGGACACAGCATCCCAGAAATGGTCTCACTGCTGCAAGCCAGTGGTCTGAATGAGCTGTCTCCCGCCATCTACTGAAGAACTGGAGGAAAAGATCTAATGAGCAGACACACCTGCTTTGCCAGGATGATCAGCTTTGGCTGTGTTGTGTTAACATTCACTTAAACCCTGGAGGCAGGGTAATGAAATATTATCCTTATTGTATGACTAAAGGGGGGGCAGAAAAACGGTTACTCATCTTCTCATACCTGTTGTTCTTCAAGATGTGTCGCTCATTTCCATTCCAATAGGGGCGTGCGCCGTGTGCACAGTCGTCGGAAGGTGTTTCCCCTAGTGGAACCTGTCGGGTTGGCTGTGGAGCCCCTGGAGTGGCGCCTTCATGGCGCTGAACATATGCCACTGCTGACCCAGCCCCTCCTCAGTTCCTTCTTCCTGGCTGCTCCGACAGCGGGGAAGACGGGCGGGTTTGGAATGGACATGAGCAACAAATCTCAAAGAACAACAGTTACAAGAAGGTGAGTAACCGTTTTTCTTCTTCGAGTGCTTGCTCGTATCAGTTTCAATTAGGTCCCAAGCCCTACCTAGGCGGTGGGGTCGGAGTTATGGAATCGCTGACTGGAGCACCCCTCTGCCAAATGCTGCATCATCTCTGACATGCTGGATGATAGCATAATGAGAGGAACGTGTGGACTGAGGACCACGTTGCTGCCCTGCAGATCTCCTGTATTGGAACCTGGGCCAGGAACACTGCCAAAGATGCCTGCGCCCTTGTGGAGTGTGCCATAAGGGCCGGGGCTGGAACCTTGGCCAGCTCAGCGCACATCCTGGTGCAGGACATGATCCATGATGAGATCCTCTGAGATGAAACCAGGAGCCCTTTCATCCTGTCCACAATCACCACAAACAGCTGGTTCGACTTCCTGAACGGCTTCGTGTGCTTGATGTAAAAGGCCAGCACCCGCCAAACACCCAGAGAGTGAAGCCTCTGTTCTCAGACATTAGCATGAGGCTTAGGGAAGAAGACAGGCAGAAAAATGTCCTGGTTGGTGTGAAAATGTGACACCACCTTGGGAAAGAAGGACAGGTGAGGTCTGAGTTGTACCTTGTCCTTATGTGGGGGGGGGTCAGAAGTGAGGGTCTTTAATTCCGACATCCTCCTTGCTGAGATAATGGCGACCAGAAAGACAACCTTACGACAAGTAGAGAAGGGACCAAGTCATCAGTGGTTCAAAAGGAGGCCCTGTTAGCCTGGAGAGGACCAGGTTAAGGTCCCACACAGGGAGCGGTAGTCTAATATGTGGGTGTAACCACTCCAGGCCCTTGAGGAAGCGGGCAACCATAGGGTTGATGAAGATTGAACATCCGGCTGCTCCTGGGTGGAAGGCCAAAATGGCTGCAAGGTGCACCTTGATGGACAATGCTGCGAGACCGTGCTGTTTCAGGTGCAGCAGGTACTCCAGGATGTGTAGTATGGGCGCCTGGAGTGGAAGTGTGCGATGCTGAGCACACCAGAATGTGAACCTTTTCCGCTTTGCTAGGTATGTGGCCCTAGTGGAGGGTTTTCTGCTGCTGAATAGGACCTCTCTTACCGGGTCCGAGCCCAGGAGCTCCATGGGGTTTAGCCATGAAGCTTCTAGGCCGTGAGATGGAGGGACTGGAGGTCGGGGTGATAAAGTTGCCCATGGTCCTGAGTGATCAGGTCCGGGAAGGGTGGCAACATGATCAGCTGTCCACTGACAGCTCCAGGAGCACGGTGTACGAGTGTTGTCAAGGCCACGCTGGTGCCACCAGAATTAACTCCGCCCTGTCTCTGTGGACCTTGAGCAGGACCTTGTGTGTGAGAGGAATCGGGGGAAAGGCGTAGAGCAGGCGGCCTCCCCTGGGTAGCAGGAACGTGTCTGTGATCGAGCCTGGGCTGTGTTTCTGGAAGGAGCTGAACATTGGGCACTTTCTGTTGCTCCGGATGGTGAATAGTCGACCTGGGGTCACCCCAACTTTTGGAAGATGGAGTATATGACATCTGGGCAGAGGGATGACTCGTGATTGCGGAACGATCTGCTGAGGCGGTCCGCCAGTTCGTTCTGCACTCCTGGGAGATAGGACGCCTCCAGGTGAACGGAGTGGGCTATGCAGAACTCCCATAGCTGGAGGGCTTCCTGACACAGAGGGGAGGCGCGGGCTCCACCCTGCTTCTTGATGTAAAACATGGCGGTGGTGTTGTCTGTCATAACTGCCACACTCTGTCCTCGTAGTCAGGCCTGAAAGGTCTGGCATGCCAGTCGTATTAACCTCAGCTCCTTGATGTTGATATGGAGTGAGAGTTCGTCCTGCAACCCCAGGCCCTGCGTTTGGAGGTCTCCCAAGTGTGCTCCCCATCCCAGACCAGATGCATCTGTTACCAGGGACAAGGAGGGCTTGAGGCTGTTGAAGGGGACTCCCTTGCACACTGCCTGAGGGTCGAGCCACCATCAGAGGGACTCGAGCACCTGCTGAGGCACGGTGACCACTGAGTCCAGGCTGTCATGCCCTAGGCAATAGGCCAAAGTGAGCCATGCCTGCAAAGTTCTGAGCCTCAGTCTGGCATGCCAGACCACGCAAGTGCAGGCTTCCAAGTGGCTGAGGAGACTCAGGCATCCCCGTGTGGTAGTGGTCAGGTGTCGCCTGAGGCCTTGAATAATGTCTGTCATCGCTTGGAATCAGGCCTGTGGCAGAAACGCTCTTGCCTGAACCGAGTCCAGCGCCGCCCCGATGAACTCTAGTCTTTGGGACAGCGACAAGGTTGACGTGTTCACATTGAGGAGGAGTCCAAGTGTCTTGAAAGTGGATCTGACCCGTTGGACCTGAGATTCCACCTGTTCCCTGGAGAGCCCCCTGAGAAGCCAGTCGTCGAGGTAGGGGTGTACCTGCACCTGTCTCTTGCGAAGGAAGGCTGCTACGGCCGACATGCACTTGGTGTACACTCGGACCTGCCGCCGAAGTGCCCCGAAGCCCCGCGGCGGGGGGGTCCTTCCACCCTGGGACCTGCCACTGAAGTGCCGGGACCTCAGCGGCAATTCGGCGGTGGGGGGCTCCTGCCATGGGTCTTCGGGGCACTTCGGCGGCGGATCCCGGAGCGGAAGGACCCCCCGCCGCTGAATTACCGCTGAAGCGGGGCCCCCGCCGCCGAAGGGCCCAGGCCCCCTGAATCCTCTGGGCGGCCCTGTAGTGAGCCACTGCCAAGTGAAAGCTGCATGGGCGGAAGACAGGTCAGGTGCTCTAGATACCCTTTGACCTCTCCTCTTCAGTGTCTAAGGACAGAGCTGTCTCGACTCCCTGGAGGGTCTGTGCCTCTCCTCAGGGCAATCACTGCGGGGGTGGTCTAATGCAGAGCAGGCAGCCGCACTGGGGTGCTGCGCTGCCCAGGGCAATCACTGCGGGGGTGGTCTAATGCAGAGCAGGCAGCCGCACTGGGGTGCTGCGCTGCCCGGGGCAATCACTGCGGGGGTGGTCTAATGCAGAGCAGGCAGCCGCACTGGGGTGCTGCGCTGCCCGGGGCAATCACTCCTGCTGAAGTATCAGTCAGAACTGGGCAAGGTGGCGGAGCCACAGAGCAAGGCCTTGCAGCTAAATGCAGCACACGTAGAGATGCAGCAGCAAAGGCTCTCCCCTGCCCAGCAGATCCTAGAGCTGTGGTTACTAAGAGCTGGGCTGCGTGGCTGTGGTGCTGTCGGACTGGACTGGACCAGACAAACGACACAGCAGAGCAGTGGTAGAGGCAGCAGCAATGAGAAGCAGCAGCAAGTGGCAGAGGCCTCACTAGCCCACTCCCGGGGCCGGAAGGTGAATGCACCTGGATGAACCCCAGGGACTCTGGGACTCAAACAACCCGTGAGTGGGATACAGTGGAAGGAAAGGGGGAGTGACATATAAAACGGACATTCATCCATTGGACTTTCAAGGTGGGAAACTGAGGCAAAAGGCCTACTGCCCAATAGAGCGCAAGATGGGCGTTTGCGTACTTTTGAGTCATGGTTGCTGTTTTCCCAAATCAATGCTGTGTTCCCTCTCACTTCACCACAGTTTTGCTTTTATGTTGTACACAGACTCAGGGCTTGTGTGTGGGGAAGGACTGCCTCTGAGAGGTGCCCTGGAGAGGCTGTTAGTTCCCCCAGATTTCTGGATGAGGGCTCACGCTGGTTTTGTTTTATACTTTTAAGAGGCACCCCTAGATATTGAACCCCGTGGTGCTGACACCACTTGGGAGAAGGTTACATTGATGCCGTGTAGTGTGTAATACCACCGCTCTACTTCTACCTGATATGCCTTGCCATGCATGTCCAAGGATCCCATCTGCTCTGTCAGCCAACTGAACATGAGCTCACAGTGCAATACAGTGGCTATCTACCACGAGTCCAGAAAGCTTTTCTGAGTCACTGTTTTCCAAATACAGCCCTTCATCCTCTACATGATGTGGTCACTAGTGGCACCAGATGATGAGAAAGGAGTGATCCCAAAGCACTCGTGCTGCTTGGAACATTGCCAAGTGGAGAAGAGGGAAATCACAGACATCTCAGGGCCTTCCAGCAGGGCACATCCCAACCTTACCCTGAATTTTCTGTAATACTTTTATGAAGCCTATGTGTGCCTCAGTTTCCCTCCATACCTTAGACTCATAGAAGATTGGGGCTGGAAGAGACCTCAGGAGGTATCTAGTCCAACTCCCTGCTCAAAGCAGGACCAACCCCAACTAAAGTATCCCAGCCAGGGCTTTGTCAAGCCGGGCCTTAAAACCCTCTAAGGAAGGAGATTCCACTACCTCCCTAGGTAACCCATTCCAGTGCTTGGCTGGATTTGCTGCCGGGAGAGAGTGATTGCAGGTACCCAAAGGCCCAGTCTTGGAGACCACGGGCCTGCCCTGTGAATTGTGTGGGTTCTCGAGGCCTGGCACACTAACAGGGTCACTGCCATGCTGGGCATAGATCAGGCCCTGTGGATCTGTGATGGGGGGCTCCCCTTGGTGTCCCCCACTTACCATAGAACTGGAAGATCTTGCTGTTGACTATGTCCGTCAGGGACTGCAGCTTCTGCTTGAGCAGGCGCAGAGGGGGCAGGTTCCCAATGAAATCCCGCAGCAAGCACCTAAAGCCCAGACGCAAGGGGACTCGGTTAGGTGATAATATGTAAAATCTCCAGAATAGAGGTGGGATAGGGAAAATCCCAGGGATCTTCAAGCTACAATATCCTTCTCCTGCTGGGTGTATACTCCAGCCCAAAGCACTCAGCCACTTTCCTGCTCTGGCTACTCGCTGCACCAGCAGCTGTCTCTGTTTTGAGGAAGAATTCAAAATGGATGACAGGTCATTTATTGACTGCACTTCTTCCCACAGGTGAGATTGGCAAATGAGGGGGAAGGGCTGCTAAGAGTGTATAGATCTGAGCCTGAGGGCTGACCGGCAGCTTGGATCAGGGGAGCAATGGGGTACGTGGGCTTTGGGAGGATGGCAGACATTTTGGGCATGTTGGTCACACCTCTAGAGATAAGGTTGCAAGTCAGTTTCCCACATAAAAGCCCCCTTCAGTGTTTGTACGTTTCTGAACTGGTCACTCCTCCCATCTCTTACGAGGGGCCGTTTTTTAAGACAGGCAATGCCAATACCTTCTTTGTGCCTTAAACTGAACCTAGTCCATTATAAAAGAAAACTGACAGAGTCAAGAAATCACAGAAAGACATTCTCTGTTGTGGCTTTTCTTGTTAAATGTGGAGCTTAAAATTATGTCTTTGGCTGTTATTAAATGTTGTACCAAAAAATGCCACCCGCTGAAGAGAATGTTACTGTAGAAGAGGGGTCGGCAGCCTTTCAGAAGTGGTGTGCCGAGTCTTCATTTATTCACTCTGATTTAAGGTTTTGCATGCCAGTCATACATTTTAATGTTTTTAGAAGGTCTCTTTCTATAGGTCTAGAATACATAACTAAACTATTGTTGTATGTAAAGTAAACAAATTTAAAAAAATGTTTAAGAAGCTTCATTTAAAATTAAATTAAGATGCCGAGCCCCCCGGACCGGTGGCCAGGACTCCAGCAGTGTGAGTGCCACTGAAAATCAGCTTGCGTGCCGCTTTTGGCACACGTGCCATAGGTTGCCTACCCCTGCTGTAGAACATCCCGGACTGCCACCCGCAGAAGAGAACATTACTGTAGACTCTAGAACTACTTCCTGACTTTCTGGAAATTTTAACTATTTAGCTTTAAATCGCAGTTAAACTCTGAAAAATGAAATGTGTAAAAATGGTGGCAGCTTGTTCAACAGCTCTGTTCCTGGTAAGTATTCAGAGTCTGATCTGTTGACTTCAGTGATGGAAATCAGTTTCTGCTGCTTTTTACTGCTATTAATCCTGCAGAGCCAACACAGATAAGAAGAGAGGGAGCTCTTCCTCCTTGGCTGTATATCAAGTTCCAGTCAGTGACAGCTGCCCAAGACCACTGAAGATCCCTGGGCTGCGTAGGTGTTTCTGATGGCAGCATCTGGCCTGTGGAACTTTTTAACTGATGATGATATGCAAGACAGATAAACCCCAGGGAAAGTTCGCAGAGCGGGTACTGAGAAAACCATTTTATGTGCCATTTGAGCACATTTAAAATTTACATAGTCTCTCTTTTTTAATCAATCAATCAATCTCACTTGGATTCAGTAACCACCTTTTTGAAATAGCTCCCACTCCTCCTACCACAACTCCTGCCTGTTGCACTCCCCATCTGGATGCAGCATTTCCATTCCCCACCCAGCAAACAGTGCGATAGCCACTCACTGGGAGGCCCTTTCCTGGGAGAATCACCTGTCTTCACTGTCACCTTATTTCCTTTGCCCCAGCTCAGAATTATTTATGTTGTTTCAATTACACCAGGCCTTTGTCCTCCACGCTTGACCCTGTGCCCGCTCTCACTGATCCTGCAGTGTAAATTTACTGACATCACCTTTAAATATACATCAGTGCAGCGGCGGCTTCAGGCACCAGCGCTCCAAGCACATGCCTGGGGCGGCAAGCCGCGGGGGGCGCCCTGCCGGTCCCTGCAAGGGCAGCAGTCAGGCAGCCTTCGGCGGCTTGCCCGCAGGAGGTCACCGTTCCTACAGATTTGGCGTCAATTCGGTGGCGGGTACGATGAAGCCGTGGGACCAGCGGACCTCCCGCAGGCATGCCGCCAAATCCGCGGGACCGGGGACCTCCCGCAGGCATGCCGCTGAATCTGCGGGACCGAGGACCTCCCGCAGGTGCGCTGCCGAAGGCTGCCTGCCTGCTGTGCTTGGGGCGGCAAAAAAGCTAGAGCCACCCCTGCATCAGTGGAATGTGATGTCACAAATGCAGGAAGAGGATATCACTGCAGGACTATTGGAAGGTGAGCCTGGGTGGCAGGGGGGTGAAACAGACATACAGGATGCCCTTTACAAATACACATGGCACTCTGCAGAGAGAGAGTGACTGAGCTTGGTGCATTGGCTGAAAGAAGGAGAAAAGTATCCCTTACCCCAGCACAGAGGAGTCGAAGATCCCAAACACGTCTTCCAGAATCGAAGGCAGGTACTTCAGAGCGGCTCCCTGGAGGCAGAAATCAGCAAACAGAGCTAACTACTGGGCTATGTTTTATTATCAAACTTTAGAAGGACACAGTTACTAGAAATCTTACTGCTCCGAGTGAAATCCATATTGTGCAAAGAGCCAGCACCAAGCCTCTGCACTCTTTAGACCCTATTTAAAAGCCCCTTGAATTTCATCCTGACTCCATACATAAGACTGAGGCTGATGCACAAAGAAGTTTCGCTCTGATTCAGTGTACTTCATATAAACAAACCCACGGCATTACTACCATAAACAGTAGCTCCAGGAGCTCTCCTTCCCCAAAGGGAGACATTTTGCTGAGACCATTTACTCTCACTAGATCAACACTAATCAGAATCAGAAAAAACTGACTGTGATCATTCAAATATATCATTGGAGACAGGAATAACTGGTTCAGGTCTTTACTTTAAAACAACAGAGGAAGAAATTTCAAGAAGAAAATTGGATTCTCCCTTATATTTATACAGGCACAGTCCATCCCACAAAGAGACCCCAGGCTTTGGGGCTCCCACAATAATATGACTTGCTGCTGCCATATTTCCATAAAGGAGGGGCTGGGACTTCTCTCTAGGGTCTGGGTGAATGTCCTTTTCAGATGTCCCTCAGCAAACCTACAAAGCAACCAGAAAGTCACATTCCATTGTGAGACAGAATTTTTGTCTCTGCCTTTGTTCCCTTACAAGTAAAACATTTTTTAGAGGTGCAGGTGGATCCTCCACTAGCTTCATTTTTAGATCCATTTTGCAGTCTATGAGTCACTTCAGATTTTTTTCCCCAATGGTTCCCTAGCCCATCCTATGAGTGTCCTTCAGGTCTGAGCTGCAGCCAGGGCTCTGGTGTTTCCTCCGATGGTTCAGCCTCCATATAGTCTTCTATGTTCTGCACAATTGCTGCCAGCATACACAGCCATTGCTGGTGCACACACATCTGAAGCCGCCCAAGTCTACTAGTAAATCCACCAGTTCTCACACTGTCCAAGATTCTGACTTCAACCGTTGACCAGTAGGTCAACTGCTATCACAAGGAAAAGCACTGTCCTAAAACCACTAGTCCCACGTCTTGGAGATCTCCAGCTGGTGCCAGTGTCCTCATTCAGGGCCAAATACACACTCTTTTACGCAGTGAGCAGCAGCAGCAGCTGCCGCCGCCCTCCCATCAAAGGTGACCTGGTGGGCCTGAGGGTTCCTTCCAATTGAGCCCTAGGAACTGGATAAAGGTGGGTGCCCTAGAGTGTGCAAATGACAGAGAATTTTGTGTGGATACCAGTGTGGGTGGTAAATATAGTCGCACATGATGGAATTTAGAGGGTTTTTTTGTTTGCTCTAGAAAACAATATGAAATTACACACACACTGCATCCAAAGACCATTGAGATTGCAAAGCCAAGCACTGAGAATTCAGCGTGGTTGATTTTTCAGACTGCAGTGGTTGATACGGGTCTGGGCTGGGCTGGGTCTCCTATAGCATCAGGAAGATTATTTCCAATGTTAATCGAATGAAAGACCCAAGGAGCACAACTGCAATTTATCACAAGCCTCTTTGCTAGCAAATCCACAAACAATCCCACAAACACTGCAATGTCACGACACACAGAGAGATAGTACCAAGTATTTAGCCCCGTGATTGGCATCACTCACATCTCCTGGTGTGGAGCCCCAGAATGTCAGTCATTATCTTCCTCAGTGGTTGTCAGGATACAGCTTTCATAATGCCCCACTGAGGTTCATACATACTTATGAAGGTTTCAACCCCTTTTCTTTATCTATACTTCCACACACCCCTAAATTCGGGGTGCCCCATTTTTCATAGGCTAGCTTGTTAGTTCCCTTTGTACTCATTAACATTTATGTCACTCAATCACCAAAACTTATTGTTAACACACTGCTGACCCCTAGGTCTGCAAAAATCCACAAAATACTCTAACTGGCTTTAATTAGTACATTGCAATATATATTTCCTAAATACCAGCAATTTAACAACACTGACTTAATGCAGCATTCTACCTTATGACATCTTATAATATACGGACATTGCTCTCTTGGGACAACTTGTGACCTCGGGTCACTTACTGGTTAGTTCTTTATGCCAAGTCTATCTTTAGGCTTGAGGCCTTGTCTGCCTAAGCTATGAAGGCCCCTATCTTACAACATTAATACTTCTTTCTGGGGCTGTCGATTAATCGCAGTTAGCTCACACGATTAACTCACAAAAATTAATCATGATTAAAAATTAATCACGATTAATCACACTGTTAAACAATAGAACACCAACTGAAATGTATTAAATATTTTTGGATGTTTTTCTACATTTTCACATATATTGATTTCTATTACAACACCGAATACAAAGTGTACAGAGCTCACTTGATATTATTTTTTATTACAAATATTTGCACTTTAAAAATGATAAACAAAAGAAATAGTATTTTTCCATTAACCTCATACAAGTAGCATGGTGCAATCTCTTTACCGTGAAAGTATAACTTACAAAGGTAGATATTTTTGTTACATAACTGCACTCAAAAACAACACAATGTATAACTTTAGAGCCTACAAGTCCACTCAGTCCTAGTTCTTGTTCAGCCAATCACTAAGACAAACAAGTTTGTTTATATTGACGAGAGATAATGCTGCCTGCTTCTTATTTACAAGGTCACCTGAAAGTGAGAACAGGCATTTGCGTGGCACTTTTGTAGTCAGCATTGCAAGGTATTTATGTGCCAGATATGCTAAACATTCGTATACCCCTTAATGGCTTGGCCACCATTCTAGAGGACATGCTTCCATGCTGAGGATAATCGTTAAAAAATAATGGGATCATTACATTTGTTACTGAACTCCTTGGGGGAGAACTGTATGTCTCCTGCTCTGTTTTACCCGCATTCTGACATACATTTCATGTTATAGCAATCTCGGACGATGACCCAGAACATGTTCATTTAAAGAACACTTTCACAGCAGATTTGACAAAACACAAAGAAGGTCCCAATGTGAGATTTCTAAAAATAGCTACAGCATTCAACCTAAAGTTTAAGAATCTGAAGTGATGTCCAAAATCTGAGAGGTACGAGGTGAGGAGCATGCTTTCAGAAGTCTTAAAAGAGCAACACTCCAATGGGGAAACTACAGATCCCAAACCACCAAAAGAGAAAATCAACCTTCTGGTGGCATCTGACTCAGATGATGAAAATGAACATGTGTTGGTCCACGCTGCGCTGGCTTGTTATCGAGCAGAACTCGTCATCACCATGGACACATGTCCTCTGGAATGGTGTTTGAAGCATGAAGGGACATATGAATCTTGAGCACATCTGCATGTCCATATCTTGCGAGGCCGGCTACCGCAGTGCCATGTGAATGCCTGTTCTCACTTTCAGGTGACTTTGTAAACAAGAACCAGACAGCATTACCTCCTGCAAATTGTAACCAAATTTATTTGTCTGAGCGATTGGCCGAAGTAGGACTGAGTGGACTTGTAGGATTTACATTGTTTTATTTTTGAATGCAGTTATTTGTTGTACATAATTCTACACTTATAAGTTGAACTTTCATGATAAAGTGATTGTACTACAGTACTTGTATTAGGTGAACTGAAAAATACTATTTTTTTTGTTTTTTAGAGTGCAAATATTTGTAATTAAAAATAAATATAAGGTGAGCACTGTACACTTTGTATTCCGTGTTGTAATTGAAATCAATACATTTGAAAATGTAGAAAACATCCAAAAATATTTAAATAAATGGTATACTATTATTGTTTAACAGTGCGATTAATTGCGATTAATTTTTTTAATCACTTGACAGCCCTACGTATTTCACCTCTATACCCTAAATATATCTCATCTCTTTTATCTTTGGATTCACATAGGACCCCATCTCATTCAGTGCATACAATGGACCATTCTCTGGGGATGAATCAGGGCTGTGTAATCATAGACTCATGGAAGATTAGGGTTGGAAGGGACCTCAGGAGGTATCTAGTCCAACCCCCTGCTCAAAGCAGGACCAACACCAACTAAATCATCCCAGACAGGGCTTTGTAAAGCCAGGCCTTAAAAACCTCTAAGGATGGAGATTCCACCACCTTCCTAGGGAACCCATTCCAGTGCTTCACCACCCTCCTAATGAAAGAGTGTTTCCTAATATCCAACCTAAACCTCCCCCACTGCAACTTGAGACCATTGCTCCTTGTTCTGTCATCTGCTACTACTGAGAACAGCTGAGCTCCATCCTCTTTGTAACCTCCCTTCAGGTAGTTGAAGGCTGTTATCAAATCCCCCCCCCCCCCCACTCTTCTCTTCTGAAGACTAAATAATGTGTCAAAAGTCTTACTAAAACCAAGAGATATCACATCTACTACTTCTCCTCCATCCACTAGGCCAGTAACCCTGTCAAAGAGGGACACAGACCGACAGACAAGGGAGTACATAAGAACAGCCATACTGGATCAGACCAATGATCCATCCCGCCCATTATCCTGTCTTCCAACAGTGGCCAATGCCAGGTGCTTCGAGGGAATGAACAGAACAGGGAATCATCAAGTGATCCATCCCCTGACACCCATTCCCAGCTTCTGGCAAACAGAGATTAGGGACACCATCCCTGCCCATCCTGGCTAATACCCAGTCTTATTAATCTTTCCTCACATGGAAGCTGTTCCACACTCCTAATCATTTTTGTTGCCCTTTTCTGAACCTTTTCCAATTCCAATATATCTTTTTTGAGATGCAGCGACCACATCTGCACGCAGTATTCAAGATGTGGGAGTACCATGGATTTATATAGAGGCAATATGATATTTTCTGTCCTATTATCTATCCCTTTCTTAATTATTCCCAACATTCTGTTCGCTTTTTTGACTGCCGCTGCACATGGACTGGATGTTTTCAGAGAACTATCCACAACGACTCCAAGATCTCTTTCTTGAGTGGTAACAGCTCATTTAGACCCCATCCCTTGTCTCACTGTACAAGGAAACAATGACACAAAGTTGGTCAGCATGATAGGCAGTAGTCTCAGCACACCAGCAGCCAAACCGTTGTCAAGTTTTCTGTAGGTATCACAGCAAAGATACCTTCCTTAACATAAGGAAGAATGTTAAGGAAGGATTTCAAGAAGGATAATAAGGTAGCTTTGAGGATGTTTATGGAGAGCTTCTCCCGGCCATGAGGGGTAGCACAAGAGAGAGCACAAAGGGGCTTGTTTGAAAATTTAACAGGTGAATGATGGAGGGTGGCATCACTGGCCAATCCAAAGTGGGAGTCAACACCTAATAGTACATGAGAGATGGCAGGTATGGTGGGGATAGGCTAGGAAGGGTCTTGAAATTTAAGACCAGAGCTTTGTTTGGTGTGATAGAGAAGAGGTAGCCAATCCCACAGTATTCTTGCCCGCAAGTTAAAGAAGTATGGGCTGGATGAATGGACTATAAGGTGGATAGAAAGCTGGCTAGATTGTTGGGCTCAACAGATAGTGATCAAAGGCTCCATGTCTAGTTGGCAGCCGGTATCAAGCGGAGTGCCCCACGGGTCACTCCTGGGGCCGGTTTTGTTCAATATCTTCATTAATGATCTGGAGGGTGGCGTGGACTGCACCCTCAGCAAGTTTGCAGATGACACTAAGCTGGGAGGAGTGGTAGATACGCTGGAGGGTAGGGATAGGATACAGAGGGACCTAGACAAATTAGAGGATTGGGCCAAAAGAAATCTGATGAGGTTCAACAAGGACAAGTGCAGAGTCCTGCACTTAGGACAGAAGAATCCCATTCACTGCTACAGACTAGGGACCGAGTGACTAGGAAGCAGTTCTGCAGAAAAGGACCTAGGGGCTACAGTGGACGAGAAGCTGGATATGAGTCAACAGTGTGCCCTTGTTGCCAAGAAGGCTAACGGCATTTTGGGCTGTATAAGTAGGGGCATTGCCAGCAGATCGAGGGACATGATCATTCCCCTCTATTCGGCATTGGTAAGGCCTCATCTGGAGTACTGTGTCCAGTTTTGGGCCCCACACTACAAGGATGTGGAAAAATTGGAAAGAGTCCAGCAGAGGGCAAAAAAAGTGATGAGGGGGCTGGAGCACATGACTTATGAGGAGAGACTAAGGGAACTGGGGTTGTTTAGTTTGCAGAAGAGAAGAATGAGGGGGGATTTGATAGCTGCTTTCAACTATCTGAAAGGGGGTTCCAAAAAGGATGGATCTAGACTGTTCTCAGTGGTACCTGATGACAGAACAAGAAGCAATGGTCTCAAGTTGCAGTGGGGGAGGTCTAGGTTGGATATTAGGAAAAACTTTTTCACTATGAGGGTGGTGAAGCACTGGAATGGGTTCCCTAGGGAGGTGGTGGAATCTCCTTCCTTAGAGGTTTTTAAGGTCAGGCTTGACAAAGCCCTGGCTGGGATGATTTACCTGGGGATTGGCCCTGCTTTGAGCAGGGGGTTGGACTAGATACCTCCTGAGGTCCCTTCCAACCCTGATATTCTATGATTCTATAAATGGAGGAGCTGTGTAACTCCCTTCCTCTCTACCAGACATGGCACTGTGCCGACAGAGAAGGATTCTGATGCAGTAATACTTAATGGCATCAATTCTGCACGATGCATGTCCCCTCACTCCATCTAACCATGTGTAACAGGGTGGCAAATTCTAGCACCCTGCACAAAAGCAGAGGAATGGCTAGCCTGGATCTGCTCAGTGGCCAATCTAGTTCTGTATGATGTCTGACAGCAGGCAGCAACACATGCTTCAGAGAATGAGGCACAGACATGAGTGCGCACACACACAAACACGCTCCCATATATCTGCCCTCTCCAGAACCTTGCTGAGGTTTCATCTGTAGGGATAAAAACAGGTATCATAAGGCCAGGACCCCCCTGCCCTCCTCACCTGGGACAGCAGGGTTGTATTCTCCAGTGTGGATTTCATCAGCTGATTGACAGACAGGAAGAATTGCTTCAAGGAAGCCTGGAATTCTGCTTTTTCTTTCCCTTCGTAGAGTCTGAGGGAAAACAAGGAGAATAAATATCACAATCGTCTTCCTCCCTTGTTCACAGAAGCGACCTTTTTAGTTGATGACATAACAAAGGATATATCCAAGGAGGCAAGAATTCTTCCTACGTGGCCTGTTCAGACTTCATAAGAACATAAGAACGACCATACTGGTCAGACCAATGGTCCATCTAACCCTTGACAAAGTCCCTCACCAAAGGCTCTTATGCAAAGTGAGCTGCCATGGGATAAGAGGGAAAGTCTCTCATGGGTTGGTAACTGGTTAAAAGACAGGAAACAAAGGGTAGGAATAAATGGTCAGTTTTCAGAATGGAGAGAGGTAAATAGTGGTGTCCCCCAGGGGTCTGTTCTGGGCCCAGTCCTATTCAACATATTCATAAATGATCTGGAGAAAGGGGTAAACAGTGAGGTGGCAAAATTTGCAAATGATACAAAATTACTAAAGATAGTTAAGACCCAGGCAGACTGCGAAGAGCTACAAAATGATCTCTCAAAACTGGGTGACTAGGCAACAAAATGGCAGATGAAGTTTAATGTTGATAAATGCGAAGTAATGCACGTTGGAAAACATAATTCCAACTATACATATAAAATGATTGGGTCTAAATTAGCTATTACCACTCAAGAAAGAGATGTTGGAGTCATTATGGATAGTTCTCTGAAAACATCCACTCAATGTTCAGCGGCAGTCAAAAAAGCAAACAGAATGCTGGGAATCATTAAGAAAGGGATAGATAATAGGACAGAAAATATCATGTTGCTTTTATATAAATCCATGGTACGCCCACATCTTGAATACTGAGTGCAGATGTGGTCACCCCATCTCAAAAAAGAAATATTGGAATTAGAAAAGGTTCAGAAAAGGGCAACAAAAATGATTAGGGGTATGGAGGCTTCCGTATGAGGAGAGATTAATAAGACTGGGACTTTTCAGCTTGGAAAAGAGATGACTAAGAGGAGATATGATTGAAGTCTTTAAAATCATGACTGGTGTAGAGAAAGTAGATAAGGAAGTGTTGTTTATTACTTCTCATAACGTGAGAACTAGGGGTCATAAAATGAAATTAATAGGCAGCAGGTTTAAAACAAACAAAAGGAAGTATTTCTTCACACTACACACAGTCAACCTGTGGAACTCCTTGCCAGAGAATGCTGTGAAGGCCAATACCATAACAGGGTTCAAAAAAGAACTAAATACATTCATGGAGGATAGGTCCGTCAGTGGTTATTAGCCAGCATGGGCAGGAATGGTGTCCCTAGTTTCTGTTTGCCAGAAGTTGGGAATGAGCGACAGGGGATGGATCACTTGATGATTCCCTGTTCTGTTCATTCCCTCTGGGGCACCTGGCAGTGGCCACTGTCGGAAGACAGGATACTGGGCTAGATGGACCTTTGGTCTGACCCAGTAGGGCCATTTTTATGTTCTTAGTATCCTGTCTTCTGACAGTGGCTGGTGCCAGATGCTTCAGAGGGAGTGAACAGAACAGGGCAATTTATCACATGATCCATAACCTAACATCCAGGCCCAGCTTCTGGCAGTCAGAGGTTTAGGGACATCCAGTGAATGGGTTTGCATCTCAGACCCTCTTGGCTAATAGCCATTGATGGACCTGTCCTCCATTAACTGATCTAATTCTTTTTTGAAACCAGTTATACTTTTAGTCTTTACAACACCCTCTGGTACAGTTCCACAGACTGACTGTGCATTGCGTGGAGAAGTATTTCATGATATTTGTTTTAAACCTGCTGCCTATTAATTTCATTAGGTGACTCCTGGTTCTTGTGTTATGTGAAGGGGTAAATAACACTTCCTTATTCACTTTCTCCACATGATTTGTGATTTTATACACCTTTATCATAGCCCCCCTCAGTCATCTCTTTTCTATGCTGAACAGTCCCAGTATTTTTCAGCTCTCCTCCTATTGACGCTGTTCCAGACCCCTCATCAGTTTGGTTGCCCCTCTCTGTACTTTCCCAGTTTTAATGTATCTTTTTTGAGATGGGGCAACCAGAACTGCACACAGTGTTCAAGGTGTGGGCGTACCATGGATTTATATATTGGCATTACAATATTTTCTGTCTTACCATCTACCCCTTTTCTAATGATTCCTAACACTGTTCGCTTTTTTTGACTGCTGCTTCACACTGAGCGGATGCTTTCAGAGGACTATCCACAATGACTCCAAGATTGCTTTCTGAGTATAACAGCTAACTTAGACCCCATCGTTTTGTATGTAGAGTGGGGATTATGTTCTCCAGCATGCATTACTTTGCACTTATCAACAATGAATTTCATCTGCCATTTTGTTGCCCAGTCACCCAGTTTTGTGAGCTCCCTTGCTAACTATTTGCAGTGTGTTTTAGACTTAAGTATCTTGAGTAATTTTGTATCTTCTCCAAACTTTGCCACCTCATTGTTCACCCCTTTTTCCAGATCATTTATGAATATGTTAATAAAAAAGGTAATAATTGGAGATATACCAATCTCCTAGAACTGGAAGGGACCTTGAAAGGTCATTGAGTCCAGCCCCCTGCCTTCACTAGCAGGACCAATTTTTGCCTCAGATCCCTAAGTGGCCTCCTCAAGGATTGAACTCACAACCCTGGGTTTAGCAGGCCAATGCTCAAACCACTGAGCTATCCCCCCCCATGTTGAACAGCACTGGTCCCAGTACTGATCCCTTGGGGACCCCGCTATTTACCTCTCTCCACCATGAAAACTGACAATTTATTCCTGCCCTTTGTTTCTTTTCTTTTAACTACTTACTGATCCAGGAGAGAACCTTCTCCCTTGTCCCATGGCAGCTCGCTCTGCTTAAGAGCCTTTGGTGAGGGACCTTGTCAAAGTCTCTCTGAAGGTCCAAGTATGCTATATATGCTGGATCCCCCTTGCCCACATGTTGATTGACCTCCTCAAAGAATTCTAGTAGATTGGTGAGGCATGAGTTCTCTTTATAAAAGCCTTGTTGACTCTTCCCCAACATATCAGGCAGATCTATGTGTCTGACAATTCTGTTCTTTACTACAGTTTCAACCAATTTGCCTGGTACTGAAGTTAGGCTCACCGGCCTGTAATTGCCGGGATCACCTCTGAAGTTCTTTTTTTAAAATTGGCATCACATTAGCTATCTACCAGTCACCTGGTACAGAGGCTGATTTAAGCAGTACATGGTAATTTAACTTAATACACAGTGAGAATTTCAATGAATTACAATCCTTCTTGAGCAGCTTCTAAATTAGAACAAACTTTAAAGTGACGCACGGTAGCTCCCTCTCCCTGTTACTAAGAGAAGGGACAGGATACGAACAATATGAGCTGTAGCCAAGCCAATGAGTAATTCTCGCACAGTCTCCTAGGAATTTCCTTTGGCTCTTCTGCCCCTTTCATTCTTTTTTCTCATGAGCATTCATCATACTGTTGGGCTTCACCGGCGCAAGAATTCATGGAAAGTCACATATGGGAGTATTTGTGGAAAAAACATTTTACATTTGCACATGCCAGAAGCGCTTCAACACTCATCCAGTGAGGCAGACGGCTCAATATTATGGGACTTGTCTGAGCATTCACAGCTATCCAGCGTACCCCAAACAGTGAATACTTGCACAGGATGGTTTGTGAGCAATACACAGAATAGGGAAACTGCCCCAGTTTACTTGGAAGTGTTCTTTCTCAAGTAATCACATCTGCAGATCTGTTGCGATGGATATTTCAGCTGGCTTGCATCTTGGGGGCAGAAGCTGACCTGTCAGTCATGGGCAGTCGGGGAATGCCTCACCCCCTGAAATTCCTACCAGCTGAGACAATTTCCATTGCCAGGATAATTCAATTGTACTTTTCTAAATCAGAGATTGTTTCAACGATATTTTGAGCAGAGACAACAGTTTCTCCTGCTGCAGAGCATGTGGATAATTTGCACTAATTAAATTGTAACCATTGGTCTCAGTGAGTTCTCTGCTGCCATCTTTTGATGAACTAGGGGAAAAACCTCATGAGTAAAATAAACCTGAATTTTTGGATGTCAATTTTTATCTCTATTTCAACTCTGGATGATCCTTTTGTTTCCAGAGTGGGCAGGATCTCTGGACCTTATCACTCAAAGAAAGGAAACTTTCATATAAGCAGGAATCGATTTTACTGTTCTTTATAGTGCTAAAGTCCACAGATCTGTTACAATGGGATTTTCACAACAATGTGCTTCCAGTGTGGGAAGGATGATCATCCTTTAACTACATGCAGATCTTCCCCTTACTAGGGTATCAGAACATGGAGAAGATTTCTGGAAAAAATGCCCCTTGAGGAAGATTTATTGACCAGCTTGGTGGCTCTTATGGCCAGGCAACTGCTTAGCAGATTTTGTAATAGGAGATACAGGACATCTCTGCCCATGAGATTCTCAGTGTTCCGAACAATTGGGCTCTGATTCTTAACAGAAATGAGGAAGAAAATGTCTTGAATTGTTTGATAAAAAAAATTAAATTCACTTTGGGAATAAATACTATGATGGTTCTGAGGACTACCTGTCTGAATTAAAGATAAAATGATGGGTCTCATTAGAGAAAGTTCCCAACTTTGAAATGTAATCTGGTTGGACATAATACACTCTCACCTAGTTAGATGAATATAAAAATATAACACAAGCACATAGGGATAAAATTAAAAAGGCCAAGGCACAAAATAAGATTAAACTGGCTACGGACATAAAGGGTAACAAGAAATCATTTTACGAATTCATTAGAAGCACAAGGAAGACCAAGGACAGGGCAGGCCCATTAACTCAATGAAGGAAAGACAATAACAGAAAATGAAGCAATGATTGAAGTGTTAAATGCCTTTTTTGTTTCAGTTTTCACCAAAAAGGTGAGCAGGGACCTGACGACTACGGGCAGGTCTACACTTAAAACGCTGCATTGACACAGCTGCACCAATACAGCTGCACTGCCATAGCACTTAATGGAAACTCTTCCACGCCAACAGGAACGTTCTGGTACCACTTAATACTGGGATGTGTTTGCGTAACTAGCATTCTTAGGAATGTGTATTTCTGCAATATCAGCCTGTTCTTCCCAAATTCTGTGGGCAGGTCCTGCCTCATACCAGGCTTATGTCTCAGGCTCTTTTCCTATTACACCAAGGGGCAAGCATTGAGGCCAGGGCCCAGGGGATACCACCCAGTGACGGGCTGGGAGGGAGAAAAACCTGTTCTGGTGGGGGCAGAGGGGCCATATAAAGAGGCTTTGCCCCCACCGAGGAAAAGGGCAAGGAGAAACAGGAGCCCGTAAGAAGCCCAGAGAAGAAAGAGGTGGAGAGAGCCATGAGACAGCCACAGGAAGACCATGAGGTGAAATTGGGGGTAGGAGAGAGACCCCCCAGGGACGCAGTTGAGGGTCAAACCCTGAGATGAACCACAGGACGGTGGGGACTCACACCTTGAGGACTCGGTGGAGCAGAAGAAGCAGCTGCAAGGGAGGCCTGTGGCTGGACAGCAGGCCTTGCAAGAGGCTGTGCAAGATCTGGAATCCCAGCGAAAGAAACTCAGGGAGACCATGAAGGAAAAAGGGAAACTACTCCACATGGTGGGTGAGATAAGGCAGGAGAGGGATGGCCTGTGAACCCAAATGTGAGGGAAGCAGGGGATGAGATACCCCGCCGGGGCAAGCGGTCTTGAGGGGGAGGGTATGTGATGGAGTGTTCATCCTACACTGGAAAGAAGGGGGTTAAAGCAGCCTAGGGAGGCTGTGCAGGGAGCAGCCAATCAGGGCTCAGTTGTAGGGAGCTGTAGGGCAGAGCTGGCTCAGTTGCTGCAGGGAACCCAAGGAGACAGGTTGTGTTCCTAGCAGGCTGCAGGAAGGCAGCACCTTGGACGGAGCAGTTGCTGGCATGGACAGAGGGAGCAAGAGGGAGTGGGCCTGGTCCCCCACCCGCCACTCGCCACTGGGGAAGTGGCTGGACTACAGAACTGGGAAATACACCCCACCCTCAAAGCAGGAAAACACGGATGGTGGCATGGCCGCAGGGCTGAGTCATGAAAAGGATGCTGCAGTTCCTGGGCTGAGAAAGGTCTGCAGGTGGAGAAGACAGCAGGAGAGGCACCACCAGGAGAGGGCATGCCAGGTGAGAGAGTGAATCCCCAAGACAGCCAGCAGGAGGCACCAGTCTGGTGAGTGAACTCTGTCACATGCAGTAAATACTCTAGAATATCCTGGATCGGAGTCTGAGTGGGAGAGAGATGGCAGATTGCAGCCCAGGTGGAAGATCTTATCCATTTCGCATGATATGTAGATTTTGTGGAATGTTTTCTGCTACTGATCAGGATGTTCCACACCTCTTGTGAGCAAGATCTTTCTAAAGGATTTAACTGCTGACCAACCATGCTGTGAGATGTAAGCTGAAAGGGCTGGGATGTAGAAATTGACCCTGATTCTGATATAGAAGAGCTTCAACCAAAGGAATTATTATCAGGGGCTAAATGGAGAGCTCCTGGAGATCACAGTACCAATACGGTCTCGGCCATGCTGGGGCTATCAAGATCAATGTTGCATAGTGTTTCAGTTTCCAGATCATCTTGGGGATCTCTGGGATTGAAGGGAAAGCATACATGAGTTCCTCTGACCGAGAAGCAGGAAAGTGTCTGCAATGGATCCTGGACTCTAACCCACTCTGGAACAGAACCTCAAGCATTTTTTGTTTACCTCGGTAGTGAAAAGGCCTATAGTGGGTGAACCCCATCTGTGAACAATGGGATTCATGTCATTCTTCAGAGATGATTCATGGTGGAGAATGATGTTCCTGCTCAGGGAATCTGCTAGTGTTCCTCACTCCTGGGAGGTGGAAGGCTCTTAGTGGAATGTTGCTGTGCACACAGAAAGTTCTCAGATGGACTGCTTCCTGACACAACACAATTGATTTGGCTCTGCCCTGCTTATTCAAGTAACAATCTGGTAGTCATGTTGTCTGTCAGTACTTGTACCATATCCTTTGATGGAAGGAGGAATACTTCGCTTGCTCGGTGTACAGTTCTTAACTCTAAGATGTTTATGTGGGGCAAAGCTTCCTGAGTCAAGCTTATGCCCAAATAAATTTGTTAGTCTCTAAGGTGCCATGAGGACTCCTCATTGTTTTTACTGATACAGACTAACATGGCTACCCCTCTGAAACCTGAGTCATGTATGTACATGATGCCATATGTCACAACCAACATAGTCAGGATCAAACTGTTGTCCTTGGTTCATCTTTTAGATCTTTGCAGAGGTTTAAGTTGGCCAGAAACCTCTTCTGAGGTAAGTTAGCCATTGCTATGGTTGAGTAGAGGACCCGTCAGATGGATTCAATCATTTGAACTGTGTCGATATTGACTTTGTTTGTTTTCCCATTCAAGCATACGACAGTAGGATGACCAGGAACTTGTGTGGATTTTTCTGCACAATCGCTGTCTGAATCCCCAGAGTTGAAGCCACTCTATACATCAACTCTTGGAAAGTCTTGTAGTCCTCTGGGATGGGCGATGTTGTTTCAGGAGCTGGTCTCAACAGTCCTGATGATGTCCATACCAGAGGCAATAGCACCGCCTCAGACAGCACTGGAGAGTGGCAGTCTTTGCACTGCACCCCAGTCTCCCTACCAGATGACCGATGGTGTGTGCTCTAAGATCCATACCATGAAGTGTCCACTTCCACTTTTGTGGAAGGCCCCAGGAAAGAATGAAGACTTCTCTTCTCATCATGAACTTTGTGAGAGCTCTTAGGTGAGGCAGAAGCAGCTCGAGGAGTATTCTTAGTTGAACAGTGCTCAGCTCACTTGGGGCAGAGTCACCAGGATCAGACGAGGGACGCATGATTTTCTAAAAGGTGCTACCTCAGACAAATTTGTCTGGACTCCACATCCTAGTCAAGAAGGGCTTGCAAATGCTGCATTTGTCCTTTGAATGTCCTCCTCCCAAACAAGAGAGCAGGAAGAATATTTGTCATTATAAGGGATTAACTACTGTGCAGCAGGATCATTGTTTAAGCCTGGAGACTTCTGCATACTTACAGCAGAGAGGACTCCAAGAGAATAAAAGAAAATAAAGGGTCCCATTGAAAGGGAACTGAAATCTAACAACTTTATTTAATCTTAACTGTCTAATTATTATTTAGAAGAAGAGATTCTGAAGAAATGCTAGCTAAAAAATGTCACTCGAAGAGCAATATGGAGCTCCACCTTGAGCCATGGTGGTGAGAAGGATCTGAGAGGGAGTCAGGGTAGCCATGTCTTTATGCCATCGGCTGCAAGTGCAAGGATGTACAGGGCACATGTGTTGCCCTAATGGTACTGCTAGCAAAAGTCTCTGACTCAAGTGCACTGTGCGCACATATACCTAAAGTGGAATGTACATATGCACAATCTCCTGAGGAACTACCAGTTCCAACATGGCTTGGCATTTCTGTTTCACCACTCCAGGCATCCTTCTGGGAAGGGAGCGAGGTGTTTGCCAGACTCATTGCCCTGGCTCCATCTCAATACAGTGGTAGACCGATGCCAGTTGAGGTGAAAACACTCTATAGAAATAGGCAACGAGTTGTTGCATTTGGGCTTTTTGGTCCTGACAGAGGTTCTCGCCTATTTAAGAGTTACCTGAGACCTTGAATTAATTCTGTCTGTTGCATACGCAATAGTAGAATCATAGAAATACAAGAGTGGAAGGGAACTCGGTAGGTCATCTGGGCCAATCCCCTGTACTGAGGCAGGACTAAGTATTACTTAGACCATCCCTGAAGGATGATTGTATAACCAGTTCTTTAAAAACCCCAACGACGGAGATTCTACAACCTCCCTAGGTAATTTGTTCCAATGCTTAACTACCCTGACAGTTAGGAATTTTTTCCTAATGACTAACCTTTAAATCTTCCTTCCTGCAATTTAAGCCCATTACTTTTATCCACTATCCTCAGTGGATAAGGAGAACAATTTATCACTTTCCTCTTTATAACAACCTTTTACATACTTGTACACTGGAATCGTGTCCCCTCTCAGTCTTTTCTTCTCAAGACTAAACAAATCCATTTTTTTCAGTCTTTTCTTGTAAGTCATGTTTTCTGGACCTTGAATCATTTTTGTTGCTCTCTTCTGGACTTTCTCCAATTTGTCCAAATCTTTCCTGAAGTGTGGTGCTTAGAACTGGACACAGTACTCCAGTTGAGGCCTAATCAGTGCTGAGTAGAGTGAAAGAATTATGTCTCATGTCTTGCTTACAACACTCCTGCTAATACATCCCAGAATGATCGCTTTTTTTTGCAACAGTGTTACATTGTTGACCCATATTTAATTTGTGATCTACTATAACCCCCAGATCTTTTTCTGTAGTACTCCTTCCTAAACAGTCATTTGCCATTTTGTATTTGGGTGACTGATTATCCATTCCTAAATGGAGTACTTTGCATTTGTCCTTATTGAATTTCATCCTATTTATTTCGGACCATTTCTCCAGTTTGTCCAGATCATTTTGAATTTTAATCCTATTCTCCAAAGCACTTGCAACCCTTCCCAGCTTGGTATCATCATTCACAAACTTTAAAAGTGTACTCTCTATGCCATTATCTAAATCACTGATGAAGATACTGAATAGAACTGGACCCAGGACAGATCCCTGCAGGCCCTATTCAATATGCCCTTTGAGCTTGATTATTAACCATTAATAACTACCCTCTGAATACAGCTTTCCAACCAGTTGTACACCTACCTTATAGTAGTTTCGTCTCGGTTATATTTCTCTAATTTGCTTATGAGAAGGTTAGTAAGGCTTTTGATACTATCTCACATAAAGTCAAGATGTATCCTGCCTACTGCTTCCCTCATCCAAAAGGCTTGCTACCCTGTCAAAGAAGGACATTAGATTGGTGTGACATGATTTGTTCTTGACAAATCCATGTTGACTGTTACTTAGCACCTTATTATCTTCTAGATGCTTACATATTGATTGTTTGAATATTTGTTCCATTATCTTTCTGGGTACTGAAGTTAAGATGATTTAATTATCAATTAGATAAATTATGAAAGTTTGTAATTTAATTATAACTTAATTTCTTCAAATTATAGCCTGTACACAAGACTTCAATTAATTATAGCTATATGAAAAGTTTAAAGAGTCTGTGTTACTCTGTTGCTAAGATCATTGAGACACTGGAAAGACTAACAGAGGCTACAGTTCTTAAAGAATCACTGTTTAATGAATTTTGACTCAATCTAATTAATGGCTTTATCTGTAAATTCTCTTAAAATTGAAAAATACACTGTATTTTTCATGTATAACAAAGACATTGATTCTCCAGTATAAGAGCAAAATGTAACTCAGCCTTAACTATGGAGTCCTGACTAAAGCCTCTATAATACCATGGTGATCATGAAAAGGACTGTGGGAGCATTTCCCAGATCAAATGGTAATGCTCCAGTTTCAGGGAAATAAAAGAACTGCTATCTGCAGGGGCAGCTCCAGGCCCCAGCACGCCAAGCGCGTGCTTGGGGCGGCATGCTGCGGGGGGCGCTCTGCCGGTTGCCGGGAGGGCGGCAGGCGGCTCCGGTGGACCTTCCACAGACTTGCCTGCGGAGGGTCCGCTGGTCCCACGGCTTCGGTGGAGCATCCGCAGGCACGTCTGCGGGAGGTCCACTGGAGCCGCGGGACCAGCGGACCCTCCGCAGGCACGTCTGTGGGAGGTCCACTGGAGCCGCGGGACCGGCGACCGGCAGAGCACCCCCCGCGGCGTGCTGCCGTGCTTGGGGCGGCGAAATGGCTAGAGCTGCCCCTGGCTATATGTATACAAAGCAGGGAATGTTGTGGGATGGTAAAATGGGAATGTGAAAATGAACCTCCTTTAGGAAAAGAGGGTTACTCAGCGTTGTAACTGTTGTTCTTCGAGATGTGTTGCTCATATCCATTCCAATTAGGTGTGCTGCGTGCAAGTTCGTCGGAAGATTTTTACCCTAGCAACACTCGGTGGGTCGGCTGGGTCGCCCCCTGGAGTGGCGCCGCTATAGCATCGAATATATACCCCTGCCGACCCACCCGCCCCTCAGTTCCTTCTTGCCGGCTACTCCAACAGAGGGGAAGGAGGGCGGGTTTGGAATGGATATGAGCAACACATCTCGAAGAACAACAGTTACAAAGGTGAGTAACCGTCTTTTCTTCTTCGAGTGATTGCTCCTATGCATTCCAGTTAGGTGATTCCCAAGCCTTACCTAGGCGGTGGGGTCGGAGTGAGATGTTGCAGAATGCAAACTGCTGAGCCGAAGGCTGCATCATCTGTGGACTGCTAGACCAGTGCATAATGTGAGGCAAAGGTGTGGACCGAGGACCAGGTAGCTGCGCGACATATCTCCTGGATGGGAACGTGAGCCAGGAAGGCAGCAGAAGAAGCCTGAGCCCTGGTGGAATGTGCAGTGAGGTGGCTTGATGGAACATGGGCCAAGTCACAGCAGGTGCGGATGCACAACGTCACCCAAGATGAAATCCTCTGGGATGAGACAGGTAGGCCCTTCGTTCGGTCTGCCACTGCGACGAAGAGTTGGGGCGTTTTACAAAAGGGCTTTGTCCGCTCGATATAAAATGTGAGCGCCCTACAGACGTCTAGGGAGTGCAATTGTTGCTCCCTTCGCGATGAGTGTGGCTTCGGAAAGAAGACCAGAAGGAAGATATCCTGGTTGATATGAAAGGCTGATACCACCTTAGGGAGGCCACAACTGCACCTTGTCCTTGTGAAACACAGTATACGGTGGGTCCACCGTGAGAGCCCGAAGCTCGGAGACTCGTCTGGCTGATGTAATGGCTATGAGGAAAACTGTCTTCCAGGACAGGTATAGCAGCGAGCAGGTTGCCAGTGGCTCGAATGGGGCAGTCATAAGTCTGGTTAGAACCAGGTTGAGGACCCAGGTTTGGGCGGGGCGGCGAACTTGGGGGTATAAGCACTCCAAGCCCTTGAGGAACCTAGAAACCATAGAGTGTGAGAATACGGAGCGGCCACTCTCCCCGGGGTGGAAGGTAGAGATGGCTGCCAAGTGCACCCTCAATGATGACACCGCCAGGCCCTGCTGTTTGAGAGACCAGAGGTAGTCCAAGATGGAATGGATCGGGACCTCGGTGGGAGTAACATTGTGCGTTTCGCACCAGCAGGAGAAACGTGTCCACTTGGCCAGATATGTTAACCGAGTGGAAGGTTTCCTACTACCCAGGAGTACCTGTTGTACCGAGGCAGAGCAACGTAACTCGGATCGGTTTAGCCACGCAGCAGCCATGCTGTGAGGTGCAGGGATTGCAGGTCTGGGTGGTGAAGTCTGCCGTGATCCTGCATTATGAGGCCTGGGCGAAGAAGCAGGGGAATCGGGTTGGCTACCGACAGGTCGAGCAACATGGTGTACCAGTGCTGCCTGGGCCACGCTGGAGCGATCATGACCAGGTGCGCTCTGTCCCTGCTGAGTTTTAGCAGGACCCTGTGAACCAGCGGGAATGGTGGAAAAGCGTACAGCAGATGGCTCGTCCACGGCATCAGAAAAGCATCCGAGATCGAGCCCGGGGAGAGGCCTTGGAATGAGCAGAACGTCTGGCACTTCCTGTTCTCGCAAGAGCGAAGAGATCTATGCGGGAAAAGCCACACTTCCAGAAAATGGAATGGATAACGTCTGGACGAATCGACCACTCATGAGACAGGAAGGATCTGCTGAGGCGATCCGCCAGAGTGTTCCGGACCCCTGGGAGAAAGGACGCTACCAGGTCTATCGATTGGGCTATGCAGAAGTCCCAGAGCTGGATAGTTTCCTGGCAAAGAGGGGAGGACCGTGCTCCTCCCTGCTTGTTTATGTAATACATGGCCGTTGTGTTGTCTGTGAACACTGAGACACAACGGCCTTGTAGGTGCTGCTGAAACACCTGGGACGCAAGGTGGACTGCTCTCAGCTCTCGGACATTGATGTGCAAGGCCAGCTCTTGAGCTGACCAAAGGCCCTGAGTGCGAAACTAACCAAGGTGAGCACCCCAGCCGAGAGATGAGGCGTCCGTCGTGAGGGACACCGAGGGGTGAGGTGGGTGGAACGGCATCCCTGCACACACCAGGGAGGGCGTCGACCACCAGTCAGGGGAGCCTAGGATGCTCGGGGAGATCGTGACGATCATGACTATGCTGTCTCTGCTCAGGTGGTACACCGAGGTGAGCCACGATTGGAGTGGACGGAGGCGAAGCCTGGCATGTTTGGTTACGAACATGCAGGCAGCCATGTGACCCAGGAGATCTAGGCAAGTGCGAGCCGAAGTTGTCGGGAAGTTCTGTAGACCTTGTATAATTGTTACCATCGCCTGAAACCAAGGTAAGCAGGCGAATTCTATTCTCTGTGTGGGAATCAGAGTGGATTTCTCTATATTGATCATCAGGCCTAGACACAGGAATAGGTCCTTGACGATGCCCACATGACGGGTAACTTGGGCCTCGGAGGTCCCTCGAATCAGCCAATCGTCTAGATACGGAAGAACGTGTATCCAACGGCAGCAGAGGGAGGCAGAGACTACAGCCATGCACTTTGTGAATACTCTTGGGGCTGTAGAGAGGGCAAACAGAAGGACCGTAAACTGGAAATGTTGACGGCTGGCCACAAACCGGAGGTACCTTCTGTGTGGAGGATAAATGGCGACGTGAAAAATACGCGTCCTTCATATCAAGGGCGGCATACCAGTCTCTGGGATCCAAGGAGGGGATGATGGTCCCCAGGGATACCCTTTCGTCCTTTGGTACCTCCTCTATAGCTCCGATGGCGAGGAGCATCCGCACCTCTTGCAAGAGGAATTGCTGGTGAGAGGGGTCCCTGAAGAGGGACAAGGATGGAGGGTGGGAGATGGGGGCGAAATAAACTGGAGGCGGTACCCAAGTTCCACCATGCGTAAGACCCAACGATCTGAGGTTAGATGGGACCACGCAGGGAGGAAAAAGGAGAGGCGGTTGTAAAAGGGAGGGAACGGATCCTGGGTAATAACTGGTACGCCGTCCTCAGGCGTGCCTTCAAAAGTTTGGCTTTGGCCCCACTGGTGGTTTAGAGGGACCCTGATTTTGGCCCCCTTGGGGCCCTGACTGACGCTTACGACCGCCTCGGCTACGCCTTCTGCCAAAGTCCTGTCTTTGTCTAGGCGCAGGGTAAGGGCGGTGAGGCTGGGGACGGAAAGGCCAGCGCTGAGTCACCAGCGTGTGCATGCTGAGAGAGCACATAATGACCCTGCTGTCCTTTAGGCTTTGCAGCCCAGGGTCAGTTTTTTCAGAGAACAGGCCTTTGCCATCAAAGGGCAAGTCCTGTATAGTATGCTGCAGCTCCGGGGGAAGGCCCGACACCTGAAGCCATGAAATGCGCCTCATGGCAACACCCGAGGCCAGAGTCCTGGCAGCGGAGTCAGCTGCATCCAACGAGGCCTGGAGGGAAGTTCTCGCCACTTTCTTCCCTTCTTCCAGGAGGGCAGCAAACTCTTGACAGGAGTCCTGAGGAAGCAACTCCGTAAATTTGCCCACCGCCGCCCAGGTGTTGTAATTGTAGTGGCTAAGCAGGACTTGCTGATTTGCTACGCGGAGTTGCAGGGCCCCTGCTGAGTACACCTTACGGCCCAGTAAGACCATTCGCCTAGCCTCCTTGGATTTAGGGGTTGGTGCCTGCTGGCCATGGCGTTCCCTCTCACTGACGGACTGAACGACCAGGGAGCAGGGGGCCCTGGAGGGTACCATGTACTTGCGTTCGACTCCCCTGGCCGCGGGCGGGATAGAGGCTGGAGACTGCCAGATGGTATCCGCATTGGCCTGGATCGTCCAAATGGCTACTCTATTGGGGGCGCCAGCCAACAGAATGTCTACGACCGGATCCTCTATCTCCGAGACTTCCTCCACTTGGAGGTTCATATTGAGTGCCACCCATCTCAGGAGGTCCTGATGGGCCCTCAAGTCGATTGGAGGAGGGCCTGAGGAGGATGTTCCTGCCACCGCCTCATCTGAGGAGGAGGAAGAAGAAAGGCCGGGGACAAGCGGGTCTTGCGTGGACTCGTGCTCCTGGACGACCTCCTGTTCCAGTGGGATCTGGGAGTCTGGAGGCTGAACCGGGGCTTCCTCCGTACGGGTCGGAGGGGGACGGCTAACTGTCGCCTCTGGCACCCGGTGCTCTGACGGAACAGAGCGAGATGGGATCACAGGTACGCCTTGGGCCTGGTGGTACGCCCAAGGTGTCCAGAATGGCCACTGATGGGGGCCAGGGTCCTGGGCCTGGGGCTCCTGGAAGACTCTGGTGGGCACATCCGAATCACGGTCCTGCGCGTATGAACTGCCCGCATGGGACGACACTGATGCATGTCTGGATGGCCATGGAGGAGCTGAAAAGCCCTGGGCAGAGTCTCCCTCTCTAGCTGACGTCGCTCGACACGGCACCGGGGATCAGTACCGGGAGGCATACCGGTACCGGGAGCGAGATCGGGACCTGTGACCGGAACGGTGCCGGGAGGTCGACCGAGATCTCGAGGCTCGACGTCGGGAGTGGCTACGAGAGTCACGGTGTCTGGAGCAGTGCCGGGAGCTGGATCGGTGCCGAGTGTACCGGGCCGGCAAACGGGACGCTGACCGGTGCCGCGAGTACAACCGGTACCGAAATGGAGAACGGTGCCAGGACCGCGAGCGGCGTCAGGAGCTGGATTGGTGACGGGACCGAGAACATCTGTGGGACCACGATCGTGAATGGTGCCGCTCTGTGGTGCCGACGGAGGGTGGTCTGATCAAGGCAGGCTTGCTGATCGACTGTATAACCCGCACCAGCAGTGCCGGGAGTTGAGGCAGCGCAGACTCCGTCCTTGCAATCAACTCCCTCGCCGTGGAAAATGTCTCCGGCATGGAGGGAATAGTGAGCTCAACCACAGCTCGCACCGGGGAGCTTTCAGGCACCGGACTCGACGGCTCTTGCGTGGCCGGAATCGACGGTGCCGATGTTGTCGGTGCCACGGCAGGTAGCGGGGCCGGGCGGTCCGACTTAGTAGAGCGCTCGGGCTGCGGGGCAGGCGGCGCAGACGCAGCAGGAGTCTTGTGCCTCTTCGCCCTCGGGGAGAGGGATCGGTGCCGAGCGGACGTCGGTGCCGGCGACGGCCGGTGCCGAGAGGCCTTGGCGGTACCGGCGATCCGGTGCCGAGGGAGCGCTTCTTGAAGACTGTCCAGCGCTCGGTGCCGAGGGCGGAGGAGTAAGAGCTGCCTCCATCAGGAGCTGCTTGAGATGAAAGTCCTGCTCCTTTTTTGTTCTCGGCTTAAAGGCCTTACAAATGTGGCACTTATCTGTTAGGTGAGATTCCCCGAGGCACTTAAGACAGGAGTCGTGGGGATCTCCTGTCGGCATCGGGTTGTGGCAGGCCGAGCACGGTTTGAAACCCGGTGAACCGGGCATAGGCCCCGGCACCGGGTGTGGGGAAGGGGATAATCCCCGAACCCCTCTGAACTATATACACTAACTATAGTACAAACGAATAAAGTTAACTACAACTATATAAATCTGAACTATATACACAAGAATTAATGAGAGAACTACGAGTAGCTAGGGAAGTGGAGGTCAGCTAAGCCGCGCTCCACTGTTCCAACGACCGACACGGGCGGTAAGAAGGAACTGAGGGGCCGTTGGGTCGGCAGGGGTATATATTCGGCGCCATAACGGCGCCACTCCAGGGGGCGCCCAGCCGACCCACCGAGGGTTGCTAGGGTAAAAATCTTCCGACAAACGTGCACGCGGCGCGCGCACACCTAATTGGAATGGATATGAGCAAGCACTCGAAGAACTTGTTCAGATGTTTCAGGCAGAGCCCTCCTTCCTTGCTCCTTAATTCTCAAAGCTAGGATGGAGAGAGAACTGCCCTTGATGGAGAATGCATGGATTACATAGCTCCACAATGAAGTGGAGGATGAATGGTTTCCTACTGTCCTGGTGTTTCCTTGGGGTATTCAAGATTGGGGGTGGTCAAAACAGAGCCTGTGGCTCTCGCACAGCTCCATAAGGTACTCCCTCTGGACAATGACCAGTAACCTTATTTTGTCCAAAGGTCTATGTAGCCAGGTGTTCCTGACGCCAATCTGGAGGTCTAACTCTGCATGGGTAGGAGCTATGTAGATTGCTCTGAGATAACTGTTCTGACTTTGCCTCAGTACCCTGGACTTTCTCTAGTTACCCCTTGCAAAGTGGTATTCTCTCCTGTTCTACTTCAGGGACCATTTCAACTTTTCCATTTGACGTTATTCTTTTCGATTGTATCTGTTGAGGACCAGGATTCTAACTTGACTTTTCTGAGTATTCTGACTGATTAGTCTCGGTTTTCAGAAAAGTGTCCCACTGTAATACCGAACAAACTGAGAAGTGATTTGCTTGGGCATCTGCTCTCAGTGAGCAAAGCCCCATACACTAGCATGAAACAAATATACGTCCCACTATCTTTTCAGAGAGACGGTGCATAAGCTGTAAGATGTTTAAGTTCGGAGTGGTACCACCTGTAGTGCAGCCCACCCTTTTTAGTACTGCCCTTAGGATGTAAGACGACACCTCATAATTCCTCTCTCTCTCTCTCTCTCTCATTCTGATGCTGCCTGAGAGCATTCATGCCCAGGGTTGGGGGGTTAAGGTGACCCTGCCCAGACATGGCTGCCTGTGAAGGGCCGGTAGAGTGAGAAGCCCACTCTTTCAGATGAGCATCTCTCAGTTGGAAACACTGAATCTCCAACCAGGAAATATAGACACATTTAGTAGTGACACCAGGTTGAATCTGAATTGGGGCACACTAAAGAACTTTTTGGCCTTATAAAATGGAGGCTGGGGGGCTAGAATTAAGTAAATGGTGGTCCAAGGGGGCCCTTAGCACCTGCTTGTTCTTCCACATCTGGGCTGCTCTCCATCTCATCACTCCACAGTCAACTGCTGACGAGAGGAGGTGAGGAAGCATTGCAACCTGCAGCACCAGCTGGGCACAACAGACTGGTTATTAGGGTATGGCAATCTGCTGTGGCAGCTGAGGATGACAGGCAGGTACCTTCACAGTTTTTTAGGAGTGGCTAGAATTTCCCAGTTCTCTCTTATATCTTCCCAAGGAGCATGAGGTGGATACGCTTACCTTGGTAACCCCGGACCATCTGAGCAGTTTCACAGCACTGTGTCTCAAAGAGTCTACCTTCTGCTTGTTCTAATATACATTATTATTTTGATCCTCTAACTCTAAGTCTCCTCCCCTGACAAGGAAGATGTGTGTGCGTATGTCAGGGGAGCAGAGGAGTTACAGAAATCTCACAAGTCTCACAAAGCATGCCATGTGAGGTCTCTAATGAAAGCCAGTGTCACGCTGGCCTATAAGGCCATTGTGAAATGTATGTAAAGCTACTATGTAAGGAGTTATGTTTATATACTCAAAATATATTTTCAAATCTATATCAATTTATTAGTCACCAGCAAAGGTAAAAAACCCAGATTTCTCTCAGACAAGAGATGTTTATTCCTCTCTCTTTGTCAGAATGTAAATTAAGCATTGTAAGCTAACACAACAGGTGTCCATTTACATACAAAGAGATGTGAAATCAACAGAAAAAGAGCACACAGGAAAAAAACAAGCCATGGGAGGTTATCCTGACTATGAGTCAAGACAATGAACAATGGGGGTATATTTAAAAGAGAAAGACACCTCTTCATCCTGTACCTAGTACATAAATGGACAGTGCATTTGCATTCATGAAAACAGGATCTAAAGTTTCACTGAAACTGCAGAGGCCTTTTCACTGAGGCTGCAGAGGCCTTTGGGTGAGATCAACTTTTTTAGACAGGAGGTTAACCTGTTAGTGAAGTTTCCTCTTCAGAAAGCATATTATGATTTTGTTTGATATGTAACCATTTGTTTCCAATATTCTTAGTCACTATCACTTGAATCTTAAATCTTTGATAATAAACTTACGTGTGTTTTCACCAGGGCTGGCTCTAGGTTTTTGTCGCCCCAAGCAAAAAAAATGTTGGCTGCCCCCCGTCCCAGCCCTGGGCTCCTCCCCACACCCCCCTGCTGCCCCAGCCCTGGGCTCTCCCCCCCACACACACACACTCCCTGCTGCCCCAGCGCTGGGCTTCCCCCTTTCCCCCTACCAGTGCCCTCCCCTCACCCCGCTGCCACTCCAGCCCTGGGCTCACCCCTTCCCCCCCACCAGTGCCCCCCACACACACCTCCTGCCGCCCCAGCCCTGGGCTCTCCCCCCTCCCCCATCTGCACCCTCCTTCCGCCACAGCCCTGGGTCACTGGTAACTCGCTCCCAGGGCAGGTCATTCAGCAGGAATTTTGGTTGTGCACCAAACACTGACAGGATTGGTTCCCATATGGTTACAGAGCTGCAGTAAAGTGGAACAATGTTCAGCTTGTGTGGTTGGAGGATATCTGGATGCATATTATACGACTGTCCTCCATAAATGAGGAAAAGTTGAGGTGCCTTTATTGTTCTTTTGTTCCACTCTTTCTTTCTATGGGGAATTTGCCAATGCAATATCACTGTCTTCCTTTTAAACAAACAAACAAACAAACAAACAAAAAAGGCAATGGCTGTTGAAAATAGCAATTCCAGTCCTAATAACGACTGGGAAGCATTTCTTGCTCAATTTTATCCCACTTTTTCTACAGCAAGTTACAGTGGATCAGTATATTTGATTTGGGAGAAGTGAAGTAGCAGCTGCCCAAACTGAGCTTGAGCACTCCTGAATTTTGAGGTGTTCAAATCTGGAAGGCAGGTGCTGGGTGTGTGGCGGGGGCGGGGGCAGGCTGTGGGCTCCGCGGGGCAGCATGGCAGCATGTGTGCAGCAGCGTGCCTGGCGCTGCGCGGAGCCAGACACGCTGGTCTGAGTGGCACAGTAAGGGGGCTGGAGGGTTGGAGAAGGGGTAGGAGGTTACGGGGGGGCAGTCAAGGGACAGGGAGCAGGGGGTTAGATGGGTCAGGGGTTCAGGGGCAGTCAGGGGACAGGCAGCGGTTGGATAGGCATGGGAGTCCCAGGGGTTTGTCAGGGGATAGGTATGGGGTGGGGTCCTGGGAGGAAGTTGGGGGGGTCTCAGGAGGGGGCAGTTGGGGACAAGGACCAGCGGCGCTTAGATAGGGGCTGGGGTCCTGGGGGGCAGTTAGGGGCAGGGGTCCCGGGAGGGGGTAATCAGGGGACAGGGAGCGGGGGGTGGGGTTGGGTGGGTTGGGGTTTCTGTGGGGGGCAGTCGGAGGGAGTGGATGGTGGCAGGGTGGGGCTACTCTCCCCAGGGAGTGTCCCATTTTTTGAATGTTAAAATACGGTCTCCCTACCACTCTCCACTCCCAGCACGCTGCCGCATGAGGTCCCCCTCCTTCCTTTCCAGTCAGTAGTGGCCAAGGGAATGCTGGGAAATGTAGTTTTTTCCCTGCTCCAGGGCTTGCTCTCTAGGCAGGGAGCTCACCAAGGAACTACAGCTCCCAGGGGCCCCTGTTGGTTCTCAGCTCCCAGGCTGGATCCCTGCCGCCCCTGCAAACGGGCTGCCCCAAGCAGGTGCTTGCTTTGCTGGTGCCTAGAGCCGCCCCTGGTTTTCACTATAAACCTCAGTGCTGTTATGTTGAGCAAAGTGCTGACCCTGAGCTGAATCACACACGCTGCTGTGTTCTGTTACTTTGGGAGCTGTGGACCTGGTAATTCTGTGAGTAGCCAGTGTCAGGGGCTGGATATCACAGGGGAAGGACTCAAAGGGACTCAGGGACTGGGTGCACCTACTGTTAACCTGCCAGGCAAAGTCCGGGCTGGCCTAGCCCCGAGGAGAGCGCTTGAATAGCTAACTGGCTGATGGTGTTAGGGGGTGGCACCCAGCTGAGCACCAGCAAGACTTCGTCAAGCTGGAGGAAGGGGGCAACAAGAGGACCCACAGCTTTGGCTACCCCAAGAACCATCATGCTGCCATGCTGCGCTCCACAAGGGGGAGCAGGAGAAGCAGGTGCTGATGAATTTATTTATTTCTCCTTTTGAGTAACTGGCCCATGAACCAAAAATATTTCAGGTGATTAGTGTTCTCCCTGGCCTCTTTGAGGGCAGATGTATTGGCTCCCCTCCTGCCCAGGGACACGTTCAGGGTCTCTCAAGGAAAGGACTGAGGTTTGAGAATGGTCTCCCCAGAAGCTCTAACCCTCTCTACTGTACAGGGTCTACATGGGACAAATGGGTCTGCATTTCCCTGGGAACTTCTGAGAGGCCTGTTATAGGATGGCAGCAGGGGGAGGGGGCTGGGCCTAAAGGCCCCTTACCACACTCTAGCATTGTCAATGCTGCATCCAGTGTTCTCCATCTATGGCCTGAGGGGAGGGACAGAGGGAAGGAAAGAGGGCAGCTGAGCTGAGCAGGATGGTGGCTGCTAGTGCCCACTTTAGGGATTTCGGCATAAGGTTAAGAGGCAGCAGGTTTGAAACAAACCCAAGGCAGTATTTCTTCACACAACACACAGTCAGCCTGTGGAACCCATTGCCAGAGGATGTCGTGAAGGTCAAGACTATAACAGGGTTCAAAAAAGAACTAGATAATAAATTCATGGAGGGTAGGTCCCTGCATGGCTATTAGCCAGAGTGGGCAGGGATGGTGTCCCTAGTCTCGGTTTGCCAGAAGCTGGGACTGGATGACAGGGGATGGATCACTTGATGATTCCCTGTTGTGTTCATTCCCTCTGGGGCGCCTGGTGCTGGCCACTGTTGGAAGACAGGATACTATGGACCTTTGGTCTGACCTAGTATGCCGTTCTCATGAGGTAACCCCACCTGGACGGGGCTGTAAAGGGGACGCTGCATTGTCCACACAGAGAAGGCCAAGCTCCCTGTCCAGATATTCAATGAAGGGGGAGAAGTCGGAGACACAGACCTTTCCTTTTGCCTTTGGCTTTCTTGGCCTACCTCTCTGCCTGAAGAGACACTGGCTGCTGCAACAACTTAGAAGGGGAAAGAAAGCTGAGGGGGAAAGCTCCCCACAGACAGCCTAGAACACAGCCGCAAATTAGACAGATAAAGTATTGAGTCAAACTGTTAGCTTGAAACGCCAACTTTCCCTCAGAAAGGTTCCACACGAGGAAAGCTGCCCACCTGTCACTGGGGAGTACAGCACCCCTGGCAGAATTTCTGGGGATAGAACATTTTCCTGATGCTAGTGGCAGACAGGTCTGGTTCTTCCCGCAAGCTGCAAGCAGGCTGAAGTACCCCTTGTACCAGATCCATGAATTATTGCACAATGACGAATTAAACAAATTCCCCACATTGCATCGGATACTTTCAAACAACAAATTAATGGGAGGAAATTGAATTAATCAGCTTAATAAGTAACTGAATGTTAATCTCCACTCTAACAATGATTAAACTGCTATCCAGACACCATCCTTTGCAGACTCTGTATAGAGTGATCACTTACACAGTACTGAATTTCAACTGCCCTGGGGTGGAAGATGACAACTGTTTAACCATGACACAGCAACACAACAGTTTAGGGCAGGAGGTCAAAAAACACTGTATCCAACTGCAAACAGAAGGGGACTTCAGGAAAGCAAAATTTAATTACATGGGTTAATTAACACTGTGATATTTACAAAAAGAGCCAGAGAATTGTAGTGAGCATGAAAGAAAATGATCTCTGCTTTACATCCAAAAGGTGGCACAAGCAGCGCAGAGCACCCAGCACCATGCTAGGTCACTGGTGTCAGTATTAACTCAGCAGTAGGGAAAGCACCCCTCCAGCACACTGCTCCCTACCATCATTACTCCAGCACCACTTCCTACAACACCTTGAGTTTTTCCTGTAGGTCTCACATCCAAGTACTAAGCTGGCCTGGACCTGTTGAGCTTGTACTGTGGCCTGGCTGCTGGAGAAGCACTGGAAAGTGAGTGCAAATAATCAGTGACACTTACTGGGCAAAGAGGTGTCTGGAGCGGACAATGAATTTGAAGATATACTCCAAGGCTTTGAAGGTGCGTAAGAGCGACTCACAGGGCTCCCCTTGGCTGGCTGAGTCCACGTACTGCGTCAGCACTGAGATCAGCTTCCTGCACAGTGGAGACAGAGATGTGGGAAGCGGGGCCTGAAGGTTAATATGCCTCTTAAATCTAACCCTCCCTACCACAGAGCCTGGTCTGAGGGGAACTCCATATATACTGGAGAGTTCAGGGCCCATGCAGAGTCACACTCAGGTTTCCAAATGCCAGACCCCTGGCAGGCAGAACAGTGAAAAGAAAGGGGAGCTTCCTGCACTGCAGGGTTCTCCTCACACCTACAGCTCCATGGCATCCCACTGTACCTCAGGTTTCTGATCTGCTGGCTCCTTGGCGGGGAGTGGATGGGAGGAGACAGGAATGAGGGCCCCATGTGTGCAGAGGCAGGTTCACAACCTGATACTTACTTGTAAGCCAGTGTGGCGCTGAAGTGCTGCTGGATATAGGCCTCCAGAACAGCATTGAAGTGGTGGAACTTCCTGTCAGCAATGAGCCCCACAATGAAAACCTGTGGGAGAGAATCCGAGCAGGTGTCAGCGGCAGTTTGGAACCAGGTCAAAGAACTCCTGGAAAGTGGAACTGGGGGTATTGTCTCCTGCTAACAGAACCAGTCCCGGGGCGGGGGGAGTTAATATCACCAGAGACAGTCCCTGACCCCTGGGTACGAAGGGAAGGTGTTCATATCAGAGCCTGCCCTAAGCCCTTCCTTTCTATCCAGAATAGTAAAGATCACAGAGACAGCAGCAAACATGAAATGAGCTGCAGGGAGCCAACGTGCCTGTGATGGGACATCCGCACCCCACTGGCAGAGATGGGGTTAACAGAGCACTAGGGAGGCTGTGTAGAAAGCAGCCAATAGGAGAGGGGCTGTGAGGAACAGCCAGTCAGGGTCCAGCTGGTCTATATAAAAGGGAGCTGCAGGGCACAGCAGGGTCAGGTGCTGCTGGGAGCCTGGGGAGTAAGGACCGTGTCCCTGGAGGGCAGAGAACGGGAAGCCCCTTGGACAGAGCAGTGGCTGGCTCCTGGGACAGAGCAGCTGAATGTCCTTAGGTGAGGGCAAAGAAGGTGCTGTGGCCACAGAGAAGGGGCCCAGGGAGACATAGCAGCCGTGGAAGGAATTTGAGGTGCAGCAGGAGGTTGCTAGCTACAGGATCCCTGGGTTAGGACCTAGAGAAGTGGGTAGTTCCCCCTCCACTTGCCACTGGGGAAGTGGCTGGACTGTTGGACAGAGACACCTCACCCAGAAGGGGGAAACACAGATGACAACCCAGATGGGGGGCTGAGTCGAGAGGAGGATGCTGCGATCCTGGGAACTGAGAGAGGAGCTATAGGCGGGAGCAGAGACAGAATGCTGGTGTGCAGATCACGAGCATCAGCCTGGAGCTAATCCCCAGCATCACCAGGAGTTATCAGGTCCTCTGCCGCCTCATAAGTTTTGGGTGTGGAAGGGAGGTCCAAATCTGCCACCTGGGTCTCCCCAGTGGCACCGAAGTCAACGGTCTCTCCCGTGGGCCAGGAGTCAACGGTGCCAGCTGTTGAGCTGGCGGGGAAGTGCAATCTTGCACCAGTCACCCTCCCTTGGGTGGTTCCTGTTCCCTTGCATGGGAAGGAGAGTGCCCTCTATCATTCTTCCTGTGCTGCTTCTTTGGGACAGGAGACTGTGAGCGGTGCCGAGACTGATCCTGTGCCTGGGGAGTGCCGGTGCTGAGGGTCTCTGACCCCAGAGTCGTTCCTCAGCTCCTTCTGGACTGAAGCCGGAGTGTTGCTCACTGATGCTGAGGAGCCCGGTGCCATGTCCATAGGACTCAACTCAGACTGAGGGTGGCGAGCGCCTTCCATTAGCAGTAACTTGAATCTCTTTCTTCGTGTGAGGGCAAAAACTCCTACAGATCTTACACCTGTCTGTTTGATAGGACCTCCCCTAAGCACTTTAGACAAGCCGAGTGTGGGTCGCCCTTGGGCATAGGCTTCTGGCAAACCCCACACAGCTTAAACCCCTGGGTCCGAGGCATGCCCCAGGCCCAGGAGAGGGACAGGGAAATGGGGGAGGGAAACACCGCCCTATACCCCAAGTCCAAATATCTAACTAACTGTAATTTTTTTAAAAAACTATCTTTAACTATTTACAGAAAACTACGCTAGAGGATCGCTCGTTGAACACGAGAGATGAAACACTCCGATGACTGTCACCGGCAGTAAGAAGGAACTGGTGAGGTGGTGGGGCCTTATATGCGGTGCCATGAAGACATGACTCCAGGAGGCTCCAGAGCCGACCCGACAGATGCTGCTGGGAAAAATCTTCCAGCGAACTGTGCACACGGCACACACACACCTGACTGGAATGGATATGAGCAAGCCCTCGAAGAACGACCTCTTTCCATCTTTTGGGTTGTCTTGCGAGGAACCCCAGGAGAGGATGAACCACCTCTCCTTCTTGGAGAGGAGTCAGAGTCCAGCGGTCTACCCTGGGTTTCCACAAGGTTGGTGGACAAATGAGGATGGACAGAGCTATCTGGCACTGGTTTTGTTGCCAAAGCAAGCCTCATGGCTTGTTCAAGGAGGTCCTGCTGGAAGCACAGATCCCTGGCAATCTCCACTCACTTTTTGAAGGTGTGGCAGACGTTACACCTCCCCTTGGTGTGTCCCTCACTGAGGCACAAGAAACAACGCGTGTGGGGGTCACTGTTACAACTAGTAACCCCACACAAAAGGCAGTGCTTGAAGCCTGTAAAATGCTGCATGCCCTCAGTGCTCCACATCCCACTAAGCCTAACTAGTAACTATTAAATAAACTGAAAAGCTTTAAATAAAATCTAACTACTTGCTACTTATTGCAACTATTTTCAGGAATCAGAGGGGTAGCCGTGTTAGTCTGGATCTGTAAAAGCAACAAAGAATCCTGTGGCACCTTATAGACTAACAGACGTTCTGCAGCATGAGCTTTCGTGGGTGAATACCCACTTCTTCAGATTCCTATTTTCAGGAAGAAGCTAAACTAGCTATGAGCAGCAAAACAAAATAAGAACTACATGGGGTATTCTGACTGTGGCCACTGGCCATTAGAAGGAACTGAGGGGGACTAGGGTGGTACTACACTTACACCTTCAAGAGTTGCCACAAGGAGGTATAGGGCACTGCCATGGTGGGTGTGACACTGGCAGACCAGGTGCCAGCTTATGCCAAGGTCCCCATGCAAGTATGAAAACCTGACAAATACACACCTTGAATCCATCTGGCTCAGCTGTGTATTAGTGCTGTTAAAATAAGTATTAAAATTATAAGAATGTGTTTAGTGTTTAGACTTGATTGAATGTTTGTGAATTGCTGCCTGCATTAATCTGACTTATAATATCTGTATCTGATATCATAAGGTAATAGCTGATTGGTTGTGTTGGGAGCCTCTGTAGCTGTGTAAATCACCAGATAGGAGAGAGACATTAACTAGTGTGAAGTGCTGGACATAAAAACCCCTACTGAGAAGGAACTATATCTCTGTGCTGCTTGGACTCTAGGGGACAAGGTTTCTAGGCATAAGCAAAGGATCCCCAGCTTCTTAGCCTGGATTAGCCTAAATAACATATAGAGCTTGCTTATTACAGAAGCTTCTATTACCTTTTGAAATGTAAGATTGGAAATAATTTGTGTGCATATATATTTGCTTGCTTTAATCCTGTAAATAACTCTCATTTCCTTTTCCTATATAATAAATCTTAATATAGTTTATTATAGGATTGGCTACAAGCATTGTCTTTGGTGTGAGATCTAAGGTGCAACTGACCTGTGGTAAATGACTGGTCTTTGGGGACTGGAAGTAACCTGAATATTACTATGATTTTTGGTGTAAGGGACCACCTATCACAAAGGTAGGTGAGACAGTTTCAAGTGCCCAACAGGACCGTTTGTCACTCCATGGTTAGGCTGTTATAGTGCCTGAGGAGTTTATAGCTGATAATTGGTTGGTGAAATTTAAGTATAAAGCTCATAACCAATTTGGGATTTGTGACCTGGTTCCCAGCAGTCTGCCCTGAGGTTGGTACTCACATCTTGAGTTACTGCAGGCACTTTGACAATAGGTAATGCTGCAAAAGTTTGCGGATGACACGAAGTTGGGAGGTATTGCCAATTCGGAGAAGGATCGGGATATCCTCCAGGGAGATTTGGATGACCTTGTAAACTGGAGTATTAGTAATAGGATGAAATTTAATAGTGAGAAGTGTAAGGTTATGCATTTAGGGATGACTAACAGGAATTTTAGTTATAAGCTGGGGACGCACCAGTTGGAAGTAACGGAAGAGGAGAAGGACCTCGGAGTCCTGGTTGATCGCAGGATGACTATGAGTCGGCAATGTGATGTGGCCGTTAAAAAAGCTAATGCGGTCTTGGGATGCATTAGGCGAGGTATTTCTAGTAGAGATAAGGAGGTGCTAGTCCCGTTATACAAGGTGTTGGTGAGACCTCATTTGGAGTACTGTGTGCAGTTTTGGTCTCCCATGTTTAAGAAGGATGAATTCAAACTGGAATGGGTACAAAGAAGGGCCACTAGAATGATCCGAGGAATGGAAAGCCTGTCATATGAAAGGAGACTTGAGGAGCTCGGTTTGTTTTCCTTAACCAAAAGAAGGTTGAGAGGAGATATGATTGCACTCTTTAAATATATCAGAGGGATAAATACCAGGGAGGGAGAGGAATTATTTCAGCTCAGTACTAATGTGGACACGAGAACAAATGGATATAAATTGGCAGTCGGGAAGTTTAGGCTTGAAATTAGACGAAGGTTTCTAACCATCAGGGGAGTGAAATTCTGGAACAGCCTACCGAGGGAAACAGTGGGGCGAAGGACCTCTCTGGCTTTAAGATTAAGCTTGATAAGTTTATGGAGGGAATGGTTTGATAGGATAACGTGATTTAGTCAATAGGTCAATAACGTGCGACCACTGGTAATTAGTACCGAGGGTCAATGTTGGGATATTGAAAGCCTTTTTCCTGAGTGTTTGGCTGGAGAGTCTTGCCCGCATGCTCGGGGTTCAGCTGACCGCCATATTTGGGGTCGGGAAGGAATTTTCCTCCAGGGTAGATTGGCAGTGGCCCTGGAGGTTTTTCGCCTTCCTCCGCAGCATGGGGCAGGGGTCGCTTGCTGGAGGATTATCTGCTACTTGAAGTCTTTAAATCAGGATTTGGGGACTTCAACAGCTGAGTCAAGGGAGAGAATTATTTCAGGAGTGGGTGGGTCAGCTTTTATGGCCTGCATCTTGCGGGAGGTCAGACTAGATGATCATAATGGTCCCTTCTGATCTTAAGTTCTATGATTCTATGAAAAGACTTCTGGCTCTGGTACACTGCACACACACGTACCTGAGTGGAATACACATCTGCATCCATTCAAAGAAGAACAATTGTTCTCCATGTCCACGAAAAGTAGGACAAGAAATAATTGGCTTAGTTTGCAGCAAGGAAGATTTAGGTTAGATATTAGGAAAATCTTTCCAACTCTAAAAATAGATAATCTGTTCCATTACTTATCTATGGAGGCTGTGGAATCTCTGTTACTGGAGGTTTTTAGGAGCAGGTTAGACAAACATCTGTCATGGATGGTCTATGTATACTTAATTCTGCCTCAGCATGGGTGGTTCTCAACCAGGGGTACATGTACCCCTGGGGATACGCAGAGGTCTTCCAGGGGGTACATCAACTCATTTAAATATTTACCTACAACAGAGAACATAAAAAGCACTAGTGAAGTCAGTACAAACTAAAATTTCATACAATGGCTTGTTTATATTGTTCTATATACTATACACTGAAATGTAAGTACAATATTTATATTCCAATTGATTATCTACGAAATCCTATGCTAGATCTCTCAAGAGTCTCCTCAGTCTTTTCTCCCAGTCTGTGATCTCGCCTGTTTTTGAGGAATTTGTTTTGGACATCACTGGTAGTTCCTCTGTTGGGTCAGAACTGCCCACTGCCACGGAGAATAAAGTGCACTGCCTCCCACTGGTGTAGAGATGGGAGAATGAGCTAGTGAGAGTGTAAACAATTGAATGAGTCTGGCAGTAGGTAGATCAATTGGTGGGAGCGTAGAGGGGTGCCGGGTCTGGCCTAGCACCACCCATGTTCAGGCCTGGGCGGGGGGAAACAGGAACCTACTTACTAGGGCATCAAAGATGAGTGTATCATAGACATCCGTGGCTGAATTCTCCATCATAATTGAGAACAAGGCATCCAGAGTGTCCTGAAGGAACTGGAGGAGACACAAGAAGAGTAGGAGCCTGAGTGATAACCCCTGGTATGATCCCTGACCAATCCCAAATGCCACCTCAGCCCAAAGGAAAGGAAAGAAGAGGTTACTTACATGTACAGTAACTTGAGTTCTTCGAGATGTTTTGCCCCTGTGGATGCTCCACCATAGGATGAGTGCAGGCCTGTCTGCTTTCACTAGAGACAGTACAGCAGTGTCTGTGGGCCCAAGTCTTCACACAGCAGCTCCTTGTGTTCCCATACAAGGGCATATAGGGAGGCATGGCCCTACCATCATTCAATTCCTTCTCAATTGCAAAGCTGGAGTTTCTGCAGCAGAGAGGAAGGGGGGAGGGAGGTGGAGCACCCATAGGGTCAAAACATCTCAAAGAACTCAAGTTACTGTACAGGTAAGTAACCGCTCCTTCTTTGAGTATATGTCCCTATGGTGCTTCACCAGAGGAGATACCTAAGCAGTAACTGAACACGGAAGTGGATACTGAGGAAGCAGATCCAAGGCAGTATGGAGGACTGCGTCACCAAACACGTCAGCTCCAGAAGCAGGTAAGATAGTGTAATGCTTGGCAAAGGTATGGACAGAGGACCAAGTTGCAGTCCTGCAGAGTTCAACTATGGGAACATCTTTCACAAGGGCTATAGATGTGGACTGAGCCCTAGTGGAGTGCGCTGTCACTCTGTGAGGAGGTGGTATTCCAGCAGTCTCACAGCACATTAAGATGCAACCCAAGACCCACTTTGTCAGTCTTCATGTGGAAATGGACTGTCACTTCATATCTGCAAAAGATACAAATAGTCTAGGAGAGGCCCTGAAGGTCTTAGTCTGTCCAGGTGGAAGCCGGGAGCCCTCCTAAGATCTAATGTATATAGGCTGGTTTCCTATGTATATGTAGATATGTATATCTAATGTATATAGGCTGGTCTTAGTCTGCCCAGGTGGAAGCCGGGAGCCCTCCTAAGATCTAATGTATATAGGCTGGAGGCATGAGGCTTTGGACAGAACACTGGTAGACAGATTTCCTGATTAATATGGCATTCCAAAGAGGCCTTAGGGAGGAAGCTAGAATGGGGACTGTTGTGATAACCTTTACCTACTTTTCACCAGTTCACCTTACAATTAAAGTAAATGTGTAGGCCCAGTTATCACAACACGTAGTGTAACTTCATCTCTGTAGAAAGTAGCAAATGGTGGGTCTGCCATGAGAGCACCCAGTTCTTCCATTTGTCTAGCTGAAGTGATGGCTATACAGAATGAAATATTGAGGGAGAGGTGGAGGAGAGAGCAGGTAGCCATCGTTTCAAAAGGGGGTTTCCTCAGGGCATTGAGAACCACATTAAGGTCCCACTGGGGGCCCTGGCTCTGTACAGGAGGCATCAAGTTGTATGAGCCCATAAGGAATCTGGTTGTAGGAGGATGGGCAAAAACTGAGAAGCCCTTGGTGGGCAAGTGGAAGACCACAACAGTGGCCAAATGTACTCTGACTGAACTCATTGATAAACCCTGTGTCTTTAAATCCAACAAGTCATCTAGGATCTTGTAGAGCAGAGCTCTTGATGCTTGAGAAGAGGAGTGAAGAGAACACCTGGAATGGAAGCATTTCCACTTATGAATGTAAGTTTTGCAAGTAGTAGGTTTCCAGCTAGACAGGAGAAGTGACTGGACAGGTTAGCTCCATGCCAAGAACCATGCGCTCAGGTTTAAGGATAAGGAATTAGGATGGAGCAGGGTCCCTGAGTCCTGTGGCAGGAGATCCTTCCCAAAGGGAAGGCAGAGGGGCATTGCCACAGAGAGTTGAAGGAGGTTTGAGTACTTGTCTTGGCCAGGACAGTGTTATGAAAATAACCCTCGCGTGTTCCTGTCGCAATTTGAACAAGGAAGATCAGAGGTAGAGATGGGTAAGCATATAGCAGGGTACAGGCCATGGTCTTATCAGGGCATTTCCTAATGAGTTGCAGCTGTACCTTCCCTTGGAGCAGAGGAGGAGACATTTTGTGTTGATTGGGGTAACAAAGAGATCTGCTTCTGGGAGAAGCCCAGGTTTGGCAGATGCTGAGGACAACAGAATTGTTGAGCTCCCATTTGTGGTCCTGATGGAAGTTCCTGCTGATGGAGTCTTCAATTGTATTCTGGAGGCCTGGTAGATAAACTGCTGAGATTTCTATCTGATGGGAAATGCACCAGTTCCAGAGTTTTAGCAATTCTCTATATAAGGACTGAGATCTTGCTCCATCCTGCCGATTGATATAGTACATTGCTGCCTTGTTGTCCAGCATTACCCTGATGGAGTGATCCTGTACACTGAAGGAAGTGTTGGCAAGCATATCCAATTGCCCCTAGCTCTAGGAAGTTAATGTGGAGCATGGCCTCTTGTGCAGACCACTTCCCTAGGGCTGTGGCCCTTTGGTGTTGAGCTCCCCTTTGCAAAAGTGAGGTATCTGTTGTGAGGATCCTTGAGGGTGGGGAATGTGAGAATGGAGTTCCCATGCAGACCGTCACTGGGAACTCCTTCCACTACCTGACAGAGTCCAGAACTGTTGGAGGTACGGTGATGCGTTTGGAGAGACTATGTCTGTTTGGGGTGTACACAGTCCTAGCCATGTCGGAAGGCTCCTGAGACACGAGATGTGACGAACATTGAGGCATATATGTGGCCCAAGAGTTGTAAGCAGGTCCTTGCAGTTATTTGTGGGCTGCACTGTACTGTCGAGATCAGACTGGACATAGTAGAGAACCACTCCTTGGGCAAGCAGGCGCTGGCAGTTAGACTTCGACAGAGCTACTCTAGACTCCCTATCTTCTGGACTGGAGTCAGTGTAGGCTTCTTCAGATTGACACAGAAACCCAGGGATTGAAATAGGGGCAGTCCCTTGCCAACTGAGCCTCTAGCGCTGACCAACACCTGAGGAGCCAGTTGTCCAAGTATGGGAATGCTGTGATGCCCCACTGATGTAGGCAGGCAACTACCAAGAAGAGGACCTCTGTAAAGAGGCTTGGGGCTGTAGAGAGTCCGAAGGGGAGGACTCCATACTGGTAATGATCTGAGCATATTACAAAACATGGGAAATGCTTGAGGGATGGGTGGATAGTTACATGAAAGTAGGCGTACGATAGGTCAAAGGTGATGAAACAGTTTCCTGGATCTAGGATTGGAATTATGATGGAATGGGCTTAAATTGCGAGAAGTAAAGGGCTTAAATTGCAGCAAGAGCGGTTTAGGTTGGACATTAGGAAAAACTTCCTAACTGTCAGAGTGGTTAAGCACCGGAATAAGTTGCCTAGGGAGGTTGTGGAATCTCCAGCATTGGGGATTTTTAAGAGCAGGTTGGACAAACATCTGTCAGGGGTGATATAGATAATACTTAGTCCTGCCTTGAGTGCAGGGGACTGGACTAGATAACCTCTCAAGGTCCCTTCCAGTTTTATGATCCTATGGCTAGCATCACCATTCTGAAGTGCTGAAAAAGGCCATGGGTGTTCAAGTTTCTGAGATCAAGGATTGGTCTCCATCCTAATCTTCTTTGAGGACTAGGAAATAGTTGGAATAGAACCTTCTTCCAACAAACTTGAGTAGAACTGTTTCGATCATCCCCAAGCGCAGGAGAGATTGTACCTTCTGCCTTAAGAGCTCCTTGGGAGAATCAAAGACTCATAGAATTGGAAAGGACCTCAAGAGGTCATCTAGTCCAGATCCCTGCACTCAAGGCAAGACTAAATATTATCTAGACCAGTGGATCGCGCATTTCAAGTGGGGTCCCTCAGGGATAGGTTCTGGGTCTGGTTCTGTTCAATATCTTAATCAATGATTTAGATAATGGCATAGAGTGTACACCTACAAATTTTGTGTATGATACCAAGCTGGGAGGGGTTGCAAGTGCTTTGGAGGACAGGATTAGAATTCAAAATGATCTTGATAAACTGGAGAAATGGTCTGAAGTAAATAAGATGAAATTCAATCAGGACAAATGCAAAGTACTGCACTTAGGAAGGAACCATCAGTTGCATGCATACAAAATGGGAAATGGCTGCCTAGGAAGGAGTACTGCAGAAAGGAATCTGGGGGTGGATCACAAGCTAAATATGAGTCAACAGTGTAATGCTGTTGCAAACAAAAGCAAACATCATTCTGGGATGTATTAGCAGGAGTGTTGTAAGCAAGACACAAGAAGTAATTTTTCTGCTCTACTCCACGCTGATTAGGTCTCAGCTGGAGCATTGTGTCCAGTTGTGGGTGCCACATTTCAGGAAAGATGTGGACAAATTGGAGAAAGTCCAGAGAAAAGCAACACAAATTATTAAAGATCTAGAAAACATGACCTATGAGGAAAGATTGAAAAAATTGGGTTTGTTTAGTCTGGAGAAGAGAAGACTGAGAGGGGACATAACAGTTTTCAAGTATGTAAAAGGTTGTCATAAAGAAGAGAGTGATAAATTGTGCTCCTTATCCTCTGAGGATAGGACAAGAAGCAATGGGCTCAAATTGCAGCAATGGCGGTTTAGGTTGGACATTAGGAACAACTTCCTGACTGTCAAGGTGGTTAAGCACTGGAACAAATTGCCGAGGAAAGTTTTGGAATCCACGTCATTGGAGATTTTTAAGAGCAGGTTGGACAGACAACTGACAGGAATGGTCTAGATTAGACCTCTAATATCCACCTCTAATTTGTCTGAGGTGATCTGCTCCCAGGCAGGTAGGAAGTGGAACAGTCAGATTCCAAAAGAGGGATGGACAGTAGAGTTGTACAGTAGAGGATCCTGGGGAAAAAGTTGCTCAACGCCTTCAACCAAGGCATCAAAATCATCCCTTACATAGGGGTGTAGACTGGGTAGTTGTAAAGCGAGGTGGTTTGCTTTTCTGAGGTTTGTATTTCCTCAAAGGCTCCAAAGGGCTAGGAAAGGACTGGTGTGCATAGTACTGGAAAGTCTGGAACGTTGTGGAGTTTAAGTTCTGCTAAAATGTCTCTTTGTTGCAGGCACATAAATTCCCAGTGACGGTAGCGTTGCTCTTGAATCTGTAAGGATATGGAGTGCGGAGTTTTGGTCGTTCAAAGGCAAGGTCTTCAGTTGTATCAGCAGCACTGTGAACAGTCCACAAGGAGGCTTTTGCAATCAATTAACCCTCAGAGATGAGGGACTGAAATTGGTCTTTTTGTGGCAGGTGTTCAATAAAGTGTGTGAACTTAGAATAATTGCTAAAGACTCATTTTGCCATCAAGGCCTGATGGTTTCCAATTCAAAATTGAAGAGCTACCAATGAGTAGCTCCTCCTGCCCAGTAGGTCTAATCATTTGGACTCTTTGCCCATAGGAAAGGGTCTAGAATGAGCCTGGCTTTAGTAACGCTTTTCATTGACCAAGTCCACCACCAGGGAATTAGGGACAGGATGGTGGAAGAAGTGATCCATTCCCTTAACTTGAATATTTTTTATCTGCTCTCTGGCAGGTGGGCTGAGTGGTGGCAGGTGTTTGCCATAGAGCACTTGCAGGCAATAACAGTGCCTCATTAATTGGTAGGGCAAACTTTCCCTCAGGAGAGGGTGGAGTGTGGGGGTGATGTTTAAAATGTTCATCAGGGAGTGTTGGGACTCTTGTACCTCTTCTCATGGAATCTGGATGGAGTCTGCCAGGTGTTTCATGAGGTCCTGGAAAGCCTTAAAGTCATCAACGTAAGAGGGCAGTGGTGGCATTACTGCCTCATATGGGGAGGAAGATGACCTGGCTGAAGGAGGGGAGTTTTCTTCAGTCTGTGGCTCTTATTCATCTTGTGTTTTTCTCATTACCAAAGAGGCAAGTGGTACCAGAGGATGCTCTGTGGTGCCTGTGCATAATGCGGTACCGATGGATGTTGGGGTTTGTTTCTAGCTGTCACCCTGTAAAACTGTTCACCGAATTGCTCCCAGAGGTTCCAGGGGTCCCCAAGAGTATTCATATCTCCGATGTCAAGCGTGCTTGGTGGGCTCTAGAAGGTCTTCTTCTGTAAATGGACTCAGGAGAGTGTGATGCAGAGCCCTGCACCAAGACCTCAGAGTCAGAAGTATCCTCTCCTGGGTTAAGAGGGGGAACCTCAGGCATCAATGCCAGTACCAAGGGTTGGAAGCCCAACTAAGGGACTTGTTGCAGCTGGCGGAGCAGTACCAGAGAAGGAATTCTAGTAGACCTCCTTAGTAGGGGGAGACTCTGGTTCGTCTGAGACTAGAAGATACTCCAGGGAAAAGGATCTGGAGGGTGGTGGAGGGCTATGATAGCCTATGTTCAAAGTCTGAGTCAGTACCAGAGCAGGAAAAAGGATCAGTGAGGAGATGGTGAATGTGATACCAGAGAGGTCAGAGGGGCTTTTCTGACCTTGGAACTGTAAGAAGGCAACAAAAACAGAGCCTGGGGAGTAATCCTGGATACATCACAGTGCTGAGAGGTGTCAGAGGGAACCGAGATAGAAGCTACCCTGAGAGAAGACTTCTCCACACACTACTTCTTATGCAGTACTGATGTCTCAGTATCGGTTGCAGTCAGAGTCTCCCAGGAGCGAGATTTTTTTCGTTTCTCTGGAAAGTGAAAGAGGCTTTTTTCCCTGGGAGGCTTAGTCTCTTGTGCTGCCAACTAGTTTCCAATAGTCACCAAAGTGGCCTGAAATGTTCAGGCTGATGTACCGGGGAGGTGGGAGCAGACCCCTCAGGAACTAGGGATCGTACCACTAGGAGGAATTTCACCCTAGCCTCTCTGTCCTTTCTAGACCTGCCTTTAAACACTTAGCAGACCTTGCACTTTGATGGGATGTGGGTATCACCAAGACACTGGTGAGAGCTAGAGTGCTTTTGCTGCAGGTAAAAAACCTGTAGCAGGCCTGGCAAGGCTTAAATGCCAGGTGGGGTTTTCAGCATGACCCGGCATGCCAAAGCCGTAACTAAGGTCCTGAAAAAAGGAGTAACCCCCCTTTGAAAGCATGACTGTGTTGAAATAAAATTTAATTTAAAAAAAATGACAAAAATAACCAAAGTAAATAACGAAATAAGAACATTTCACAATAAGTGAGAAAGGAAGGAAGCTGCAAAATGCTCCATCTCGAGCTGCAGGTGAGTGACAGCAGGTGCACACCTCCCTACATGCCTCACATGGGAACACGAGGAGCTGCTCTTCACAGGCTTGGGCCCACAGACACTGCTTTACGGTCTCCAGGCAAGAGTGCATGGGCGTGTGCGCATCCTACAGTGGAGCACCCATGTGGACATATACTCGAAAAAGAACAGGAACGTACTCCTCAGTCCCTGCGCAATATTGGCCCTTATAATCTGTTCACCTCAGTTTTCTCCAGTATGGTGCTTCCGGCCCAGGGAGATAAAAATCATTTATTTTTTTTAAAAATTCAGATATTTTATTTAAATCAGATTTCTTTTATTTAAATTAAATACAAGTTTATTTTTTAATATTTAAAATTAAATTTTAAATTGACAACCTATGTTAGAGCCTAAATTTAATATATTAAAATCATATAAATTAAATACAAAAAAAGAATATTAAGCAGTACATGCTTGCTCTCAAGTTTTAAAGTAAGTCAAAGCATTGAACTGGTGGAAGTGACTCACTCAGAACTCAAACTAGAGTTTGTTGAAGGGCTACACTAGCTTTTGATAGCAGTAGCCTCTTCTGCAAGTGCAGAGAATATTTTCTTTTTTTCAGTTTATTTGACTAGTTCCATTTAATGACCAGTTCATTCAAAGTTAAGAAAACAATTGGGAGTGGAAAAACCAAGAACGCTTATTTTCCTCTTCCAATCTGTGAATAAAAAGTAGCTGTGAGAGGATGAGATCTAAAAGTTCTAAAATCCTGAAGGACACTGTGACCAGACATAATCAGTTCAGTTCACTAACTTTTATAAATCAATCTTAAATGCAAAACATGTTTTGATAAGCTTTTCAGTACACGTTTTTTCTTGTTTTCAGCAAATTTAAGGTAGTTGTAATTAAAAATTCTGTTTGCATTTTAATGAATTTGAATTTCCATTCACATAGAGCTTGATACAAATCACAAGTAAAAAATTACTCAAAGTAAATAAGAAATGCATCATTCAACATTTTCTAATCCAATAAAAATGTAAAAATTAAGAAGCTGAATAAATGCAAGTTAGGCTGCATAACAGCTTAAATTAAGGTGTATAGATACAGTGTATCTTCCTGGTTAGCAAAAAGAAGCACCAAATTTAGTGTGAAGACTACATTTGGCTGCAAATCAACACATTTAATGGTTTCCAACCAGTGAGAATCAACTGCTCTTTAGGAAAATTACAAATGCAGAACACGGTTCAAATAGATGACTTTAAAAGGTTTCCTGCTTGCTGATTTAAATCATGATTAAAATAGGTCATTTAAATCACTTGATTTAAATCAGTTAACCCACCCTATCACAGCTCTTCCCTGGAAGACAATTTTCCATCCTTATCCATCTTCCTGACAGGAGGGTTCTCCTCATACTTGGCCTAAATTCCCCCTTTTCTTTGTTTCATTTGATACCTCCTCATTCCACCATAGTTCATGCCCCTCAGAGATACAGACACTCCCCATATCTTCTACCATTTACCAAGGAAAGGCCAAGTTAGAAGCATCATGGCAGCATTTCACTGGCTGTTCATGTCCTGCGGATAGGATGTGTGTGATGGTTATACAAACCCACACTGGAGCAAGGAGTTATGACCAGCCCTGCCCAGACACCCCTGCAAAGCCTGCAAAAGCTGGAGGCTGGGCTGTAAAAAGGAGAGCAGAGCAGCTCAAAGGCAGGCAGTGGAACGGAGCAGGTGGCTGCTCTGAGGGGAAGTTACTGCCCAGCAGCTCACTGCCTGGCACTTGACAACACAGACCTGTGCAAACCCATAGGGGAGGAGCAGGGGTCGGAGTGTGTGGCTCAGGGACTTGGCTGGAGTGAGTTACTCTGGGAAGCTGAAGGAGACTGGGGTAGGTAGTGGTCCAGGGGATGGGGGGGAGCAGAGAGGGCAGCAGCTTAACACCCCAAGATGTAGGGTATAGCTGCCCACCACTGAGCCCTGGACTGGAGTCCAGTGGAGAGGGGGCCCAGGCTCCCCCACCCCCGCCGAGAGGCAATACAATGGGAGCCTTCACCTCCAGTGAGAGGCTGACTGGAAAAGACTGTGACTGGTCGAGGGCCTAGCCCTCAAGCCTCTGGCTAAGAGGAGGACTGGAAACTCTTGGAGCAGAGACGCCAAAGGACAGGGCTGAGCTTCAATGGAGAGAGGCCCTGCCAATGTTTGCGTGACCACTAGGCAGCACTGTCAGTTGTTGTTTCTGCAGTGTGGTTTCTGAGAGCTACTGAAATCTGCTGCCTTTCCCCCAGATTAACCCCTTCCTGTCAGTGTAACAGGCCACACATCGCAGTCATTGTGGCTCCCTGATCTTTTCCCGTACTTGCCTCCCTCTGCCTGTGCTGCACCCAGCCCAGTGGGCCCTGATCCCCGTTAGGCCCCTTGGATGTCACTACGATATCAACAACTCAGCCTGTGACCCCTCAATATTTCTGTGGTTCTTCTCTGAGCTCCAAACAGTTTGTCAGTAACTATCGCTCTGGCAATGAGGTGCCCAGAGCTGAGCATCAGATCCCAGGTGGGGTCTCCCAGATCTAGAGAGAAAAGGACAGCCCCTCCCGGTTCCAGGCTGGAGCCGTCTTCACATGCCACTCAGCGTGGCACTGGCCTATATCCTCACTGCTGTATTGTCAGCTCCCTTGCCCACTCTTCCCCGGGCCTGCTCACCAGGCTTTGCCTGCTGAATCTTCACTTTCCAGTTCTCTTTTTCTAAAGGGGTGGAAAGCGGCAGCTGTTAGGAATGAGGACAGGGGATGTTCTTCCTGTGGGACAAAGGGGCCTGGCCCAGGAGCAGCTCTAAAGAGCTAGGCTGCAAGGACCCTGCTTACCTTGATGACTTCTCCTCCATCCACATTCATTAGCTTCTGGAGGTTTCCAGCCAGGAGGTTGGGCTTCGACCGCCATTTCAGCAGCCCCAGAAGGTCAACTGCATGGAAACAAACTCATTCATTCAGTCAGTCCTTATTTGCTATTGACCTAGGCACTGACTGAGCCCTTTGGCTGCACCTCCAAGTCAGCCAGCCCTCCCTGTCCCCCAGCCAGCCTCACCCACATCCACTGCCCAAGTCAGCATTCAGAAATGCTCCCCGTGAGGAAAGTGGCTGAATGACCCTGGCAGGAGTGACTGTGGCGTGATTCTCCACTCACTCCCACCTGTACCAGTCAGTAATAATTCCACTGAAGTCAATGGAGTGCCAGTGCTGTGAATGAAAAGAGAACTGGGCCCTGCTGGACTGGGAATTCCCTGCTGGCTTTCACAGCTTCAATGCTATGTTAATGAGATGTGGCATTTCATTTCTGCATATGTTACAGGGGGAAAGAAAGGAGGTAAAATACAAAAGAAAAATCAAAAGTGACCTGGTGACTTCCTTGAGTGAAGGAGTCTCCTGAATGAGTGCAACTCCTGCTCCAATTCCTATCTGCTCACAGGTCAGAGGGAGCCAGGGTTAGCCTGCATGTCAATCAATTTATGCTATGGCCAGGTAGGCCCATGGCTGCCCTGAGAATATGAGTGCTTACACATCCACCTCTGCTTCCCTCCGCTCTACCTGCACTGAACTAAAGCTTGACACCTGGTCACAGAGTCCTAAATAGAAACTGACTGAAAAGCCATGACCTCAACTGCAAGCACACAAAAGCACCACCCCACCTAGCATGAGCCCACAGCAGCCCAAAAGGGTCACTTTGGCTGCGGTGGGATCCCCAGTTTCTCTGTTATTGGGGCAGGAAGAATAAAGTGTTGCTACTCTGATTATGTGACTCAAGGACAAGGAAACTGTTTTCATTAGCCAGGATGGGTAAGGAATGGTGTTCCTAGCCTCTGTTCGTCAGAGGATGGAGATGGATGGCAGGAGAGAGATCACTTGATCATTGCCTGTTAGGTTCACTCCCTCAGGGGCACCTGGCATTGGTCACTGTCAGTAGACAGATACTGGGCTAGATGGACCTTTGGTCTGACCCGGTACGGCCTTTCTTATGTTCTTATGAAACTGTTTTATGACAGAGGGACTCGCCCTCAACTAAGTAGCACTCCCTAGACAAGGGACATGGGTTCCAAAACCCAGTGAATTGAGAGAAGGTGGGGACAGGTATTTGCACCTAATGGCCTGGGCCCCTTTTGAGGGCCTGAAATACCAACTGCATTTCCTCCTTTCTCTGCTGCGGAATATCAAAGCTAATTTTAATTCCATTAGGAGTCTAGTTAGAGGCTGCTGAGATGAATTCACTTTGGGCCAATGGTGCACCAGCACTGAGGCTCCCCTACTACAAGCTGAAATCACTACAGAACTAAAATTACTGAGAGCTGAAATCACTGAGTGCTGTGGGGGAGCCTGCAGGTACATTGCTGAGCAGCTGGCAGGGCAGAGCAGTTTGTGGGACAGCTGGCAGAGCAGAGCAGTTTGCAGAACGGCTGGAGCAGCTCACAGGATGGCTGGTGGAGCGGCTTGCGGTGAAGGCTGCAGCAGAACCCCATGGAGAGGCGGGGCAGTTGGCCTTGGACCATGTAAGGTGCCCCTTAACACCCCTGTCCCCCCCACCCCCGGGCTGGGAGGTAAAACTCTGTAGATAAACTTTTTAACTCTGGAGCTGCACTGACCAGGGACAGAGACTTTTGGGTTGTTGGACTTTTGGGTGATTTTTGGGGTGATGGACTCAGGAGACTTTTGGGGTGATGGACTTTTGGGACTTTGGGTGATTTTTGGGTGGGGGTTGCTGGACTTGAGACCCTGAGGGGAAAAGGACACTGCCAAACTTACTGGGGGGGGGTCTTTTGCTCATGGTTTGTGTTATGAATCCTGTTTGTGGTGTTTCTCCAACATAGTGCCGCATTTTTCCCTCTTTTATTAAAAGGATTTTGCTACACTCAGACTCCGTGCTTGCAAGAGGGGAAGCATTGCCTTGTAGAGGCGCCTGTGGGGTGGCGGGGCGGGGAGTGTGGTATGTAATTGTCCCAGGTCACTGGGTGGGGGCTCGAGCCAGTTTTGCATTGTTATTGAAACGGAACCCCTGGATACTGAACCCAGGCCTTGTTGCTGCCGCCAACTCAGACGGGCAGAAGGGTTACATAAGAATCAAGCAAAGTAAATTACTGTGGCTGGGATTCCTTAACTGACGCTTGAAGAAGCAACGCTGCTAGACAGAGCAGCTAAAACTCTGCTCTGTGGGCTCGAGTAAGACTGTGAACCAGAGGTGCCTCAAGGCAACCAGAGACAGACCAGAGAGCGGAAAAGAACAGACCAGGAGGAAAGACGCCGTCTATAAAATCGGTAACCACCTTCTCTGTCTGTCAAGCAGGAACTGCGTGAGGCCAGCGCAGGGCCTGTTTGTGTATGTTTGTGAAAGAGAGACTCATTAAGAGGAATGTCTAGCTCTTAATGTCTAACAGAGGAGTTATGTGCTTAATATAACCCTTTACAGCTTATGTAACTCCTGCTCAGTAAATGCTTTGTACTGAAGACAATTACTGTGGACCTTTTTCACTGGTATGACAGTAATCTGCTCCATCAGGGGCCAGTAAAGATCCATTTCAGGGGTAGTGGTGCCCTGTTGTCAACAATGATTATCATGGTTGGAGTTCTTTGTAGAAATTGGACTCCTGAACAGACGTTCTTTGGTTGTGTCCACCATTTTAGGGAGTCTTTGACCCTGCATGGCATTGTAACACACCTGTTTAGGTTGTGCCTGTGTGGTATGTGCACTGTTCGAAGCCAGGCCTGCAGGCATCTCATGTGAAATCTGATGTGTTTGACAACAAATGATGTTGCTGGCATATGCCCCAAGAGCTGTAAATAGGTTCTGGCTGATGTTTATGAGCTGTCCATCAATGTCTAAATTAAATTGACTAGTGTGATGAAGCATTGCTGAGGTAGCATTGCTGTTGCTGTTGAACAGTCGGGACAGGCTCCTATGAATTCCAATTTCTGGACAGGAATCAGTGTGGACTTTTACACATTTATCTATAACCCTAGGCTTGTGAAAAGGGTTATCATACTCTGTGTGGCGTTTATTGCTTCTTGTTATGTTTGTGCCCTTATGAGGCAATCGTCCAAGTATGGAAATATCATGACTCCGTGTCTGCAGAGGTATGCCACCATGACAGCTAAAACTTTGGAGAAAACCCTTGGGGCATGTGACGAAGTGGGGGGGTTTCTTGGTTTTTCCGTGTTTTCCAGTGGGTTGCATGCAGAGGGAGTGGGACTCAGTGTCCCCGGGTGTTACTGGTTTAATGAGGTGAGGGGAGAGGGAGTTTGTTGTTACAGAGGACCGGAGAGGGAACTTGGGACCCCAGCCAATGGCCTGGAGGATGGAGACCCCAGTGACTGGTGACCTGACGACCTGGAGACCCAGCTCAGGAGTCGCAGCTGGTTCTGGCCAGTGGGAGGACAATTGGCTGCGAAGAGAGGATCCCAGTGAACTGATCAGCCGGTTTACGACCCTATTTACCTGGAGAGAAGACAATGGACAGAGGTGGGGCTTGGGGCCAGGGATATCGGATGCCCATCTGGGAAGCAAGGGGGCTCGGGGCTGAAGAGGGGGAGCAAGCAGAGGTCACCAGGATGCAGGGGGACTGGGATGTGCTGCGCTGAGGGAGGCCAGGCCTGAGGCACTGAGAGTTTCCTGCGCTGTGTTCAACCCTCAATAAACCCTCCTGTGTTACGCTGGCTGAGAGTCGCTCCAGTCTAGAGAACAGGGGGCATCAACCCCTTCAGGGGTGGAGGCCTGGGGGGTCCAGAGCGAGTGGACTCCCTGAGGGGGCCCACGGTGAGAAACAGGTGTACTAAGGCTCAGAGAGGTGCGGCTCCGGGAGGTGAAGGGGCCTGACCCTGAGAGAGAGTGGACTCCCAAGAAGGGCTGTCGCACTGGAAGGGGAACCCCCCACGAACCCTACTGGGCCACGAGTGGGCACTATCTGTGAGTCTGTGACAGGGCAACGGACAAGCCAAAGGCTAGTACTTTGTATTGGAAGTGTTGTTTCCCTAGGATGGACCTCAAGAATCTTCTGTGTGATGGGTGGATGGTAATGTGGAAATACACCTCCTGCTGGTCGAGGGCCAAGAGCCAGTCCCCCTTTTCTAACACTGGGATTATGGTTCATACTGTCACCATCTTGAAATGTTGGGTTTTTACAAATTTGTTGAGTTTCCTTAGATCCAATATGGGTCTCCATCCGCCTGTCTTTTTCTGCGTGAGAAAATAATTTGAATAGAACCCTTTCCCTCTGTGTTGAGTTGGTACAGGTTCCACTGCGCCTAGATAAATAAGATTATTTACTTCCTGTTGCAACAGTGACTCAAGAGAGGGGTCCCCGAAGAGGGACGGGGAGGGAGGATGGGTGAGATGACGATAAAGGGGATGGAGTAACCAGTTTGGATCATTTCTAAAACTCATCTGTCTGTCGTGATGCTGCACCAGACTAGGTGAAAAGGTGACAAATGATCTCCGAATGGTTGGGAGGTAGTTTCTGTTTCTAGCATTAGAATGAGCGGTTGTCTCGTGCCCTCAACCACACCTTAAAAACTGCTGTCTAGTTTTGGATTGTTGGGATGTTGAAGGTTGGTTTTGTGGCTGTTAATGTCTGGTTTGCCTTTGCTTACGGCATTGGTCCTACTGTCTATTTTGTGCGTATGGTGGTAATCGGAATCTCTGGGTATAACACCTGCCCTGTTTCTTTTTATTTGCAGCTGTGTAGATACCCAAGGATTTTCAGGTTGCCCTTGAGTCTTTAAGAGTGTGGAAAGAGTCATCCATTTTGGCTGCAAATAATTTTGGGCCTTCGAACGGTAAGTCCTTGACTGTTGCCTGGACCTCCCTGGGGGCACCGAGAGATAGAGCCAGGATGCTCGGCACATAACCACAGATGTTGCGATGGATCAAGCTGCCGTGTCTGCGGAGTCAAGAGAGGCCTGCAAGGTCATCCTGGCGATGAGATGTCCTTCAGCAATATTCACTTTAAATTGTTCTTTTTTATCATCAGGCGGCAAATTGTCAATAAATTCTGATATTTGCGAAAAGATGGTGTGGATGTATTTCACCAGTAGAGCTGCATAACTAGCTAAGCGTAACTGAAGTGTTGCAGAGGAATAGGCCTTGCGGCCTAAGAAATCCAATCGTTTCCAATCTTTGTCATATGGGGTTGTTCTAGAGTGGTGTTCTTTTCCCCTCTCGTTTACAGCCTCCACCACTAGTGAACTGGTGTGGGGTGTGTAAATGAAAACTCAGCACCTTTAGATGTCACATCATATTTTTTGACCCATCTTTTGCATGATCGGGGAGCTGTTGCTGGTGTCTGCCTTATGGTTTTTGCAGGCTCCATAATAGCATCATCGATCGGCAAAGCTATCCTTGCTGATGGAGATCACTGGAGTATGTCCAGTAGCTTATGTTGAGATTCAGGTACCTGTTCTAAAGAAACGTCTAAGGATTCTGCTACCTAAAGGCATTAAAATCATCCCCAGTGCTGGGGGCATTATGGTTTCATCCGGTGACGAAGATGAGAGGTGTGCAGGTGATGAGGCTTCCTGGTCAGGTATGTCCTGTTTCCTCCATCACTTCCTCTTGTGTTTCTGAGGATGCTGGGATAGGTGGGAATGGGGACCGTGCAGCTCTCGATCTTGGTGGACTAGGAGGCCTGTGGTGTTTTACCCTGTACATTGCCCACGGATTCCAGTAAGGCCAGTTCAGTGGGAAAGGCATGGGGGACGGTGCCTATGGGTACCCATACCAAGCACGTGCCTCTGCAGATGGGTGACGTGCTGGTAGCTGAGATGGTCCAGATTTCAGTGTGGAGTGACGAGGAGTATATATCACTGCATCCTCCTCTTCACCATCACTGGACGGAGTGGGAGCTGATCCAGATGGAGTATTCAAGTGGCTCAGTACCAATCTGGATGGACAAGTATCAGAGGGGTAGCCGTGTTAGTCTGGTTCTGTAGAAGCAGCAAAGAATCCTGTGGCACCTTATAGACTAACAGATGTTTTGCAGCATGAGCTTTCGTGGGTGAATACCCACTTCTTCGGATGCAAGCAGTGCTGGATGGAGTACCTTCGGTACCGAGTAGAGAGAAATCAGGTGTTGAAGAGACATTTAGGTCTGCATGTCTCGTGAACTGTTGTGGAACTGTGGGCTTTGGTACTGGGGATGGCGGCCCGGGAATGTGAATTGTAGTCGCTGGTGCCGAGGGCTTTGCGCTGGGCGGCATAGGTACAGCAGTTGGCATCATTGCGCCGCTCAGTACCGAGTTTCTTTTCAGCTCTGCGGATGCTGAGGTTGAGGGTTTCACTTTGCTTTGTGAGCCTCTGTTTGAGCTTGCCCTCGTAGGGTCTATTGCTCTCCAATAGGGCATCAAGACGTCTAAAGTGGAGCACCCACAGGGACACTCCTCGAAGAAGCAGCTTTGTTCCTACTATTAAACTTTAACAATGCTTGGTTTCAGAAGGCTGTCTGGATACTGTACTCACCACTGGTCAGACTCTTGAAGGGAAGAAACTGCACCAGCGTGTATGCACAGTGGGTACACCTTACCTTTGTTCTGAATACATGCATTCCAGGTACTAAGGGGCAAAAAGAAACCTCCTAGGCCTGTATTAGGATAAATAGTTAGCTTCACAAACCTCTTTTTGTTACTATGAAAAAATCAATTATATGTCTTGATACTGACAGTTTTCCTATTTCCTTAAGACAAAGCTTACTTCAGTTTATGTAAGATGTTATGGGATACTTAACATAAGTTAACAGGATTATAACAGGCCAATTTGGGCTATATAACTGCTATATTAATGCTTCATAATATGCATACTTAAATGCTTGGAATATATATTGTTGGTAGTATTATTAACATAATATATATGTATGCTAGTTAGCATATATTAGTCAACAGTAGCCTTCAACCTGTTATGCACCATCCGCTCTGTTACCTAGTGAACCCATCAACTCTTAGACCATGACCAGACCTCTGCAGTCTTCACATTCCAGAATAGGATCTGTGGCAGAGCTCTGACCTTGCTCCCGTGGGTCCTGCACTTCTAGGCGGTTTATGCTGCCTCAGTGGCTCACTGTGACCCTCCACGGAGCCCTTCTCTCTCTAGGGCCAGGGTCACAGTCTACTGAGCCCTTTTCATCATAGGCTGCAAGGAGGTCGGTGAGAGAACTCCCACAGTCTCTGTTCAGCCTCCTGTCCTGACAGGGACCTGACTTCCCCTTCCAGGAGCTGTTCCTGTAGTGGTGGGTTGGGGGGAACCCGGGCCCACCCTCTACTCTGGGTTCCAGCCCAGGGACCCTAATGGTAGCAGCTGTTGGCAGCCGACCTTTCACTGCCAGAGTTGCTACATTTCCCTGGGCCACTTCCCCACAGCTCTCCTGCTTCTCCCTTCTTCACCCTCACCTTAGGGCTCCTTTAACGATGGTTTGAGGGTGTCTTCAGTAACCAGCCCTTCAGCCGCACTTCCTCTCCTCTGACTCCCTGACTCCCCTGCCTGACTGGAGTGAGCCCTTTTTATAGTATCAGCAGGGCCTTAATTAGAGTCAGGTGGTCACATTAACTGAATGGCCTCACCTGACTCGTTACAGCTTAATTAGAGTCAGGTGTTCTCATTAGCCTGGAGCAGCCCCTGCTCTGGTCAGTCAGGGAACAGAAAACTGTTAATCCAGTGGCCAGTGTATCTGCCTTCTGCTATTCTGCTGTACCCAACTGGCCTGGGTCTATCACAGATCCTATACCATGAGGGACACATCTATGTGCCTGATGGGATTACTCGGCTTTGAGTCCTACAATTCTGCCATCATGCTCCCCTAGCAGGCCACTTTGGCCATTCCAAGATTCAAGACCTGGTTTCCAGGAAGTTTTGGTGGCCAGCCATATGCGCCTCTGTTGCATCCCGTGTAGATTCCTGTGATCTTTGCACCCGGACTAAGACTGCCCCATTCAAGACTGCTGGGTCTCATCCAGCCCCTATCCACTCCGCCCTGGACTTGGGTCATCCTTCCCATGGACTTTATTATAGAATTACCACCTTCCCAAGGCCACAGTGCAATTCTAGTGGTGGTGACCACTTAACCAAGCTGGCATATTTTGTTCCATGCCAGGTGCTTCCTTCTGCTCAGGAGACAGTTCGCCTATTTGTGAACAACATCTTTTGTCTCCATGGCTTGCCTACAGGCATGGTACTTGATCAAGGAGTCCAGTTTATTTCCTACTTCTGGCAAGAATTTATATGCCATCTGAGTATTGACACCCTAACCTCAATGGCCTTTTATACAAGCACCAACAGTCAGGCAGAGTGGGTCAATGAAGTCATAGAATCATAGAATATCAGGGTTGGAAGGGACCTCAGGAGGTATCTAGTCCAACCCCCTGCTCAAAGCAGGGCCAATCCCAACTAAATCATCCCAGCCAGGGCTTTGTCAAGCCTGACCTTAAAAACCTCCTTGAACAGTACCTACGTTACTTTCTAAACTTATCATTGAGATAATTGGCTGTCCCTGATTCCTCACCTCATGCCACGTTTGCATACATCAATGCTACAAATGCCTGCAGCAAGCACCACCACTGTGCTCATCCAAAGATCCTCGCCAAACTGTCAACACTTGCCATTACCAAAATCATTGCCCACAACTCCGGGGCAGTTAAAAATCGCCAAATCGACTTGTGAATGGTATGCCAACCAGTTCTGCCAGCCAATACCTGGTTTTAGGGTAGGAGATAAGGGGTGGTTATCCACCTGGAATCTGTGATCAACTTGCCTCCCCTCAAAGCTGGACTATCAGTACACAAGGTCTTTCCAGATCACGAAACAGATGAACCCTGTTATGTTCAAGTTACAGCTACAAGATTCTCTCAAGATTTACACTGCTTTTACATCTCCCTTCTAAAAGTTATTATTCAAGAATCTCTTCCTGCTGCATACTAGTCCTCCTCCTCCACCTATAAGTGTTTGGGGCCAAGAAAAATAAGTGGTTCGATATATTCTAGATCGGGGTGGGCAAACTTTTTTGGACCAAGGGCCACATCTGGGTAATGTTAAGGCAGGCCATGAATGCTCATGAAACTCGGGTTGGGGTTCAGGCTCTGGGGTGGGCCAGAAATGAGGAGTTCAGGGTGCAGGAGGGGCCTCCAGGTTGGGACGCAGGGGGTTGGGACGCAGGGGGAGTGAGGGCCCCAGCAGGCTCTGGGGTGGGGTTTGAGGTGTAGGAGGATGCTCCAGGCTCGGACTGAGGGGTTCAGTGTGGGAGGGGTCTCTGGGCTGGGGCAGGGGATTGGGGCACGGGAGGTGCCTACCTCAAGCAGCTCCTGGAACATAAGAACGGCCGTCCCGCGTCAGACCAAAGGTCCATCCAGCCCAGTATCTGTCTACCGACTGTGGCCAATGCCAGGTGCCCCTGAGGGAGTGAACCTAACAGGCAATGATCAAGTGATCTCTCTCCTGCCATCCATCTCCATCCTCTGACGAGCAGAGGCTAGGGACACCATTCTTACCCATCCTGGCTAATAGCCATTTATGGACTTAGCCACCATGAATTTATCCAGTTCCCTTTTAAACATTGTTATAGTCCTAGCCTTCACAACCTCCTCAGACAAGGAGTTCCACAAGTTGACTGTGCGCTGCGTGAAGAAGAACTTCCTTTTATTTGTTTTAAACCTGCTGCCTATTAATTTCATTTGGTGACCCCTAGTTCTTGTATTATGGGAATAAGTAAATAACTTTTCCTTATCCACTTTCTCAATATCACTCATGATTTTATATACCTCTATCATATCCCCCCTTAGTCTTCTCTTTTCCAAGCTGAAGAGTCCTAGCCTCTTTAATCTTTCCTCGTATGGGACCCTCTCCAAACCCCTAATCATTTTAGTTGCCCTTTTCTGAATCTTTTCTAGTGCTAGAATATCTTTTTTGAGGTGAGGAGACCACATCTGTACACAGTATTCGAGATGTGGGCGTACCATGGATTTATATAAGGGCAATAATATATTCTCAGTCTTATTCTCTATCCCCTTTTTAATGATTCCTAACATCCTGTTTCCTTTTTTGACCCCCTCTGCACACTGCCTGGACATCTTCAGAGAACTATCCACGATGACTCCAAGATGTTCCCCCCTCCAGCTCCTATTCAGAGGTATACCTATCTCATAGAAAAGACAGTTACCTGTTCCGTAACTGGTGTTCTTCGAGAGGTGTTGCTCATGTCTATTCCACAGTAGGTGTGCGTGCTCACCCCGTGCACCGATGCCGGAAGTTTTTCCCTTAGCAGTACCCGTACTGGGGGAGCACCGCAGCGATCCCTGGAATGGCGCCTCCATAGCGCACTATAATGGGAGCCATGCGCTCCCCCGCACTCTCGGTTCCTTCTTGCCGGACAACTCTGACAGAGGGAAAGGAGGGCGGGGTGTGGAATAGACAGGAGCAACACATCTCGAAGAACACCAGTTACGGAACAGGTAACTGTCCTTTCTTCTTTGAGTGATTGCTCCTGCGTATCCCACAGTAGGTGATTCCAAGCTATATCTGTTGGAGGTGGGTAGGAGTTCACAAGTTCCCGGGACACAGTACCGCTCTGCCGAACCCGGCGTCATCCCTAGTTTGGGAGACAATCGCATAATGCGCAGTGAACATGTGAACTGAAGACCAGGTGGCGGCCCTACAGATGTCCTGGATAGGGACATGGGCTACACAGGCAGCCGACAAGGCCTGAGCTCTCGTTGAGTGCGCCCTGACAATCAGCGGCGGGGGAACTCCTGCCAGATCATAGCACGTGCGTATGCACAAGGTGATCCAGCGAGAAAGGTGCTGGGTGGAAGTAGGCTGCCCCTTATTATGCTCGGCTAAGGCATTGAAGAGTTGCAAGGATTTTCAGAACGGTTTAGTCCGATCCAGGTAGAAGGCCAGTGCCCTAAGCACATCGAGCATGTGAAGGTGGCATTCCTCATTGGAGGAATGGGGCTTGTGACAGAGCATGGGGAGAAAGATGTCCTGTTCCATATGGAAGTGGAGACCACCTTCGGGAGGAATGCAGGGTGTGGGCGAAGTTGGACCTTATCCTTGTGGAAGACCATATATGGAGGTTCCGAGGTCAAGGCCCTGAGTTCTGAGACATGTTGGGCTGAAGTGATTGCTACAAGGAAAGCTACCTTCCATGAGAGGTGAGACAAGGAACACACGGCCAAGGGTTCAAAGGGAGGCCCCGTGAGGCGGGACAACGCCAGGTTTAAGTCCCATTGTGGTACAGGGGATCTAGCATACGGGAATGAATGGTCAAGGCCTCTCAGGAAGTGGGAGGTCATAGTATGGGAGAAGACCGAGTGCCCTTGCAGGTGGAAGGCCGATATGGCCGCCAAGTGTACCCTGACTGTCGATTTGTCCCTTGGCCTAGATAGTGAGGCCGACAGGGCCTTGGACGCCCCGACCACCGAGCGGGTTCCCGTCTGGGTGGGCATCGGTCTTCAGTACACAGTACACCATTGTCCCTGCCATGGGGCCCCTTGCCACTGTCCATGCTGCAGGCCAGGTGGCACTATCTGGTCCAGCTGATCAGTACAGCCCAGCACAGCCCAGCGAGGGGCGGCTGGGTGCCGAGGCTGATGTCACCACCGACCGAACGGTACCATAGGAACGACAGTGCCTACGATGCCGTCTTCCATGGGACCGGGACCCCGACATCGAGGGCTGGTACCCCCTGGAAGTACTGTTCCAAGATTTGCTTGGGCGCCTGGAGCTGCGGTGCCATGGTGCCAGTGATACGCGACAGGAGCTCCATGTGTGACGTCTGACAGAGCGGGAGCTTCGACGTCTGTCGCGCCGAGACCAGCTACGATAGCTGCATTGTGCAGAGGAGCGCCTTCAACGTCTATCTTGGTGCCTGCGCCCGCTGCTGCGTGGCATGGAGGGACCCTGAGACTCCTGCCCGGATGGCACCGAACCAGGTAACCTGGCTGGCATCGAGGGTGGTGGATGTGAGCTACAAGCAGACCTGTCGCTGCGTGCCGAACGAGGTAGAGAACGGTCTTCAGAGTGAGAGCTGCACCGTACCGGGGAGGCCCGTCGAGCACCCAGCAGCAGTTTGCCTGGGACCAGGGGCCTGCCACCGCCCTAGGCACCAGCAAGCTCAAAATGTCTTGAGCGGCCTGTCGAGCCTCCAGCGTCGATGGGATCCGGACCGCAGGGGAGGAGCGTGTTGAGGCTGCCAGGCTACTCCGCTCAGCACGAGGAGGAGGTTTCGAGCCTGGGGGGGACCAAGGGCTGCCCAACGCAGGACCAGCCTTTCTCCCTTCCTTCTCTCGGTGCCTTTGCTTCTTGGAAGGGGAGCGGTGCTGCCTGGGGGAGGGGGCTTCGCTGCGCACCGACGATGCGGCGCCCAGCACCGAGTCCACTCGGCGTACTGGAGCTGAAGCCAGCGCCGATTCCATGAGGAGAGTGCGAAGCCTGATGTCCCTCTCCCTGCTTAGTTCATGGCCTCAAAGACCTGCAGATCTTGCCGCGTTCACTCCTGTGAGTTTTGCCCAGGCAGCGGAGACACTCAGCGTGTGGATCACTCCTTGGCATGGAACGGCGACAGGAGTCACACGACTCGAAGCCTAGGACACGGGGCATGCCCCAGGCCCACTTTAACAACTGAAAAAACTACTTATGATGAGCTACTAACAACTAGCTAAAGGTACCACTGAGATCAACTGGAAAGGCTGCAGCAGCGCTGGAGCAAGAAGTTTGACGCCCCTTCACTGTTGGCAAGGAGGAACTGAGGGTGGGGGGAGCGCGTGGCTCCCCTTCTAGCGCAATATAGAGGCACCACTCCAGGGGTCGCAGCGGTGCTCCCCCCCTACGGGTACTGCTACGGGAAAAGCTTCCGGCACCGGTGCACACGCACATACCTACTGCGGAATACACATCAGCAAGCACTCGAAGGGACCCCAAAAGGTCATTGAGTCCAGCCCCTGCCTTCACTAGCAGGACCAAGTACTGATTTTGCCCCAGATCCCTAAGTGGCCCCCACAAAGATTGAACTCCCAACCCTGGGTTTAGCAGGCCAATGCTCAAACCACTGAGCTCTCCCTCTGTGTGCTACAGTGTCCTCAGGCACTGCCCTGCAGTTCCCATTGGCCACAGTTCCCGGCCACTGGCAGCTGCGGGGGCAGTGCACAGAGCCCCATGGTTTCCCCTACGCATAGGAGCAGGAGTGGGGACATGCCGCTGCTTCCAGGAGCCGCGGCACATGCATGCGGAGTGGCCCCTGACCCTGCTCTCCAGCAGGAGCTCGAGGGCCAGATTAAATTGGCTGGTAGGCCAGATGTGGCCCATGGGCCATAGTTTGCCCACCCCTGTTCTAGACTCTTGCTGGTTATCTCATTGACTGGGACAGGTACGGCTCAGACAAATGTTCCCGAGAACCTGCGGAACACATCCATGCCCGAGATCTCCTGCAAGTCTTTCACCACATGTACCCCAAGAAACCAGGATCCAAGGCCTCCAGACGGCACCCTCGATGGGGAGGGGGCACTGTCAGGGCCTGTAGCAGAGCTAGTCTCCAGGCAGCCTCATCAGTACAGCTGGCCTGTAGCAGGCTGCCTGACTGGCCATATCGCCGGATCGGCAGGCAGGTCTAGAAGGCTGACTCTTAGCTGCAGCTAACTGGCTTCTCAATGCTCATGCCCAACATTGTGCCTGCGCTTGTGTTCCTTCTTCCTGCTGCTCCTGCCTTGCACCCAGCCTTGCCTCTGTCCTGCCCTTGCCTTGAACCCTGCTACCCTGCTTACTCCACTTCCTGATCTCTGGAGTGACCTGGGCTCTGGCTTCTCACTACTGACTCTGGCTTGACCCCTTGCAGTTTCCCAAGCATTTTAGTCACAGGCAAGAGGCTGCCCATGGATGCTGATACACTGTAACTAACAGCTGTCTCATAAAGGATATCTGGAAGGGGGCTAAGTTAAGATTGTGTGGTTAATTCTGAAAAGCGATGTATGCCCGTGGGGTGGAACCCTCAGCCAGGGAAGATTAATAATGATGTTCTCACCAGCAGCAGTTACCACCTCATTCTAGGAGTTTTCTTTTATAGATTCATAAACAAATGATTTATAAACATAAACAAACAAGCCATTCGGAAGAGTTCTCCCAAATGCTCTAGACCCCTCCAGCCTTTAAACCAACTGAGATGGGAAAGGACATGGCCTTCCCCCAAGGTGGGCACTACCACGGCCACTTCTCCTCTACCGATCACCCACATGACAGGCAGGGGTCTGAGTTAACCACTTATGCACTAGAGCTTGTGGAGCACCTTTCTACCTTGTCACAAGTGACTACACAAAAAAGGCATCTTCATGTTCAACAGCTCTGCTCCCCATGTGTCTCCTGTCTGCTGATTTGACTGACTAAAATGATTTTACTTCTTTACATTTATGACCCTGGAAAGTCAGCTCACCTCTGGTAAAGAGGGCTGGAGTCTGTTCCCATGAACCCAGCAGAGTCAGCTCAGTTCTAGGAGACACAGCTGGAGTCTGTTCTGGCTCATGCAGCATTCACAGAATTGTTACTCACATTCTAATTGCACCGTTTTCATTGCTGACAATGCATCAGCAAGAAATAGCCCTGCTTGCATCTCACAATCAGGCACAGTTAGTTTGTAGAGCTGTCAGTTTGAAAAAACATCTATTTACTTGATCTGGAGTCAACTCACTGAGAGACAACACCATACAGCCCTACACGATTTATACAGCCACTTTTCAGAATACAACCAGAGTTTACACCTTTAACGTTTTCTCGCTTTTTGGTGCTTCTGTTACTGTAAGGTGGCGACGTTCACCTTGATTGCATTGGCCTCGTTGGCACTAGAAAAGTAATTTTCCCTCTCTTGATAATCACCCCTTCTTGTCAACTGTTGAGAATAGGCTGCTTCCACCTTAATTGAATTGCCCTCGTTAGCACTGACCCCCCCACACACACACACACACTTGGTAAGGTGACTCCCATCTTTTCATGTGCTGTAATATTTATACTGCTTACTATCTTTTTCACTCCATGCATCTGATGAAGTGGGTTTTAGCCCATGAAAGCTTATGCCCAAATAAATGTGTTAGTCTCTAAGGTGCCACAAGGACTCCTAGTTGTTTTTGTATCATTAATGTTACAGTTGAGAATTTTTTGCATTTAATTATATCATCTGCCAGATATCATGTGCCAATGTCCTGGGTGTGTATAAGAAGCTCTCCTGTGATGTGTCCCCAGGAACAGGCTGATTTAGTGCTGCTGGGGGCCAATTCTTCAGAATTCCCTCACTTTAGCGAGGTTACACTTTAGACATTTAATTAATGCTTTTAACCTAAACATACATGTTTGTCAAAGGTATGCTGGGCTGTGCAGCTGTGTGCAAGGTGGACACACACATACAGATGTGTAGGAAGTGAATACAGCTTATTTAAGAGTGTGGCAGTGTGCACACTGGCATGTTGTGATCTGCACCCTGGCATACTGCAGAAGTGTCACACTGAAGTCCGTGGTGTGTACATCTGCTGAAAGCAGGGGAAAACTCCTACATACCATTCTGGGTTAGTTTGGTGGAGCAGACGAGGGTGGAGATTTGGAAGCTGTCCCGGGAAGATATGCCCATACCAGCCATGCCACCGCTCACTCGGAATGAGGAACCAGAAAGGGTCTTTGTCTCTGACAGACTTCTCATAAAAGGCAGATTCAGGTAAGAGCTGGCATCCTCCAATTTCCTGATGTCACCCTAAAATCCAAAGCGTGTCGTCAGAATGGGCAGGACATAAAAGATTCAACCTGTATGACTCAGCATTTTTGATACATTTGGTTGATAGCAGTAACTGTATTGACATAATATACTTAGACTTGGTAAGGTATCAACTTAGTCCCATATGACATTCTGGTAAAATAATTAGCACTACACTAAGTCAGTGAAGAAGATGGATTTAAAAGATTACAAACTGGCTAACTGCTAGATCTCAAAAAGTAAGTGTGACGTTGCACTCCGTATGTTTTATAGAAATATGCTTATGAGTGTAAATATGATGCAACTGGAATATTCTTTCTGCAAAAGGTCTCTTGTAAGGTATTATTACAAAGCTTATAATCTACTGAGTGTGTTCATCCTATTTGTATGAATGTATCATTCTTGTATCTGAAACCAGGAATATGAAATATAACTCTGAAGTCCTATGGTAATTATGCAAAGTGTGGGCCATTAATGGTGGTTTGGAAGCTTGATGGCTCCCACTGACTAGGACAATTGGTTGTAAATGGCTGTTTACTTGCAAACCTCCCTGGGTACGTGCAGGCCAGCCCTGGAAGAATGAGGTCTCATAGGACAGGTGACCATGTCACAGGATACTGGAATCCATCTTAAACCTGGTGCTTTTCCATTTAGAAGGAAGGGTGGGGATCCAGAGAGACAAAGGGTTCCAGCATTTGGGCCAAAACGATAAAAGGGGGTGGAACAAAACAAAGGGGGCTGCCGGTCATGAGAACACCCCTGCTTTCCACATAAGATGTCTGCTGGAACTAACAGACTGTACCAGGGGAAAGGATTGGGCCCAGACTAGGAAGGAGTCTAGTCTGTGAAAGAAGCTCATTGGAAGATCTCTGAGGGTGAGATTTACCTGTATTCAGTTTCTCAATGTATTAGGCTTAGACTTGCATGTTTTGTTTTATTCTGCTTGGTAGCTTACTTTGTTCTGTCTGTTATTACAGGAACTCCTCACTTAACATTGTAGTTATGTTCCTGAAAAATGCAACTTTAAGCGAAACGATGTTAAGCAAATCCAATTTCCCCAGACAAAAGAAAACACACACACACACACACACACACACACACAGAGTATAAGTTTTAAACAAACAATTGAATACTGGTACACAGTGATGATGATTGTGAAGCATAGTTGAGGTGGAGGAGTCAGAGGGTGGGATATTTCCCAGGGAATGCCTTACTGCTAAATGAACTAGCAATTGACTGAGCCCTCAAGGGTTAACTCTCACACTCTACAAGGCAGCAGGAAAGGAGGGAGGGCAGACAGAGACAGACACACCCTGTGTGAGAGAAAAAATGCGCATTTCCCCTTTAAGTAGCTGACCCCAGGCTTAAGTACACTGCCTTGTTAATTAAAATCAACTTGCTGAGATCTGAGACCAGCAGCTACTGCCTAGACGCTCCCTCCATTGTGCCCCCCCTGCTCTATGGAAGATGGGGTAAGCGGGGTGCAGGAGCAGGGGGGAGGGCGAGACACCCTGACATTAGCCCCCTTCTTCTCCCCTCCCCCCGTACAGCAAGCAGGAGTCTCTGGGAGCAGCTCCAAGGCAGAGGGTGAGAGCAGCACATGACAGTAGGGGGAGCGGCAGCTGCTGCACAAGGAACTTAGGGGAGCGGGGAGCTGATGGGGGGCAGCCGGTCCACCCTGGTTCCAACCACCCAGCAGCTAGCTGCAACGGGCTGCTCTTCCTGCAAGGCAGTAGACAAAGCAGGCGGCTGCCAAACGACGTTAGAAGGGAGCATTGCACAACTTTAAATGAGCATATTCCCTAATTGATCAGCAACTTAACAGCAAAACAACATTAACCGGGATGACTTTAAGTGAGAAGTTCCTGTACTTGAAATCACTTAAATCCTACTTTTTATACTTAATAAAATCACACTTGTTTATTAGTAAACCCAGAGTCAGAGATTAATACCTGGAGGAGCAAACAGCTGTGCACATTTCTGTTAGAGAGGGTGGACAAATTATGAGTTTATCCTGTATAAGCTTGTCAGGGTTCCTTCCCCACTCTAAACTCTGGGGTACAGATGTGGGGACCTACATGAAAGACTCCCTAAGCTTATTTTTATCCCCAAGGCACAAATTCCTTCCTTGCCTTAGTATTGCCGCCACCACCAAGGGATTTAAACAAACATTCAGGGAGGGACACTTGGAGTCCTACCGTTCCCAAATATCCCCCCAAGCCACTACACCCCCTTTCCTGGGGAGGCTTGAGAATAATATCCTCACCAGTTGGTACAAGTGAACACAGACCCAAACCCTTGGATCTTAAGAACAATGAAAAATCAATTGGGTTCTTAAAAGAAGAATTTTAATTAAAGAAATGGTAAAAGAATCACCTCTATAAAATCAGGATGGTAAGTACTTTACAGAATAACAAAAGACTCAAAAACGCAGAGGATTTCCCCTCTAGGCAAAACCTTAAAGTTACAAAAACAGGGATAAACCTCCCACTTAGCACAGGGAAAATTCACTAGCTAAAACAAAAGATTTCACCTAACGCATTTCTTTCCTATTACTTACTATTTCTGCACTACTAGATGCTTAGTTCAGATATGCTTAAGGAGATGTATTTTCCCCCTGCCCTGTTTCCTGGCTGGCTCCAAGAGACACAGACAAAAAACCTTCTCCCACAGATTTGAAAGCATCTTCTCCCCTTATTGGTCCTTTTGGTCAGGTGCCCCCAGGTTATCTGAGCTTCTTAACCCTTTACAGGTAAAAGAGGAATTAACCCTTTACAGGGTAAAGAGGGATTTTATGCTACCCTTAGCTGTATGTTTATGACAAAGCTTTATACAGAGTAAAATTGATTTGTTTGGGGTTTGGATCCCATTGAGAACTTGGTGTCTGGGTGCTGGAGATAGGTGACCTGCTGAGCAGTTTTGGGTTAAAGTCTGCAACTTTGGGGGTGCTGACCAGACCTGGGTCTGTGTTGCAGCAGGCTGGCGTGCCCGGCTCAACAAGGCAGGGGTCTGGAGTCCCAAGCTGGCAGGGAAAACGGGCTCAGAGCTAATCTCAGCATGTCAGGTGACAGTCCAATCCCGCAACGAAGCTGGGGCGCTGCACATCGATGCTGGTGGTGCCATTTCCAGCTGAGGGCAGACTCCATCAGGAGGAGCTTTAAACGATAGTCCCGCTCTCTTTTAGTCCTGGGTCTAAAGCTCCTGCAAACTGGGCACTTGTTGTCTGATGACCTTCTCCTAGGCACTTAAGACAAGCAGCATGCGGATCACCTCCAGGCATAGGTTTCACACACCTTAAACCCCTGGGACCGAGGCATGCCCCAGTGCCTGGGGAAAATGGGGGGGAGCCCCCCAAAGTAAGCTGAACTACTATACAACTACTGTTACTACAACTCAATTAAACTATTTACAAATAAGAAAAGGGAACCACTAGGTAGTCACTTGCGAATGCAAGAGACTGAGCTGCTCCAACGACTGTCACTGGTGGTAAGAAGGAACTGAGCAGGCAGTGGGTCGTCAGGGACCTATAGACACACACCGCCATGAAGGCGCCTCTCCAGGGATCTCCACAGCCAACCCGACGGGAACCACTAGGGAAAATCCCTCCGAAGATCATGCACCAGTGCGCGCACACACCCCTATTGGGATGCACATGAGCAATCACTCGAAGAAGTAATGATTCTGTTCTACTCGGCTCTGGTTAGGCCTCAACTGGAGTATTGTGTCCAGTTCTGGGCACCATATTTCAGGAAAGATGTGGACAAATTGGATAGAGTCCAGAGAAGAGCAACAAAAATGATTAAAGGTCTAGAAAACATGAGCTATGAGGGAAGATTGAAAAAAATTGGGTTTGTTTAGTCTGGAAGAAAGAAGCCTGAGAGGAGATACAATAACAGTTTTCAAGGATGTAAAAGGTTGTTACAAGGAGGAGGAAGAAAAAATGTTTTCTTAACCTCTGAGGATAGGACAAGAAGCAAATGGGCTTAAATTCCAGCAAGGGAGGTTTAGGTTGGACATTTGGAAAAAACTTCCTAACTGTCAGGGTCGTTAAGCACTGGAATAAATTACCTAGGGAGACTGTGGAATCTCCATTGTTGGAGATTTTTAAGAGCAGCTTAGATAAACCCCTGTCAGGAATTGTCTAGAAAATTAGTCCTGCCACGAGTGCAGGGGCCTGGACTAGATGACCTCTCGAGATCCCTTCCAGTTCTATGATTACGAACCAGAAACTACTGAGGTAAACTACACTACAAAGCTAGGGGAAGGCGAGGAGAACATGCAAGCAAGCCACTCGCAGGTCCAACAATCGTCACAGGCAGTAAGAAGGGAGTGAAGGGGGGTCGGGTTGGCAGGGTCATATATTGAGCGCCATGAAGGTGCCACTCCAGGGGGCTCCATAGCCAACCCGACAGGACCTGCTGAGGGAAAAACTTTCCGGCAAATGTGCATGCAGCATTCACACACCTGACTGGAATTCACATGAACAAGCACTCGAAGAAGAACTGGGTTGGTTTGGTATGATTTGTTCTTGTCAAATCCACGTTGGTGGCTACTTATAACCCTGTTACCCTCTAGGACAGTGCTTGCTTATTGATTGTTCAATAATTTGTTCCAGTATCTTTCCAGTTATATGAATATTCATATGGTAATAGTCCCTCTACATGACTCTGCTCCATTTATTAATTATTTGTATTGCAGTAGTATCTAGGAGCCCCAATCAGGGATCAAGGCTCTGTTGTGTAAGAAACAGAACACAGTGAGGTTCAGTTCTGGGCACACTGCATTTCCAGAAAAATACCAAACAATATATCAGAAAAGAAAGAAAAGTGATCATGGATAAGAGGGGCTGTGTTATGCACAGAGATTAAGGACACTGTGACAAGGTGCATAAACCGCACACCAGCATAGAAAGCGATAAGGAGCTACTTTGGGCTGGAGTTGCCTCACACCACCGCACCTACATGGCATGCCAAGAATGGAGGAAGTGCCACTCAGTGGTGGGCAGTCCTGGGAAGGGAGCAGGTTGTAGGAGCCGGGGAAGCTCTATGAAGAGGCCCATGGAAAGGGTGACAGGTCCACCATTGGGAACATTTATAACTAGACTGGATGAAGCACTAGAAAATATATTATAGGGAGTGATCCTGAGCTGATCTCTGGCGCACAGGCTAAATGGCATCCAATAGGGTTTCCCGTCTCTGATTAATACCAGCACAGTGAAAGGAGGGAAGCAAAGACAGAACATAATAATGGCCATATCAGGTCTGACCAAGGTCCATCTAGCCCAGGATCCTGTCTTCCAACAGTGGCCAGTGCCAGGTGCTTCAGAGGGAACAAACATAGCAGGACAACGATTGAGTGATCCATCCCCTGTCATCCTGTCAGATGTTTAGGGACACCTGGATCATGCAGCTGCGTCCCTGATCATCTTGGCAAATAGCCATTGATGGACCAATCCTCCATGAATTTATTTCATTTTTTTAATTCTAGTTAAAATTTTGACAATGAGGTCCTCAGGTTGACTCTGCATTGCGTAAAGAAGTACTTCCAAGCGCAGGAAGAGCAAGAGTCAGGCTAACTCTTCTATTTAATAACATGAGACTTTAATGCAGGGCCTGGGCGAGTGGGAAAAACTGAGAGGTTATTTTGACCTTGTGTTAGATAAGAATGGAACGCAGCAGAAAAATTGCTGAGAAGAGTAAGATATCAGGAAGGAATATGTCTAAACCAAATGCAGTTGTTGCTCATTACTGTGTACAACAAAAGGTATAAACGCTTGCCCTGACTGTTTATCTACCGGAGCCCCGCCTCGGGCGGGGGAAATCCCTGCCCGGGTGTGCTCTCCTGTGCATGTTGCAATTGCTTGACATAAAGCTGCCTCGGCTTTGTGGCTTTAAACTCACAGTGAGGACTTTGTTTTCCTCCACAGTTTTAAACCTGCTGTCTTAATGTCATTGGGTGCCCCCTTGTTCTTGTGTTATATGTAGGGTGACCAGATGACAAAGATTAAATATTGGGACACGCGGGGGTCGGCGCGGGGGAGGGAACGGAGCGTCCCCCCTCGCCGCCAGTGGCACAGCCCCGTCTCCACCCAACTCTTGGCTCTGACCCCCGATACACCCCCTAGATCCCCCATCCCCTCACTCCCGGGCCCAGCCTGGGCTCCGAGCTCTGCAGCTGAGCCGCGATCCGGGCCCCTCCTGCAGCTCCCGGCCCAGCCGCTCCCAGGCTCCGTCGCCCCGGCCCTGCAGCAGGGGCTGCTCTGCCCAGCCCTGCCCGGGACACTCGCCCCCCGCAGCCCCAGGCAGCCCCGCTCCGGCCACGGGGAGCTCGGGGACCCACCTGGGCAGGGGGCGAACCAGGCAGCCGGGCCCGGCCCCTCCCGGCAGGAGCATGTCTGCCTCATGTGTGTCTCTGCCCACCTGGGCCCTGCCCGCTCTGCACTGCCCCCGGGCTGCAGAGCTGGAGCAGCCTCTGCGCTGCGCTCCTGGCCCCAGCCATGGCCGGTGTGCAAACCTGGGAGGGACGAGGAACGCCTCGTGCTTGGGGAAGAGGCAGGGCTAGGGTGGGAATTTGCGGAGGGATCCAATGGGGCAGTGAGGTGCGGGGCTGGGGGCGGGTCCATGGCAGGGATTTGGGGAGGGATCCAATGGGGGAAGAAGGGGACCGAGTCGGGGCGGGGGGGGCGAGAGCCCCTCCAGGCTCCACCTGTGCACCGGATCGGAGGGCAAAATTGCTTGTTTGTCCAGTGTCCCAACTGAACATTGGTCGGGACGTGGGACAAACAAGCAAATATCAGGACAGTCCCAATAAAATCGGGACATCTGGTCACCCTAGTTATATGAAGGGGTAAATAACACTTCCTTATTCATTTTCTCCACGCCATTCATGATTTTATAGACCTTTATCATATCCCCCCTTAGTCATCTCTCTTCTAATATGAAAAGTTCCAGTCTTTTTAATCTCTCCGCATATGGAAGCTGTTCCATACCCCTCATCATTTTTGTTTTCCTTCTTTGTACCTTTTCCAATTCTAATGTAACTTTTTTGAGATAGAGCAACCAGAATTGCATGCAGCATTCAAGATGCAGGCGTACAATGGAATTTTATACTGCCATGATGATATTTTCTATCTTATTATCTATCACTTTCCTAATGGCTCCTAACGTTACTTTTTTTGACTGCTGCTCCATATTGACCGGATATTTTCAGAAAACTATTCACAATGACTCCAACAGGGGCGTCTCCAGGCCCCAGCACGCCAAGCGCATGCTTGGGGCGGCAAGCTGCGGGGGGGCGCTCTGCCGGCGCCGCGAGGGCGGCAGTCAGGCAGCCTTCGGCAGCTTGCCTGCAGAGGGTCCGCTGGTCCCGTGGCTTCAGAGGACCTCCCACAGGCGTGTTTGCGGAGGGTCCGCTGGTCCCGCGGCTTCGGAGGACCTCCCACAGGCATGTCTGCGGAGGGCCTGCTGGTCCCGCGGCTTCGGAGGACCTCCCACAGGCATGTCTGTGGAGGGCCTGCTGGTCCCGCAGCTTCGGAGGATCTCCCACAGGCGTGCCTACGGGAGGTCCGCCGAAGCCGTGGGACCAGCGGACCCTCCGCAGGCAAACCGCTGGAGGCAGCCTGCCTGCCGTGCTTGGGGCGGCAAAATCCCTAGAGCCGCCCCTGGACTCCAAGATCTCTTTCTTGAGGGGTAACAGCTAATTTAGACCCCATCATTTTGTATGCATAGTTGGGACTACTTGTTCCAGTGTGCATTACTTTGCACTTATCAACACTGGATATCATCTGCCATTTTGTTATCCAATCACTCAATTTTGTGAGTCCCTTTGTAACTCTTCACAATCAGCTTTGTACTTAACTAGCTTGAGTAATTTTGTATCATCTTTAATCTTTGCCACCTCACTTTCACTCCCTTTTCCAGCTCATATAAGAATAAGTTAAATGGCAAAGGTCCCAGTTCAGACCCTTGGAGGACCCCCAATATTTACCTCTTTCCATTGTAAGACTGGCTATTCCTATCCTTTGTTTCCTACTTTTTAACCAGTTACGGCTCCATGAGAGGACCTTCCCTCCTATCCCATGACAGCTCACTTTGCTTAAGAGCCTTTGGTGAGGGGCCTTGTCAAAGTCTTTCTGAAAGTCCAAGTACACTATGTCCACTGAATCACCCTTGTCCACATGCTTGTTGACACCCTCAGATAATTCTAATAGATTGGTGAGGCATGATTTCCCTTTACAAACGCCATGTTAACTCTTCTGCAGCATAGTGTGTTTTTCAGTGAGTCTGATCATTTTGTACTTTTCTATAGAGGAAAGGTATGTTATTCATAGGAGCCTTTATATAGACTTTAATTAGGTGGCCCTCAATTCCTGCAGCAGAGCAAAATTGAATTATTGTGCACGCTCTCAGAACCCTGTGCTAACTCAGCACTAAAGTATGGGTCATGGCTCCTGATTTCACATCATATCCTCAACTGCTGTGGCATAGAGGTGCTGAATTATGCAGCCAAATTAACTAATTTCTTAATCGAAATGATTCATTTCTATTGAAGGCAACCCAAAAATGTGCCAGAAAACAAAGCTACAACTTATAGACATCACTGCTCTGCATTGTAACAGAAAGACTGCAATTGGCATGTACAGGGCCACTGCAAAAGAGAGAATGGAGGCTGGAGAAAGCGAAGAAAATGGACAACAGCTGGGGGAAACAGAGCCCTAGAGGATCAGAGGGTAGAAGTGACAATGGGAAGTCCTGGGAAGCATCTGGAAGGGTTGTGTTAGGGGGGCAGTGAGTACCTGCTACCGATAGACTAAAAAGCTTGCACCCATAAAGAGTAGACTCCCTAAGCTCCCATGCCCTGCATAAATAGTCTGGAGGGAGAACATGCACCTTCTTTGTGGTCTCCTTTATTCTGAACAGACAGATTTTCCTGGACCCACCAATACCTTATACAGAATGAGGTCATGTTCACCGTCATGCAGGGTTGTACCATCAGGTCTCATCAGCTTCACAAAGGCCATGGAGAAATTTTTTTCACTTTTGTCCTTAGCTAGGAGACACAAAACCACAAAGTCAGGGGACGTCTACTCAGGGAGAACAAATAATTACTTACTGTAACTCTAAAAAAAACAGGAGTACTTGTGGCACCTTAAAGACTAACACATTTATTTTAGCATGAGCTTTCGTGAGCTACAGCTCACTTCTTCGGATGCATAGAATGGAACACACAGACAGGAGATATTTATACATACAGAGAACATGAAAAGGTGGAAGTAGCCATACCAACAGGCAGAGTCTAATCAATTGAGATGAGCTATCGTTAGCAGGAGGAAAAAAACTTTTTGAAGTGATAATTAAGATGGCCCATAGAAGGTGTGAGGAGAACTTAACATAGGGAAATAGATTCAATTGGTGTAATCTAATTACAGAGTTACTGTAACTCTGTTTCTTCAAATGTGATGCAGATGTGTGTTCCAGTTAGGTGTGCGCACACAAGGCCGGCCTGAGGAGTGGGTGACCTGGGCAACTGCCCAGGGCGCTATGGTCAGGGGGGCATCATAGGGCGCAGGCCAGGAGGGGGGCTCTGGGCTGGGTTCTGGACAGAACACAGGCGCAGAGGTACGGGCTGGTAGGAAGGCCAGCGTGGGGCCAGCACACACAGAAAAAATGCAGGGCTCTAAAGTTGTGGACCCTCAACGCTTTCCCCAGGGGTAGGGTGATGAGTGGTGAGTTCAGTCTGAGTGACTGTGCAAGAAGCCAATGGCAGCTCCGTGAACTGGGCCATGACCAATCTGTAAAAGGACTAAATCGGAGGGAGTGGGTTAGGACGTGGCCTTGGGAGCCAGAGCCAATCCGAGGAAGAAGCCAGCTGAACGGGGTGGTGTCAGAGAGACGTGGCCAATTCAGAAAGGCTCTTTAAGGGGGATAGATAAGAGGGTGGGGCCTTGAATGTCCACCTGGCTACTCAGGAGATGAAGAAGAGTGGGTCTTTGGCCTCTGGCCAATCATAATAGAGAGGGCAGAGCTTGGTCCCATAGTGGGTGAGAGGAGCTCTTGGCGGGAATCAGGGAGGACCGTGCAGTGACCACTGTAAGGGTGTGGCTTAGGAGTGGGGCAGGGGCTGGCTTGACCCACCTGGCACCAGTCACAAGCACATTGCAGGGTGGGGACTCTGAGGTGAGAGCTGGCAGAAGGGATTAATGCACAGGCCTCTCAGAGACAGCGAGAGGGGCCTTATCCCCTTCAGGGCAGGGACCCTGAGCACTAGAAGTGCCCCACCCTAGCTGTGATAGGGGGCTACCCCATGGGGATTTCCCCATTCTGCCTACACAGACATCACCACACACAGATGGGCCTGAGAGGGACTCCCTGCCTACCCCCCCATACACAGAAGGGGTGATTGGAAGGACACCTCCCCCAATCATGAGAAGGAGGAACTAGCTCACACACAGAGGGTGTTTGTTGGTGTGCATCCCCCAACATACAGGGAGCTGTATGCCTCCAGAATCAGGGATTGGATTAAATACAAAATTGTTTAAAATAAATAAAAAGTGGGGTCCTTAACTGGCTGCTAGTTTTTGAGCATGCAAGGTTAATTTGTCCTCTTTGGGTGTGAGCAGCATGATGATGCCATCTTTAATTGCATGGCCCCATGCTATTTTCCCACAGGTCACCCACCTCATTCCCTGTCTAGGATGGCTAGATAATTGGTTTGATTTGTTTCAAACATTTCAGGAAGAAAAATTAGAAAGAAAAAAATATATATTCTTTATCATCAGGAATCACCATATTAAACCAATACCAAACTAGAAAATCTGTACCTGCATGTGGAAGAGTCTTTAACTGCTTGCTAGTTTACAGTGATAGTGGTATGGACGTTAATTATCTAGCATATGGCACAGAATTAGTATACTCCTATTCACACTTTCATCAAGTTATAATATTATCAATACTCCTATAGTTATACTTTTTATACATTAATGAAATAGTTAAATACATTTTACCAAGATGCCATTCTTTTACTGTATCTCATTTTTAAAATAGTAGACAACCACAACTTTATAAGATAAACAGAGACAGCATTTCAAAACCTTTTATATAATTTAAACCAAAAAGAGGAACTAGTAATAAATAATTGCATATACACACACATATATACACACACACACAGAGAATACTAATATTACCCCAAAATCAAAGCTTTTTTACTGTGACGTTAAAGGGGGGGGGGAGAGCAACACATCCCTGTACTATACTGTTTACTAATTCTAGATATTGTTAATTGCATGTGGATCAGTAAATACGCTTAAACCTAAAGAAAGGGCACCAAAATACAAGTTCACCCAGGGTTCCATTTTCCCTAGGGCCGGCCCTGTGCACATGCCAGATAATTTTGCCTAGGAATATCCACAGGGAGGCGGCGCTCACGTCTTATAGCCGTAGTCCCTTCCTTGGCTATATGAGACAGTGCCACTCCAACCCCCATCAGTTCCTTCACACTGAACATCAAGAGTTCAGACTCAATGCAGAAGGGATGGAAAACAGGTTGTGGAATACACGTCTGCATCACATCTTGAGGAACCACAGTTACGGTAAGTAACCGTTGTTTCTTCTTTGAGTAGATGCAGCCATGTATTCCACTTAGGTGACTCATGCAGTACCCACAAGAGGTGGAGCCCAGAGTCCACTTAAACAAGGACTGGAGAACTGCTCTATCAAAGTTCACAACTCCTCTGGATGCCACAGTAACGGCATAACCGTTGGTAAGCGTATGCACGGACAACCAAGTGGTGATCCTGCAAATGTCCAATACTGAAATGTCACTTAAAAACACCATCAACATGGCCTGTGCCCTCGTAGAATGAGCTTGTGCCCTTTGAGGGGGTGTAGCTCACACTATTTTGTATGCAGTCTTGATGCAGGAAGTTATCCACCTGGGGGTTGCAGAGGGCAACCCAGGGGTAGGCCAAGGCAGCAGGTCCAAACCCTCCTTGCCAGTGATGAGTGGCTGATACTGCAGTCTGCCCCAGGGCACGGGGGCTAGACGATGACTGGCAGTAGCCATATACTGAGGCGAAGTGGGGATAGAGGGTGGGGGTTCCCCAGGGAGGGAAGACCCTGAGAGAAAGGGGTTACTGCTGGGGGGCAGCACCCCAGCTAACAGGGCACCAGGTCCTGGGAGGGACACGGGGGCCCAGAGGACAGGCGGATCACCAGCCTGAAGAGGGTGCTCCAGAGGCTGGAAATCAAGCTAATTCCCTGGCAGACCAGCAGGAGGCACCGCAGGGGTGAGTCCGCACGTCTACAGGCACCATATAGACTAACAGGCGTATTGGAGCATGACCTTTCGTGGGTGAATACCCACTGCATCGGACTGCTTGTCCCTTCAGCTCCAATGGAGGTCCCATCAGAGCCACTAACACAATATTCTTCTGAGTGTATGTGCAATGTGCCTCAGGTAGCATCTGACCAGGATTCATCAGCAAATTTGGTCCACTGGTTGGATCGTTGGCTTCCCTAGCTCGGGACGGGTACTGATGGGGAGTGTGATGTGAATACTGATCCATGCGCCCCAAGACACTACTGAGGTCCCACAAAGGAACTGGTTCTCACTGGTGGGTGGAGAGGAAGGATTACTTTCAAGAACCTTGCCACCACGGTGTTCGAAAATACTGATCTCCTATAGGTGAGTGGATGAACACTGACATTACAGCCAAGGGGACCTTCAATTAACTGAATGCAAGACCTGTAGATGCGACAAGTACTCCAAGATGTCCTGAATCCCAGTTAATATCACTTGAACCCCACGAGCCAATCACCACTCCGAAAAATGTTTCCATTTAGCCAAATAGGCCAGTCTGGTGGAGGATTTCCTACTATTGAATAAAACCTGTCCAACAGCCTCCAAACATTGTTCCTCCTCCTCATTTAACCATGGAGCAGCCATGTGGTGATATGTAGAGAGCTGAGTGCTGGATGCTGACTGTGATGCTGAGTATGGAGGCCAGGATGAAGAGAAAGAGATATGGAAGGCTGAATTGAAAACCCCAGAAGGTCAGAGAAGCAGCATCACCTCGGCCATGCTGAAGCAATGAGGAGGACCATGGCAGGGTTCAATTTGAGTTTGAAGATTACCTGTGGGATGATTGGAATCAGAAGGAAGCCATACAGGAGTGCTGATTCCCAACCTACGTGAAAGGCGTTGGTCAGGGAGCCTGGAGTGAGGCCCCCTTGAGCAAAACAGATCGATCGTAGGAATGCCCCACATTGCAAAGAGGGACCGCAGGACACTAGACTTCAGAGACCACTTGTGACTGAGGGAGAAATTCCTACTGAGGTGACCCACAAGTTGATTCTGGGCCCCGGGTAAATGATTAAGTACCAGAGTAACATTCTCTCTGATGCAAAACTGCCAAAGCCTGATTGCTTCCTGACACAGCACTCTCGCGTGTGCTCCTCTTTGTCTGTTCACATAATACATCACGGTGGTATTGTCCATAAGAATGTGAACTGCTAGGCCCCTGATACAACCTTGAAAGGCATGACATACATTGTAATTGGCCTGAAGCTCCAGACTGTTGATATGAAAAAAAAAACAGCTTCCTGCACGGAGCACAGATCCTGAACTCAGCAACCCCAGCCTCCCAAGGAGACATCGGTGACAATGGTCCTGTCAATGGGGACCAAGCAAAGGGATCTCCTTGGCATACATTACCTTGAACTGTCCACCACTATAAGGAGTCCAGGATCAATGGAGGGAGCCAGACCAATCATTGCAAAGGGTGATGGGTTGGACAATAAACTCTCATCAGCCACATCTGGAAAGGGCGAAGACGCAAACTGTACCACCTGTGCACAAGCAGCCATGCGATCCAACAGCCTTAGGCACACTCAAGCTGTAAACACAGACGAAGAATTGCCTCAAAACCGTCTGTCGGCAGAAGAGCTCTCGAACTTGTAGAATCTATTGAGCCTCAAAGAACTAAATTCTTGAAGTGGGGACCAACATTGACTTCTCTGTGGAGAATGAGTAAGCATAGTGTGACGTGTACACGAGACTGAACTTCTTCCCTTCAGTAACTAATTGCCCAGGCACAGGAAGATATGAATTTCCCCCTTCCCGAGGTAGGCTGTCACTATAACCATGCAGAGAGAAGGCCAAAGGGGATTACTGCATACTGATAATGTCGGTGTGCCACTATGAACTGGAGAAACTGTCTGTGGCTCAGGAGAATCATCCCCTGACAGGAAGTGTCCTGAAGGTCCAGAGCAGCAAACCAGTCATTCTGATTTAATGTGGGAGGATTGTTGATAGGGTGATCATTCGGAATATCGTGTATCTGATATATTTGTTGAGGTTGCAGAGATCAAGACTAGGTCTCACCCCTCCTTTGGATTTGGGAACCAGAAAATACAGAAATAAAACCCTTGGCCCTGGTGCCAGGGGTGGCGAGTTATATGGGCCCATGGTGTCCGTGCTCCAGGAATATTCAGGGCCTGGGGGCCTGGCTCCACCAATGTTCAGGGCTGGGTCTCTCCCCCAGCCCTGCCTGCCACCCCCGGGCAATTTAAAAGGGCCTGGGGGCCCCCAGCTGCTGCCGCCACCACTGACAACACAGCGAAGCTAACGTGGCTCCGCACCACTCCCGGAAGCAGCCGGAACGGCCCTACGGCCCCAGGGGGAGGGTCTACATGCTGCCCTCACCTTGAGCGCCAACTCCGCAGCTCCCATTGGCCGGGAACTGCAGCCAATGGGAGCTGCAAGGGTGGTGCCTGTGGGCAGTGGCACGCTGAGACCTCCCAGCCCCCACACCTAGGATCCACTGCCAGACGGGTGTGAGGGTCGCTTTCAGGAGCCACCCAACATAAGCACTGCACCCCTCACCCTCTCCTGCATCCCAACCACCTGCCCCAGCCCAAAGCCCATCCCCTGCACCCAAACCCCCTCCCACATCCAAACTCCCTCCCAGAGCCTTAGGCAGGTGTGGTGGGGGCAAGACTTGGACCCACTCTGCGCACCAACACAAATTATACAAACCTGCTGCCCCGGCCTGGTGCTGCTGAGGGACTTCCTGCACAGCTCCTAATGCTAGCAGAGCCTGAACCTGCTCGAGGAACAGTGTCTTGTGAGAAGGGTCCCTGAAGAGAGGGAGGGTGAGGAGAAGAGGCAGAAAGGAACCGGATGGCATAATCCTATCTGACAGTGCTCAGGACCCAGCTGTCAATGGTAACTGAGACCCAAATAGCGTGAAAACGAGTGGAAGGGGGAACGGGGATATAGAAGTAACAACTGCATTGCTGCCCTGGATGTATAAGTCAAAATGAGCACTTGGTAATAACATAAGAACGGCCACACTGGGTCAGATCAAAGGTCCATCTAGCCCAGTGTCCTGTCTTCCGACAGTGGCCAATGCCAGGTGCTTGAGAGGGAATGAACAGAACAGGGAATCATCAAGTGATCCATCCTCTGTCGCCCATTTCCAGCTTCTGGGTAAATGCCAGGGGAGGACAAGTTGACTGGCTGAACCCAGAACCCAAAGACCTCTGCCTTTCTCCGGTAGTCTCGCTGCCTCAGAGAAGGGAAGGACTGCCCAAGTACCATTGTGGGCAGTACTGTTGCTGCTGCTGCTGACTGTCAAAATGGTGTCTCCACACCTCTGGAGTAGATACTCCTAGAGAGCTCTTGAGTCTTTAAACAAGTGCAAGGTTTCAGCAGTCTTGTGTGAAAAAAGCACTCAACCACCGAAGGGCAGGAGCAATGCCCGAATTTTGCAGCCAAGACACCCTTTTCATGGTTACTACTGAGGCTATAACTCTGTCTGATGTATCTGCCAAGCCCAAAGCTGAGTGGAAGGATGTCTTGGCCACCAAACAGCATTCAGCTATCAGCACTCGAAATTCCTCCCTGGACACTTCAAGTAACTGTTCTACAAATTTAGACATAGCTGTCCAATTAATAAAATTGTACTTGGACATCCGTGCCTGCTGGTTCCCAATACTCATTTGCAGGTGTAGTAGGACGAGGGCCTGAAACATAAGCCCATGTATCAGAGGCCTGGTATGAGACCTGGGCTAAAGTAGTCAAAGCTTTGCGGATATAAAGCAAAGTTAAGCTGTGAGCAAGAGGCTGGCCTTGCTCACAGACTCTGGCAAGACCAGGGCTGATATTGCAGAACACACATCCCTAAGCAGTGCTAGGCACAAGAATACATTCGCAAACATATTCCAGAAAAGGTGGTACCAGAACACCTCGATACCAAACACATTCCCCAAAGATAGGGACTGAGACAGCACGCTGACAGAACACACACGCAGCCACACATCTGACCACAGCAGGGAAGAGGAGGTATAGATTTTCCTACCTACTAAATCCATCCTCTTGGACTCCTTGTCCTTGGGCAAAGATTTATACCTGCCCTGCCAGGCCCTATCATTCACTGCATTCACAACCAGGGAATTAGGGACAGGGTAGGAACAGAAGCCCTCAAAATGCTACACAGATATGAAACATTTACATTTCTCTCAACATTTTGTCATGGGTGGCACCGAAGTCGGAGAACGCTAAAGAACCTTTGCAGGCTCCAGGAATGCGTCATTAATAGGGAGGACTAACCTCCCTGGGGCAGACAACCGGAGAATTTTCAGTAGTTTGAGAGTATTCTCCCTCAGGAACTCTGCCAAGGTAGCAGCCACATGCTGCAGAAGATCCTGGTAGGCCTTGAAATGCTCAGGCACCAAGGTAGAAGAGGAGCCTGGTAACATTGAATTGTCAGGGGATAATGATGAAGCAGTCAGCTGCGCTAGGGATGGGTCCTGCCCCTGAATTGTTGGGCCTGGGTGGAACAATTTCGGAGGCCCCGAGAAGGGAAGCCAACTGATGCCTCAGCTTGCAGTGGATCAACAACTGCAGCCACCGATGTGCCCGGTGATCTTGCTCTGGAACGGGATGAGGAGTGCGACTTCCAAGACCGAGGAGCATCCCATAGATTCCAGTGAGGCCACTGGGGATAAGGTAGGGCATTGGTGGCCAATAGGCCACAGGCGAGAGGCCCCAGTCCTGACTGCCAGACTCAATAGCAAAGTTGCTCCAAGAATAGTCTTCAACACATATCAGGTGATGATGAGTGGGAGGAGAACCTTGACCTGGATCCTGAGAAGCCCCAGGTCTCTGGGGACAGTGGTGGAACTAGCCCTGATGGCAGAAGCAACCTGTCCAACTCATTTGCTACCCAGCAGGAAAGAGGTACTGGTACCGACTGGCACAACCAGAGCCAAATACATCACAGTTGCATCCAGTGCCGGGGTCAGCAGCAGTGCTGATGCAGCGGATGTTTGTCACGGAGTGTCGGGGAGTCAGGGCCCTTCACCCCTCTTCCTGGGATTCACGGTGACTGTCAGCCAGCCAGTAAAACAGAAGGTTTATTGGACAATAGGAATGCAGTCTACAGCAGAGCTTGTAGGCACAACCAGGACCCCTCAGTCAAGTCCTTCTGTGGGGTTCAGGGAGCTTATTCCCCAGCTTGGGGTTCCCTGCGTTGCACCACCCAGCCCAAACAAACTAAACAATTCCTCTCTTCGCTTTCTCCATCCTCCCCTCTCCTCCTTCTCTCCTTTGTTCAGTCTCCCAGGCAGAATGTGTGATTTCTCCCCACCCCCCTCCTGGCTCAGGTTACAGCTCAGGTAGATTCCTTCTCATCCCCAATGTAACTCCTCTGCAACATTCCCAGGTCAAATCCGCCCCGCTCCCTGCTCCGTCACAACGGTGCCGGCATCAAAGACGGGATCTTCCACCAAGACAATGTCTGTGCTGAGGAGTCCAGAACAATAGACAGAGTAGACCTGCTGTCACCCAGTAGGCCACTGGCATGGAGAGAGCCGGTGCTGGCATCATTGTCGTCAGTACCAGACTCAGACATCCCAGGGCTGGAACCAGAGTCAACAGTAGGGACGCCTGCACATCTCTAGGCAGTACCAGGCAGCGATTTGAAGGACCTGCTCCATCCCACATGTTGGCAGTAGCATGAGGCCAGTCCATACTCTTCTTAGAGGAAGACACCAGGAGTGGTACCAACTGGTCTTATGAGATCTTTTCTTCAGTGCACTTGAGAAGGCAAATGGCTCCCCCGTCTCTTGGGAGAGACACTAGCTCTGGAACGTGGAGTGGCGTCCCTCACTGAGCCCGAGGGTGACTGCTGATCCAATTCAAGCCTCGGTGCTGAAACAGTCCTCACGGCCTGCTCAAGGAGGTGCTGCTTCAGGCAAAGGTCTCTAGCCACCTGAGCCCTTTTAGAATGATTTACAAATCAAACCCTCACCCAAACAGAGCAAACACCTTGTGGGGGGATCACTAATGGGTATCGCCACCCCCCCCACACACACACACAATGGACAGTGTTTGAACCCTGGTGAGGGCATTATCCAAGATAACTAACTATACTAACTTACTAACACGGATACTAACTAGCTATACAACTATATACAGAGAAAACTCAGTAACTGAGAAGGAACTGTGAGGTGAAAACCATACAGGGCTCATGGCCATGAGCAATGAGACGGAACAGAGGGGAGTCAGAGCACTGCTGCCTCATATAGTCGGGGAGTGGCAACAGCCACAAGGCATGAATGCCGCCCCTGCCCCACGAGTACTGCTAGGCAAAATTCTGCAACTCCAGTGCACTGTGTGCGCGCACCTACGTGGAATACGTCGCTGCATCTAGTCAAAGAAGAACCCTGAAGACAAGAATCACTGTGAAGGAGGGACAGGTCAGGCCGCACAGCAGCAGTTGTGGGCTGCATAAACTGCAGTGCTTCCTCCCTGTATCTGGGAAGCCTTGCAAAGCTGTCCCAGCCAAAACCACGTGCTACAGCCCACCCTGTGCCACCACATGATTTTTTCAGTCCTGCAGATTGACTCTAGAGGAGAGGCCCTAGCCCTTGCCTGGACCACGAACAGAACAAGATCAGAAGCAGAAGGAAAACTTACAGTCACTGGAAGAGCGGTGCCTGAAGGTGAATCTCAGATGGGTCCTGTGGACATCTTCAATGGGAACAGCAATCTAGGAGAGAAGAGCCAGCATTAGCACAGGAGGGAATAGGCTCAGTCATGGGAGCATCAGAGGACCTAAGCTTTGATAGAGCCAGCCAAAGGTCAACCATAGAATAAGATGCTCAATCCAGAACCTCATTCTGCCTTTAACTAGTAAAGTGTAGAGATCTGAACCTGTGACTGTGTCTATCTGTGCACGTCCATCAGTGCGTGCGGCTGTGCATACGTGTGTGCCTGTGTCCATACTTGGATGTGTCTGTGCATATGGAGGTACCCTGGCATCTTTGTGTCTATCTGTATGCCTGTGTGCAGATCCACCTGTAACGATATGTGGCCATCCCCCATCCATGACTGGGGCTGAATCCCTAGAGAATGCAAGCCAGCTTTCACTGAGGACAGCAGGCTGGGGCAAGGCTTAGGGAGTTCAGTCAGTGCTGTGGGATTGCCTGTGGAGTGCAGAGCTGATCTACGCAGCTTCTGTTACTCCCCTCGCTCTCAAGGCTCAGGGCCTTGAGGAAAGGAGCTCCCAGTAACCATGGACACAATGGATGTCTGTCTCTACGCATGTGGATTTGCTCTTGTGTCACAGCCCCCTCTATGGACTGAGCTGTCTGATCACCCCTGTTTGCCATACAGCGGATCATTAAGCAATATTCAGTCTCAGAGCTGACATCTTCCCTCCTCTGTTTGCATGGGAGGGCTATGAACTTTGCTCATTGGGAAGGGATTTCTCTGGGCAGAGGAGACTCCCTCAGGCTGTTCATTCTCCTTGCACAAGAGAAATAAGAGAACTAATTCTTAACCATCTGATATTCTTCACAGTTCTGCCTAGCCTCTGTGTGAGTCAGGAGGAGACAGAGTCTGATCAGAGCAGACCTCACACCGGGGACCCAGCAAGCTCAGGCTGCAGGTTTCATGTCCAAAATTCCAATCACAGCTGACCCCCTCCCCAACCACCTCCAAGCATGGGGAAGTTCACACAGACCTTCATTGTCTCCATCCACCGCTGTTGCCGCTGCTGGTAATAGACCACAGAACGATATTCACTTGAAGGCTTGTCACCAGCACCCGGGAAAATCACATTCTGAGAAGTGGACAGCCAGGGGAGAGTCCGTTAGTGCTGAGCTTTTATGGTTACTAGGCAAACAGTTGTCCTGCATCCAAGCAATTCAGAGCTGCAGCATTTCTGCCACAGACATGGAAATCAACAATTAAGAACAGAAATGCTGCGTGCTGACCAATATGCTAACCAGCCCCAGCCTACAGTACCCCATTCCCCTGTCTGCACCAACCTGTCATAGCATGCTGAGCTCCATGACTGTGCCAGCCCACTCTAGCCTTTACCATCCCATCTGGTGGCTTCCAAGTGCCCACCCACAGCATGATCTCCTTCCCCCTCACTGGATGTGCCATCCTGCACAAACAGGCAGCCCCACTGCCCTCGCTGTTCTGTCAGTGTCATAAACAGATAGTTAAGGGTTAAAGTCTCTTTTACCTGGAAAGGGTTAACAAGCTCAGTAACCTGATGAACACCTGACCAGAGGACCAATCAAGGGACAAGATAATTTCAAATCTCTGAGGAGGGAGGTCTTTGTCTGTGTCCTTTGTTTGGGTTGCCGTTCTCTCTTTGGATCTAAGAGGGGCCAGACATATTCTTCAAGTTCTCCAAAGTTCCCTGAAGTATTTTCTTCTATTCAGTATAGTGAGTATTAGAAAGGCGAATTAGTCTTATAATTAATTTCTGCATTTGCAATTGTGTGTTTGCTGAAGAAATATCTTTATTTCTGTTTGCTGTTACTTTGATTATTCTGAGGAGGAGGGAGGGGCAGTCTCTCCAGTTTTTATAAGTTAGACCCTGTAAATTTTTCCATCCTGGTATTACAGAGATAGTGTACTTTTTTTTCTTTCTTTAATAAAATCTTTTCTTTTAGAACCTGAGTGATTTCTTCCCTTGTTTGGATTTTCAGGGGAAGGGGAGGGGGGAAAAGTGAATCCCTCTTTGTTTGATTCAAGGAGTTTGAATCAAGGTATCTCTCCCAAGGACAAGGGGAGGGGGAAGGAGGTGGGGGGGAATGGATTATTTCCCTTTGTGTTAAGATCCAAGGAAGTTGGGATCTGTGTTCCCCAGGGAAAGTTTGGGGGAACAGGGAGTGTACTAGACACTGGAATTTCTAGTTGGTGGCAGCTTTTACCAGACCTAAACTAGGATTTAGTTTAGAGGAGTCCATGCAGGACCCCATCTTGTGAACGCTAAAGTTCAAAGTGGGGAATAAACCTATGACAGTCAGCCTGGCATGCATAGTCCGTTATAGCTATGCCACTCTGCACTGAATTACCATTGCCCGTCCCTGGGCCGCACCTCCCAGTGAGAGCCTGTGATGGGGCGTCCATCCCACACTGACATGCAAGGGGTTAACAGAGCCCTACCGAGGCTGCGCAGAAAGCAGCCAAAAGGAGAGGAGCTGTGAGGAACAGCCAATCAGGGCCCAGCAGACCCATATAAGAAGCGCCACAGGGCAGAGAAGGGTCAATGGCTCCCTGGAGCTTGAGGAGGGAAGACTGTGCCTTGAGTAGGCTGCAGCCCTGTAACACCTTGGACAGAGAAGTGTAGGCAGGAACCTGGGGAGAAGGGAAGGAGCTCCAGCCAGGCTGCTCAGACCAAGGAGAGTGCTGTGCCCCTGGGGAAGTGGCCCAGGGAAATACAGTGATAGTAGAGACAAAGGAATGCAGTCAGTAACTGCAGTTCAGAGGGTCCCTGGGCTGGGATCTGGAGTAGTGGGCAGGCCAACTGACTGCAGATACCACTGGGGAAATGGCTGGACTACTGAGGAGCTAAACCTCCCTTGAAGGGGGAACGTGGATAGTGACACAGCCAGAAGGCTGAGCTCCAAAGAGGACGCTGCAGTTCCTGACACTTGTGAGAGGCTGCAGGCAGACTGCAGGAAAGGAGGGATGGGGAAGTCTGCCTCGAGCTAATCCCCAGAATGACGAGGAGGCACCAGTCCACCGGTGAGTGATACACACCATGACAGAGCCCCACAGCTGAGAGTGAATGGGGCTGCAGCGAAGCTAGGCTGGAATGCCCTCTCTAACTGCAGAGCTGGCTCAGTCTTCCAAGGAAGGCGGCAAGGGGTTCACAACCCTCCAGAGAGCTTTCAAGACTCAAGTCTTGTTGCAACATGGGAAAATCATTATCGCAGAGAGAGAGAGAGACTGGGGTGGGAGAAGAGATTGCATCTCTGGATTTTTAACAAGCCTGCATCCAATGTATCAGCTGAGAGTTTAATTAGAAATAAAAGCAAACACGTGGAGAATGAGTAAGGGCAAGAGTCAATGTACTATCAGGAGCAACTCCAGGGCTTGGCCCAAGCAAGAGCACAATCTCCTTCCCTTACTCATGTACCTCCCTGTGCTCTTCTCCTTAACGAGCCTTTCCTGGAGCTCCCAAGCCACGTTTCACTTCTGTAGCACCCAAAGCTTCTCCCTCTGCTCCGGCATTTGGAGTCTCTAACACACAAGTTGTGAGGATAGGGCCATGCACATCTGAGGAGAGGCTGGAGGGCATTGAATGGTACTGACAAGCCCTACAAGAAGCTGATTCTCCCCTTTCCCTTCTCACAGCCTTTTTGGTTCTGGTTTTAGAGGTGAATTAGCAAGGCAGCAGCTGCATTCACCAGCTTAAAACAAGATTTAGTCATCAAAAACCTACAATAAAGACCAAACTACAAATCTTCAACTCAAATATTTCCACTTTAACATATGGATGTGAAACCTGGAAACCCACTAAAGGTATAGACAGATGTCTAATTGCCTCGAAAAGCAAATACCTCAGGAAAATACTAGGTATTAGATGGACTGAATTTATAAACAAATGCTGAGATTTTTCAGAAAGTTCTGCAACCCCTTATCGCCAAAGTTATTCAGAAACAAAGCTGGAAATATCTGAGATGTGTTAAGAATGAAACCAAAGCATCTGCCATGGAAGGTATGTCACTGGGCCACTGAAGGAACATATAAAGGGGACCAACCAAATGAATCCCTCTGTCAAACAATACTTAGAGAGGGAAAATACATGGGACTCACAAGACCGGGACTATGCAAAGAGTAGCCCAAGATAGACAGTGATGGCAGAGTCTGGTTCTTGTTCTAAGCAATGTTTGACAATGCAGGAAGGATTCAGGTTTAGAGGCAGGTTTGAAGGTCCATTTCCAGAGCCTCAGTGCCCTCAGAAGGAGTGATCTGCCAAGAACACTCCAACTAGCTGCAGTGAAGGAGATGGCCAAGACTTCCTGGTGGTAACTGCCTCTGAGCACTACTGCAAAGCTGCTTCCAGACAGGTCTGTGCACCTGGTCTGTGCAGTTCAGACCCAGAGCCAGCACTTTCCCATTGGCTTAGTTCTATAGAGCACCTCTGAAGTCCATGGAGTTAACCCAAGGGTGTCTGGCTCCTCCTGAGTCATCTCCAAAGGAACAAGGAGTCCAGTGGCACCAAATCTTTAAGGTGCCACCGGACTCCTTGTTGTTTTTGTGGATACAGACTAACATGGCTACCCCCTGATACTTGATCACCAAAGGAGTGAGGAGTCAAGTAGCACTAGCACAGTCAGACTTAATCCCACAAGCTCAGGATTTCCCCTTTCCCTGCACCCACTACCACATGCTCCCACTACACTACAGCCAGCAGGCCAGCATGGCGCACACTCACCTGCATCATGTTTCCAGTCTCATCACAGACACACACTGTCACCTCCACGTTCTTCTGCGTCTTCTTGTTCCCCTTGTCAAACTCGCCCTGCACCAGTGTGAGGTAAATGTCGTTCCTGATGTCCCCTGGAGAGAGCCACACACAGCGAGGCTGCAGTGAGGTCAGGCCTGAGCGGCTACCAGTGGCCTCAATGCTCTCCCACCCCAAAGCACACAGGACTAGTCAGGGATGGGGCAATGCTATGGTTAAAATGAACAAACCTCTTCTCCCTCCCCCCCACCCGCACACCCATCAACATACACCTACGTTTTCATAGAGTCCTGGAATTTAGAGCCAAGAAGCCCCATTAAGTCCCATCCAGCCCAGCCCACTCCTAGTCACTGAGACCAGCAAAAACTGGTCCCTACTACACATTTCCTAGTGTCTTGATATAGTCCCTTCATTTCCTCCCTTACACCTGCCCCTTACTTGGCTAATGGCTGAAGTGTCTTTTAATGGAGGGGTGGCTGGCAGGCAGCCAGCCAGCCCCACTCAAATTCCTAGTGTGGGTCTCTCTATAAGGGCAGGATGTGACAAACTGGGAATGTTCTTAATGTTTTCTCTGAATACTGTGTTGGGGCCTCAGTGTCCCCTCTGCAGTTCTTAATATCTAGGTGGTGGGAGAAGGGGGTGTGATTGCTACAGAGCAAAGGGCCAGTGCACCTAAATGCCTGGCACTCTGTTGCCTAGCAACTAATGGCCAGGCCCTTCCCCCCTGCAAGGGGATGCTAAAGGTGTGGGAGAACAAAGAGGTCAGGTGACCTCCTGGCCCAGGAAAGAAGGTGGGGCTGGAGGGGTTGTTAGTCTGGAGCTGGCTGGGGATGAGGAGTGAAGTGCAGATGTGGGGGTCTGGCTCACTGCCCCCCAGAATGGACCCGGCCGAGGGGTCTGGTTCTCTGTACCTACAAGCTCTGTGTTAGACCCTGTTCCTGTCATCGAATAAACCTCTGTGTTACTGGCTGGCTGAGAGTCACGTCTGACTGGGAAGTGGGGGGGCAGGACCCTGTGGCCCCCCAGGACCCCGCCTGGGCGGACTCGCTGTGGGAAGCACACAGGGGGGGGCAGAGGATGCTGAATGCTCCAAGGAGAGACCCAGGAGGTGAAGCCGTGGGAGCTTCTTGCCCTGCAGACAGGCTGCTCCAAGGGAGAGGAGGCTCCCCAGAGTCCTGCCTGGCTTGGTGGGGAGCAGTTCCAGAGCAGCGCCCGGGGACTACGTGACACAGGGAGTCTGATTTTCCCTTTCCACCTGATTGGCCATTCTTCAACTGCAGGAATCAGAATAATCTCTCACTGTGCAGCTGAGCTGCCAGGTACCCAGTGCTTCTGGGGTATCCAAGACAAAGGCCTTTCACATTTTAAAGGGCTAAGCGCAGCAGCAGGCCCATGAAGAGTAATTCTGGTTCCACTGCAGTAACTGAGCTGGTCTGGTCTGGCTTCTCTGCCATTTGGCAGATCCCACTTCAGTTGCCTGTTCGGTCTAGCAGGTGTTGGGATGCTTTGGAGGAGCCCAGCTTCCATCTGAGTAGAAAGGGGAATAAGGCATCCCCCATTCATTCTCTCTCTCTCTCTCTCTCTCTCAAACACACACACACACACACACTATCCCCAATAGCACCCAGACACTGCAGTGACCGATTGCAATGATTTGGGGGGATCTGTCTGTACAACCACACAACTGTTATGCTAAAATAACTACATCCTGGGGGAAAGCAGCTCTGCCCTACCTCTCTGAAGGGAGGGGGAAGTCGAGGGTGGACATTTACTAAAAGGCAGAACAAAGACAGTGAGGTGTTGGGGGGGGAGGCATATAGACAGGAACGTAGAGAGAAACGCACAGGAAGTTTGGGCAGAAGGAAGACAGGCCACGGACTAGCCGAGGTAGAAAGAGGTACGATGCCCTAGAGAAGACGACTCTTTTTTAGGACAAGCCATGCACTGGAGCAGAAGGATTTTGGTCCCCAGCCCAAAGAATGCTCTGGAGTGGTGACAGAATCATAGAATCTCAGGGTTGGAAGGGACCTCAGGAGGCATCTAGTCCAACCCCCTGCTCAAAGCAGGACCAAACCCAACTAAATCATCCCAGCCAGGGCTTTGCCAAGCCTGACCTTAAAAACCTCTAAGGAAGGAGATTCCACCACCTCCCTAGGGAACCCATTCCAGTTCTTCACCACCCTACTAGTGAAATAGTGTTTCCTAATATCCAACCTAAACCTCCCGCTCTGCAACTTGAGACCATTGCTCCTTGTTCTGTCATCTTCTACCACTGAGAACAGTCTAGATCCATCCTCTTGGGAACCCCCTTCAGGTAGTTGAAAGCAGCTATCAAATCCCCCCTCATTCTTCTCTTCTGCAGGCTAAACAATCCCAGTTCCCTCAGCCTCTCCTCATAAGTCATGTGCTCCAGCCCCCTAATCATTTTTGTTGCCCTCCGCTGGACTCTCTCCAGTTGTGGTGTGGAAACTAAGGCAGGGGGATGCACGTAGGGTTTATTGTTTTTGTACAGACCTGTGTATTGTTCGTGTGATTACATAAAGGCCACGAGCGAGTTAGAACCTGTGTGAAGTCTGTCTGTAGGTGTTATAAGCTACGCTCACCACATGGCCCTGAAAGAATTAAACTGTAACCCAGAAGGCTGACATCATTGGTGGGATTCTGAGAGAGGATGTGTTTAAGCTACCGGGCAGCAGGAATCACTGGTTTCAGAGGGCTAGGCAGCTGGACCATGTGGTCAGAGCTTTTGAGGGAGTGCTAGACAGAGGGTTTGCACTCCCAGAGTTTGCCTAGGAACCCCCAAGACTGGCACAGTGCCTGGGCTCTGTCTCACTCTGGAAGCTTAAAACACTTGAGGATCCATGAGCTGGGATTCCTCTCACAAGCACATGGTGGGTGGCCAGCAGAGAGAGCCTGACCAGATCTGTAACACAGGTGCACTAGATGTACAAAGAGTCAGGATATTGATCCTGCTCCCCCTTGCAGATGTTAGGCAAAAGCCCTTGCTCTGGGGAAGAAAATCCAGGAGGATGTTGTGATGATGAAGTGGGAATTTTTTGTAATAGTTGTATTATGCCCATGTGTGCCTCAGTTTCCCCTATGCTTTGCATTGTTACCTGGGGAAGCGGGGGGCAGAGATTAAGCTTGCTCTCAGGGCAGACTAAGAGACATAGGTGTGTGCATCACCTAGCTCTGGGGTCGGCAACCTTTCAGCAGTGCTGTGCCGAGTCTTCATTTATTCACTCTGATTTAAGGTTTCGCGTGCCAGTAAAAATTTTAATGTTTTTAGAAGGTCTCTTTCTATAAGTCTATAATAACTAAACTATTGTTGTATGTAAAGTAAATAAGGTTTTTAAAATGTTTAAGAAGCTTCATTTAAAATTAAATTAAAATGCAGAGCCCCCCGGACCGGTGGCCAGGGCCAAGGCACTGTGAGTGCCACTGAAAATCAGCTCGCGTGCCGCCTTCGGCACATGTGCCATAGGTTGCCTACCCCTGACCTAGCTGGTGGAGCAGACTGAATGGATCATTAAAAAAGGACTGGCCTAGGCCAAACCATATCCATGGAAAATGTGAGAAGACAATGGAAAACCCCAATGGCCAGAACATTGACACCTAGCAATCAACAACCCAAAGAAAGGAGAACAGGAGCACTTGTGGCACCTTAGAGACTAACAAATCTATTTGAGCATAAGCTTTCGTGGGCTACAGCCCACTTCTTCGGATGCTTTTTCCTGCCTCTCAGCAGGGGTTGTGAACTCAGCATGGCCCTGCCTGGAGAACTAAGGGATCAACAGGGAATAAAGTGTGGGCTCTGGAAGGAGCTTGCTGCTCTCCTGGGACCCACTAAGGAGATCAGAGAGAGAGACAGAGTCTGAATATGGAGTTCCCTACAGCTTGGCTGGTGAATTGTGGCTTGACCAGCCTGGATGATGCTTTAACCTTTATGTCTCTGTGCTAACCTAAGGACTGTGACCACTTGACTAATAAATCCTACTCTGTTTTCAAAATGCTGTTTGGGTTCCCTGCAAATACTTGCTGGGGTGCATGCATCTCTGAAGAGTGGCCAGGAGTCTCTCAGTTGGACATGCTGAGCAGAGCTCACAGTGTGAAGCAGGAGTGCTGGAAGCCAGAGGCTCAGTCTTGGAGGGGGTGAGGCTGTGTGGCCTAACCTTAAGGAAGAGTGGGTCCCCTTGAGGGGCTGGCACCATAGGCGCCAACTTTTCCCAGTGTCAGTGGGAGCTCGCGCCCCCCTGCCCCCAGCCCCGCTGTGACTCCACCCGTTCCTCGCCCCTGCCCCACCCCCATTCCAACCCCTTCCCCAACGTCCCCGCCCCACCTCTGCCCCCGCCCTGCCCCCATTGGACCCCTTCCCCAAATCCCCAGCCCCGCCTCTTCCCCAAGTGCGCCGCGTTCCCCTCCCTCCCACCCGTGCAAAACAGCTGTTTCGCGGCGCAAGCACTGGGAGCTAGGGGGAAAAGTGGGCACGCAGCGCGCTATGGGGAGGAGGTGGAGGCGAAGGTGAGCTGGGCAGTGGGGCGGGGAGCTGCCGATGGGTGCAGAGCACCCACCAATTTTTCCCCGTGGGTGCTCCAGCCCCAGAGCACCCACAGAGTCAGCGCCCATGGCTGGCACACTAAAAGGGTTCCTCCAAGAGACTGCTTAAAAGCTGGGGCGTGGATTCGTGACCGATGCCACAAGGACTTTAGAAGACAGTAGGTAAGGATGGATCAGGATAAACTTGCTAACCTTAGCCTGAGGTGCCTTCTTCACTCACCTGGCATGATAATCTCTGGGAAGCCTAACTTGCGGACCACAACTGTGCTGCGGTCCACCAAGTGAGGATGATCTTTCCGCACCTGACTCAGGTCTCCCCACAGCATTTTCAGAGACACCCAGAACCCTGGAAAGGAAGGAGAGAAAAGGGACGGGAATTTACTTTGCCCAAATAGAGTCCAGTGAGTAGCTCAACCAGATGCTCAGCCCACACCCCCAGCGTAGACATCTGCACAGACGGGTCCATTTCACAGTCCTAGGACATGTGATTCAGGGCCCCATGTTAGAAAGTGGCTTCCACAATGTTAAACATTTCCAGGAGCCAGGCCTCAGAGATGTTGTCTCCATCGAAGGTGTGTAGCTCCCACTTATCATTGTGGTGTGAAGTTTCGAGGTCCTGTTTGGCTCTTCACTAAACTTGGATGACCGGGTAGCATCAATTTCCAAAAATGCCTTCTCTCCCCCCAGCTCATTAGGAAACTTCGTCCCTTCCTCCCAGACAAGGACTTTGCAACCGTGACCCATGCATTTGTCACCGCCAGGCTGGTTTACTGTAATCTGAAGCTGAATGTGACAATGATACACAGGTTCTATCTTGTGCAGAATATGGCTATCCACCTTCTCCACGGCTCAGTCTGCTGTGAGCACATCAAGTCTGTGCTCAAATCCCTCCCAGTCAGACAATGCAGATCACAAAGCCAGGACAATGTATGTGAGAACGGGGACAAAGCATTTTCTACCACAGGGATCCAGCTATGGAACAATCTTCCAGGGGAGATCAGATGCATCATTAGTCTGACCATTTAGGAAATGTTGCAAAGCCTTTGTGTATGAATTCTGAAAGCCATGTACAGTAGACAGGCTTCAGTGGTGTAACAAAGCCCCAGAGGGCCCTGATGCAGGAATAAGGTAGGGCTCCTCTCCCCAATTCCAAAATCTACAATTTTGCTTACTCACATCAGAACCCCCAACCTACCCCACTTACCCCACCTCCAATCCTTTACCCACTGCCTCCATGAACTTCTTGATGGCCCCTCTCCTCCCCCACCCTGTCCCTGGTGCCCCGCTCCCCTCCTGGGCTAGGATCTCTCCTCCCAGTCCAAGCTGCTCAATGACTCCCCTTGCTTACATCACCTGCACTGCACTCACACAACACAGGCTGAATTGAATGAGGAGTGGCATTGCAACCAGGCACCTGGGGTCTCAGCACCACTCAGCTTTGGCCCAGCCTCTGCTCCATCATGACGAAGGTGTGGTTGAGGCAAACCTGAGTGGTGCTGTGACCTCGTGCACCAAGATGCAACACCATTCACTCAAATTTAGTCCAACCACCCCTCCGGCATTTGGCCCATCTGCACCTCTGTCCGATGAAGCGGTAGAGGGATCAAACTTGAGTGAGTGGCATTGCAACCCTATGCGCCAGGTGAAGTGCCAGAGCATTGCTATTCCTGGTTAGGCCCCCATAGCCTCGTGGGCTCATGAGCAGCCTTGCGCTGTTCTTACACCACTGAACAGCTTTCTCAAAGGCCTCTTTAAAAAAAAAGTTAACTCTGTAAAAGGAGAAGTGCCAGAGACTCCATTCATTGCACTAGGCACTTCGCTGTCACAACTGATTTAAGTGGCAGGTGTTCAGATAGTATGGGGATGGGCAGCAGGATAAAACCCTAAGATAGATAGGCCACCCAGCTGTGGGAGGAGGCAGCGTAAGGCCCTTACCTTGTCCTTTGTGGTTGATTTCCTTCCCTTCCACGGCTTTCTTTATCATGTTGTGAAGGAAATCATTCTCAGCAGCTACCCTGAAACACAACAAAGCACATGGGGAGAGGGGGCTCAGCTCCGTCCATGCTTCCCCACTCTGCAGAAAAGGATCTGGGAACAGGAGCATGTGAGTGCAGAAACGGTTACTATATTTACTTGTACAGTAAGTGTGATTCTGTGAGATACATGGTGCACATATATCTTCCACTGTAGCGGTGTGTGCACCCAGTGCACTTGAGCCAGAGAGATCTGATCAGCACCCATTCTGATGGCATATGCACACGGCATGTTCTCATGCCTCCAACAGTGGGCATGAAGAGCAGAGTCGCCCTGGCCCCCTCAAGTTCCTTCATACCAGAATCCAGCTGACATTAGACCAGGGGGTCTCAAACTGGGGGTCAGGACCCCTCAGGGGGTCACAAAGTTATTACATGGGGGGGCCGCAAGCTGTCAGCCTCCACCTCAAACCCCGCTTTGCCTCCAGCATTTATAATGGTGTTAAATATATATTAAAAAAGTGTTTTTAATTTATAAGGTGGGGGGTCGCATGCAGAGAGGATTGCTATGTGAAAGGGGTCACCAGTACAAAAATTTGAGAACCACTGCGTTAAACTCCAAGTAGTGGGGATGGAGCGTGGATCATGGCATACATATGTGTACAACACATCTCAAAGAACAAGTTACTGTGCAAGTAACTGTTTCTTTTTCGAGTGCTTGTGCACATCTGTATTTTACTTGAGGTGGTTCCCAAGCAGCAGTCCAATGGTAATGGAAACTTGGAAGTCACATAAACATGGATTGAAGAACAGACTTTCCAACGTCGGCATCTGCTCTGGATGCTTCCAGAATTGCATAGTGCTGTGTGATCCTATGACCAGAGGACCACATTATGGCCATTCTGCAAATGGCCATAATAGGGATATTACTGAGGAAGGCCACTGAGGTGGCTTGGTCTCATGTAAAATAAGCAGTACCTCTTTCTGGAGTGACCTTTGCAAAGCTGTAACAAATCTGTATGCATAAAGAAATCCAGTTAGATATCCTCTGGACAGTATCTGCTCGCCTCTTCATCTTCTCACCATGCGGGAGAGGATCTAAAAAGTTTAGTCCTGTCAATGTAAAATGATAGGGCTCTGCAAACATCCAAAGTATGAAGCCTCCCATCACCCTTATGGATGTGTGGCTTGGGAAAGAAGATTGGTTGGTGTAATTCTGATACCACTATGTACAAAAATTTTGGACAGGGTTGCAAGGAAACTTTGTCCCTATAGAAAACTGTATATGGGGGACCCGTCAAAAGAGCCTGCAGCTCTCTAACTCTCCTAGCAAATGTTATCAATGATGTAATATCATATGAAACACTATCTTGGGAGGATGTTAAACAGCAGCTATTAAAGTTAGACATTTTTAAATCAGCAGATCCAGATAAGTTGCATCCAAGAGCCTTAAAAGAGCTGTCGAGGAGTTCACTGGACCGCTAATGTTGATTTTCAATAAGTTTTGGAACACTGGGGAAGTTCCAGAAGACTGGAAGAAAGCTAATGTTGTGCCAATATTTTAAAAGGGTAAATGGAATGACCTGGGTAATTATAGGCCCACCAGTCAGACATTGATCCCAAGCAAGATAATTGACTGGCTGATATGGGACTCAATTAATAAAGAATTAAAAGAGAGTAATGTAATTAATGCCAATCAGCATGGGTTTATGGAAAATAGATCCTGTCATACTAACTTGATATCATCTTTTGATGTCACTGTAAATTTGGTTTATAAACGTAATGTTGACGTAATATACATAGACTTCTGTAAGGTATTTGACTTGGCACGACATGACATTTTGATTAAAAACTAGATAAAATTAACATGGCACACATTAAATGGATTAAAAACTGGCTAACTGATAGGTCTCAAATTGTAATTGTAAAGGGGAATTGTCATCAAGCGGGTGTGTTTCTAGTAGGGTCCCCTGGGGATTGGTTCTTGGGCCTACACTATTTAATATTGTTATCAATGACCTGGAAGAAAACATAAAACCATCACTGATAAAGTTTGCAGATGACACAGAAGATGGGGGAGTGGTAAATAATGAAGAGGACAGGTCACTGATTCAGAGCGATCTGGATTGCTTGGTAAACTAAGTGCAAACAAATATGAATTTTAATATGGCTAGATGGGAAGGTATTCATCTAGAAACAAAAAAATTTGGCCTTATTTACTCTACCCTGGGAAGCAGTGACCCTGAAAGATTTGGGGGTCATGGTGGATAATAAGCTAAGCATCAGCTCCCAATGTGACACTGTGTCCAAAAGAGCTAATGCGATCCTGGGATGCATGAACAGAGGAATCTCGAGTAGGAGCAGAGAAGTTATTTTACCTCTATATTTGGCACTGGGCGGCCGCTGCTGCAATACTTTGTCCAATTCTGGTGTCCACAGTTCATGAAGAATATTGATAAATTAGAGAGGGTCAGAGAAGAGCCACAAGAATGAATGACGGATTAGAAAACATGCCTTGTAGTGACAGACTCAAGGACCCCAATCTATTTCACTTAACAAAGGAAGGTTAATGCGTGACTTGATTACAGACTATAAGTATCTACATTGGCAAACAATATTTAATAACGGGCTCTTCAATCTAGCAGAGAATGGTCTAACATAATCCAGTGCCTGGAAATTGACGATAGACAAATTCAGACTGGAAATAAGGCATAATTTTTTGACAGTGAGGGTAATTAACCATTGGCACAATTTACCCAGGGTAGTGGTGGCTTCTCCATCATTGACCATTTTAAAATCAAATTAGATATTTTTCTAAAAGATATGTTCTAGGAATTCTTTGGGGGAAATTCTATGGCCTATGTTATACAGGAGGTCAGACTAGTTGCTCACAAAGGTCCCTTCTAGCCTTGGAATCTATGCATCATCACCAAGAATGCAGCTTGGAAACAAATGAAACAAGGAGCAGGAGGCTAGAGGCTCAAAATGTGGTCCCATGAGCAATGAGAAGACTATTTTAAGGTCCCAAAGGGAAACTGGGGCTTTAACCAATGAGTAGACCCTGATTAAGTCTTTCAAGAATCTCCTGACCACAGGGTGGTAGAAAATAGAGTAATCCTCAATAGACCGGTGAAAAGCCAATATGGCTGCCAGGTGGATCTTTATTGGGCTCGTTGACAGGCCTGAGTTCTAGCAGATGTTCCAACAGGTCCTGAATTTGCATAATGGATGGAGACAACTTGTGCCAGTATATCCAGATGGAGAACCTCTTCCACTTAGACAGGTGGAATGCTTTCTACTACTAATCTGTACTTGCTGAACTGCCTGTTAACAGATTCTCTCTGTAACGGTCAACCACTGAGCATCAGGCAGAGACTCTCTGGATTGGGGTGCAAAATTATGCCCTGGAGAACTAGTAATGTGAATGGAGATTGTATCATCAGGGTCTGCAAGTCCAAATACCAGTACTGTCTTGGCCACGCCGGGGCTTTAAGAATCATCCTGGCTTGTTCTTGTTTTGGCTTCCTGATTACTCCGGAAATCAGCGGGATTGAAGGTAAGCATACAGAAGCTCCGATTCCTCAGGTAGTTGGATTGTATGTGTCACAGAGCCTGGACTCTGGCTGGACAGAGAACAGAGAGGCTGCATTTCCTACTGTCTCTGGTGAGTCCATGTTAGGAAATTCCCATCTCTAGAAGACTGAAGTGACCTCACTATCTCATTTTTCAGGGACAACTTGGTTACAATTCACAACTATCTGCTGAGAATCTGCGAGAACATTCTGCACCCCTGGCAGGTGTGAGGTTTCAAGAGTGATGCTGTTTTGAATGCAGAAGTTCCACAGCTAGATTGCCTCCCGACAGGGGATCTGATCTCTCCTCATAAGGCTATGGAACAGCTTCCGTAAGTATTTTTGTTGTCCTTCTCTGTAATTTTTTCCAATTCCAATACATCTTTTTTCAGATGGGGTGACCAGAAATTCACCCAGTATTTGAAGTGTGGGCATACCATGGATTTATATAGTGGCATTGTGATATTTATTGTCTCATCTATCCCTTCCTTATTGTTCCTAACATTCTGTTCGCTTTTTTGACTGCTGCTGCACACTGAGTGGATGTTTTCAGAGAACTACCCACAATGACTCCAAGATCTTTCTTGAGTGGTAACAGCTAATTTAGACCCCATCATTTTCTATGTATAGTTGGGATTGTGTTTTCCAATGTGCATTACTTTGCATTTACCAACTCTGAATTTCATCTGCCATTTAGTTGCCCCATCACCCAGTTTAGTGAGATCCCTCTGTAACTCTTCAGTTTGCTTTGGACTTGACTATCTTGAGCAATTTAGTATCGTCAACAAATTTTGCCACTTCACTGTTTCCCCCTTTTTCCAGATCATTTATAAATATGTTGAATAGTCCCAGTACAGACCCCTGGGGGACACCACTATTTCTCTCTCTCCATTCTGAGAACAACCATTTATTCCTACCCTTTGTTTCCTCTCTTTTAACCAGTTACTGATCCATAAGAAGATGCTCCCTCTTATCACATGGCAGCTTACTTTGCTTAAGAGCCTTTGGTGAGGGACCTTGTCAAAGGCTTTCTGAAAGTCCAAGTACACTATATCCACTGGATCACCCCTGTCCGCATGTTTGTTGACCCCCTTAAAGAATTCTAGTAGATTAGTTTGGCATGATTTCCCTTTACAAAAGACATGTTGACTCTTCCCCAACAAATCGTGTTCATCTATGAGTCTGACAATTCTGTTCTTTACTATAGTTTCAACCACTTTGCTTGGTACTGAAGTCAGGCTTACCAGCCTTTTAATTGCCAGAAACACCTCCAAAGCCTTTTTTTTTAAATTGTGTCACATTAATGATCCTCCAGTCATCTGGCACAGAAGCTGATTTAAATGATAGGTTACATACCATAGTTAGTGGTAATTTCATCTTTGAGTTCCTTCCAAACTCTTGGGTGAATACCATCTAGTTCTGGTGATTTATTACTGTTTAATTGATCAATGTGTTCAAAATCCTCTTTTACTGACACCTCACTCTGGGACAGTTCCTCAGATCTGTCACCTAACAAGAACAGCTCAAGTTTGGGAATCTCCCTCACATCCTCTGCAGTGTCTTTCCCTCCTCACTGAGTAATAGGCCTACTCTGTCCCATAGTAGATCTGGACCAACCAGCGGTCATGGGAAGGGCTTGTTGGTCAACTCTACTGCAGGCAGCACTTCCCACAGTGACTCTGCCATGGCAGCATGGAAGCACCGCCAAACCACAGATCCAGGTTCAAGTCCCACAAATCCTTACAGGTTCTCCTGAACAACCTCTAACAGCAGCTCCAATGTTGTGGCTATTGTTCTCATTAGCTCCTGGAATGCTTTATAGTCCTCTGGTATGGGTGGACTAGGGTCAGGAGCAACTGCCTCATCAGGGGATGAGGATGAGATGGGAGCTGGGATCCAGTGTTGATCAGCCTCAAGCTCATCTTCTGCCTGCACTTCAGAAACAGGCAGCTGGGAGAGTTGGGGGGTTGATGGAGGGAATTTCTTAAGTCAATTGGGGTTGAGGAGACTGAGGCCTCAGCTGTGTACTGAGGCAGTTCTGGGGTAGTAGGCAATATCCCAAGGTGCCCGTACAGTACCAGAGGCCAACGAGGGGGTCCCCAAGAATTAATAGACCTAGAAAGGGATCTCTGTCTAGAATGGTACAATTCTATTCTGAAGTCATGCCCAGAGTTCTAGAAGGTGACTAACCTGAACATGGCACCAGAGAGCCCTCACTGCTGCTCCCGGAGTCAGAAGACAAAACGAAATCATCTTCTGGTAGAGTCATACATAACACCTTGCACCCTTTCTTCTTCTCTACAGTCCCAAACTATTTGTCTCTTCATAATCAGGGTGTTACGTTAACCTGAGCTCAGCCCTGAGGGTCCTCTGTTCAGCGTTTTTCCTGGGGTTCTTTTGTCTTTGTAAGTGCTCAGACCTGCATCTGGTCCAGACTGTAAACACGGGGCTGAGTTGGAAGACAGCGATTGTTCTCACCCTTGCTTGAGTTAGCTCTGAGACCCATCCCCCCTTATTGCCAACAGTTTTGGAACATGATGATGTTCTACATTTTACATCTCTCTTAAAACATTTCCTGTACAAACAACTGACAATCACCACGATGATCAGCTAGCTCTTCGCTTTGACAGAGACCACACATAACCCCCGCTTTGGTGAAGTATTGAGAAGCTGGTCAGACCCAGGTGTAATATGCCTTCTGGGCATGCCTATGTTACACAGGCGTTGAAAAGAAACAGAGGGGGTCAGGCAGCCCTGCCCTTTATGGCCTAGGCTGGAGGGATGAGTGCACACAAGGCACAGACAGTTCCCAGAATCCCCAGACAATGCTGTTTATGAAATATCTCTGTCTTGAGTGCACTGGGTGTGCACAGGCATAGGATGGAAAAATATATGTGCACAAGCACTTGTGTGAAAAACAACACAAGAATAGCTCGATTGGATCAGGCCCATGATCCATCTAGCCCCATCTCTGTCAGCTGCCAGCACCAGCAGTTTCAAAAGAATTAATAAATAGATGTGCAATAATATGCCTCCAACATTACATCTCCTCCTAACCCCTTTTGTTAGAGATCTGTTCAAACCCTGAAGCACAAGGTTTAATATGTCTTACAAAATTTTGTGTATTAACTCTGGATATTCTTGTTACCCATATAAATGTCCAATTCCTGTTTGAATCTTGCTAAATTCTTGGCCACGGTGACATTTGTGGCAATAAGTTCCACAATCTAATTATCCTGAAGTCAAATAGATAGATATTTCCTTTGATCAGTTTTGAATTTGTCACCTTTTAAGCTAATTTAGTATCCCCTTGTTCTTATGCTCAGCTTCTCCTGGCCATGGGTGGTGTTTCCTTCCCACCCTTCTACCCACTCAAGAGAGGGAGACTGTCAGTTGACTCAGAAATGTTCCCCTTTTTGCAGCTGAGTTCTTCTCTAGCGAATAGAAAGTCCCATGTGTCTTAACTCCAGCCTTCATCCCCAATCCTTGCAGCCCCCCTTCCTCTCTGCTCATAAGTGCTTGCTTTACTCACAGGTGCACAGGAATGAAGTACTGCTTGTCCTCATCACTCTCACATTTTCCCTTGATGATATCTGTAATGTCCATCACTGTAAGAGACAAGGGACAGGAGCCTATGATCATAAGGTCCTTTGGACAACCCTGAACCAACCCAGAGGGCACAATGACCACCCTCCATTGCCAACTCATCCTGAGTAAGGCATTTGATATGGTTCCACATGGGGAATTATTAGCTAAATTGGAAAAGATGGGGATCAATATGAAAGGTGGATAAGGAACTGGTTAAAGGGGAGACTACAACGGGTCATACTGAAAGGTGAATTGTCAGGCTGGAGGGAGGTTAGTAGTGGAGTTCCTCAGGGATCGGTTTTGGGGCCAAACTTATTTAATCTTTTTATTACTGACCTTGGCACAAAAAGTGGGAATGTGCTAATCAAGTTTGCGGATGACACAAAGCTGGGAGGTATTGCCAATACAGAGAAGGACCGGGATATCATACTGGAAGATCTGGATGACCTGGCCATCAGGAAGTTTAGACTTGAAATTAGACTAAGGTTTCTAACCATCAGAGGAATGAAGTTCTGGAACAGCCTTCCAAGGGGAGTAGTGGGGGCAAAAGCCATAGCTGGCTTCAAGACTAAGCTTGATAAATGTATGGAGCGGATGGTATGATGGGATAGCCTAATTCTGGCAATTAATTTGTCTGACTACTAGTGGTGAATATGCCCAATGGCCTGTGATGGGATGTTAGATGGGATGGGATCTGAGTTACTACAGAGAATTATTTCCTGGGTGCTGGCTGGTGAGTCTTGCCCACATGCTCAGGGTTTAGCTGATCGCCATATTTCGGATCAGGAAGTACCTTGAAGTCTTTAAACCATGATTTGAGAACTTCAGTGGCTCAGACACAGGTTTGATACGGGAGCGGGTGGGTGAGATTCTGTAGCCTGCATTGTGCAGGAGGTCAGACTAGATGATTGTAATGGTCCCTTCTGACCTTAACGTCTATGATTCTATGAGCTTTCATGGGAAAAGAGCAACCAGAGACAGCCAGACATTACTGAGCACCTCTGATCTGTGTTTAGAGCTACTGTCATTGCCAATAGGTGAGAGGAACATAATAACCACATAAAAGAACCTGCAAAAAAACCCCACCACATTCTCAGATGATGGTGATGTCAGGCTGAGAAGTGCAGGGAGGAGGTAGAAGAAGGAGGAATGGGAAGAAATGAACCGGGGAAATTTTGGCTGAATCCCAGGAAGTGTCTCCTGGCAGGGAGACAGCTCCTCACTTAGATTTGTGTCTCAGGGAGAGGTCAGGGAGCTCCAATGATGGGAACATTTAGAACTAGGACTGGCTCATGAATTAGGAAACAACCAATAGATTGCACTGGCCCCTAAAGGATAAAGGAGGCTTTTCTGCATCTGATTTCCCTCCGTTTTCCTATTAATCACAGATGTTAAGGCCAGACAGGGCCATTTGATCATCCAAACTAACCTCCTACATAACAGGAGGGACGATTTTAGTCAATTTGTAGTGATGCGGGACTCACCCCTGCAGCACCTCCCACTCATCATCTCAGGAATTAGCATCTCCAGAGCACCCTCTGCAGGCTGGTGTCCCACTTGCTGCTGGCCCCCATGTCCCTCATCTTTGGGGTGCTGCCCCCTGGCAATACCCCCACAGTCTCAGGGTCTCCCAGGGGAATCCCCAACCCTCTATCCTCACCTTGCCTCAGTCATGGGCTACTACCAGTCACTATCTAGCCCCCCCAACCCCACCCTGGGGCAGACTGCAGTATAAGCCACTGATCACAGGCAAGGTTGGTTTGGACCTGCTGCCTTTGCCTACCCCGGACTGCCCTCTGCAACCCCCAGTACCCCTTGGTCTTCTGCTAGGCCACAGCCTGGGGCTTTCCAGGCTGGAGCTCCCATAGACTTCCCCCAGCCCTGCTCCACTCCAGGTACCTTCTCTCACTCCCCAGCAGACAGGCCCATCTCCCTCTACAGCTAGAGAAGACTGTGTCCAGTGTCTGGCCCCAGCCCTCTTTATAGGGCCAGCTGTAGCCTGATTGGGGCATGGCCCCAGCTGTGGCTGCTTCCCCCAGTCAGCCTAGCTTTTCCTTCCCCTTCTATTTTAGGAGCTCTACACAATTCCTTCACTGTCCCTGAAAGAGGAGCTGCAGGACTTCAATAATGAAACCAGAACTACTGCCCAGTTTCACTGCAGCTTTCCTGGGGTCTTGTTTAGACTAAAAAAGGTGTTCTTCTCAATCAAGTCAGCTCAATCCAGCTACTTCTACTGAACTGAAAAATCCACCTAACAATGGCTGGGCGCATTGAGGATGTCACCCCCATCCCCTCTGACAGCACTCACAGAAAGGGTGGTTGCTGGGGTCGTCGTCTGGAAACCGTGGCTGGCTTTTGTTTCATCATTAAATCTCTCAAGGGGGGAAATAGTGCAGACACACTACCACCTTTTGCCTCATTATATCAGGATGAGTCATACCTATGGACCTCTTTCCTCAGTGACTCACCACAGATAGCCTTCCACTTCCAGAAACGCTATACTTCCAGTAATTCACTATCATCCCCTTCTGCCTGCTCCCAAATGCTATCCCCTCAGCAATTCACCCCAGGTATCCCTGTTCCCCCTAACGCTGTCCCCATTAAGTCACCACAGATATCACTCAGCCCTCCAGCACTATCCCCACAGAATCCCTCCACCCCCCAGTGTTTTCCCAATACTAGTGAATTTTTCATACGTGACAGCATTTTAGCTATCAGAGGGGTAGCCGTGTTAGTCTGGATCTGTAAAAGCAGCAAAGAGTCTTGTGGCACCTTATAGACTAACAGATGTTTTGGAGCATGAGCTTTCGTGGGTGAATCCCCACTTCATCGGATGCATTTTAGCTGAGGCTGAAGCCAGTCTTACAATGATGCAAGAAGCTCCAGCCCTCTAGTGAATTTGAGCCCTGCCGAGGGAAAACCAGCCCCCTCTGAATCATAGAATCATAGAATAGCAGCGTTGGAAGGGACCTCAGGAGGTCATTTAGTCCAAGCCCCTGCTCAAAGCAGGACCAATTCCCAACTAAATCATCCCAGCCAGGGCTTTGTCAAGCCTGACCTTAAAAACCTCTAAGGAAGGAAATTCCATCACCTCCCTAGGGAACCCATTCCAGTGCTTCACCACTCTCTGAGTGAAAAAGTTTTTCCTAATATCCAACCTAAACCTCCCCCACTGCAACTTGAGACCATTACTCCTTGTTCTGTCATCTTCTACCACTGAGAACAGTCTAGATCCATCCTCTTTGGACCCCCCTTCAGGTAGTTGAAAGCAGGTATCAAATCCCACCTCATCCTTCTCTCCTGCAGACTAAACAATCCCAGTTCCCTCAGCCTCTCCTCATAAGTCATGTGCTCCAGCCCCCTAATCATTTCTGTTGCCCTCCGCTGGACTCTCTCCAATTTTTCCACATCCTTCTTGTAGTGTGGGGCCCAAAACTGGACACAGTACTCCAAATGAGGCCTCACCAATGTCGAATAGAGGGGAATGATCACGTCCCTTGATCTGCTGGCAATGCCCCTACTTATACAGCCCAAAATGCTGTTAGCCTTCTTGGCAACAAGGGCACACTGCTGACTCATCTCCAGCTTCTTGTCCACCGTAACCCCTAGGTCCTTTTCTGCAGAACTGCTGCCTAGCCATTCGGTCCCTAGCCTGTAGCAGTGCATGGGATTCTTCTGTCCTAAGTGCAGGACTCTGCACTTGTCCTTGTTGAACCTCATCAGATTTCTTTTGGCCCAGTCCTCTAATTTGTCTAGGTCACTCTGTATCCTATCCCTACCCTCCAGCGTATCTACTGCTCCTCCCAGTTTAGTGTCATCTGCAAACTTGCTGAGGGTGCAGAGTCCACGCCATCCTCCAGATCATTAATGAAGATATTGAACAAAACTGGCCCCAGGATCAGCTTCCTGTCCAACTTACCTATTGTGGGAAGGAATTTCTGTAATATTTTTATGAGGCCTATGTGTGCCTCAGTTTCCCCTATATTTCACATGGCTACCCAGTGTAGGGACTATTTGCTCTCAGGGTGGGCTAAGAGACATAGGCATGAATGTTGCCTAGCTGTTTGAGACTGAATGAGTCATTAAAAAGGACTGGCCAAGGCTGATCCCATATCACTGGAGAATCTGATAAGACAATGGCAAATCTGGTCACCAGGACACTGACACCTAGCAATCACTGACCCAATGGAACGTGGATTGGGGGCTTGGCTGGGGGCTCTTATCTAACCAGAATGGTCAAACAGTGCAGAACCGGGCTCGACCTCCTGAGGTCGACTCAGGACGAGTGTAGGCGTTGCATGGCCTGTGTCAACCCTGAGCTGGGGGAATAACATGCCCTGAGCCCCCTAGTGAGAGCAGGAGTGGTAAGAGGGTCTGCGTGGGATGAGGCAGCAAAAGAGACAGGAGCTTGCAGTGGAGCGTGGTGGTAAAAACCTAATGCAGCTGGGGGGGATGCACAAGCAAAGGCCTCACAATATGCCAGCAGGAGCTCGCCTCTGATATGGCTGATCACTGGCTTCCTCCCCACAGTGGCTGCACCAGAGACGCTATTGTGCTCTGATCACTAACAATGAGAGGGAAGAGTCCCCCTCTCTCTGACCCTGGAAAGCCCCCAGCCCCTGCACTCAGCCCCAGGTCCCTAAGGGCCAGAAGGACAGTGACAAACCACAGGGAGCTGGAGCAGCCCCAGAGCCGTGGAAAGGGACAGGAAGTGCCAAGTCTGTCTGGCTCCGCGCAGAGACAGCCCAGGAGGATGTGACCAAAGCCCACGCATGAGGGAGGGGTGTTAGGTGTGTGTTACTACTAAGCAGACTGAGGTCAGCTGCAGCTCAGAGAAACGCCCTGCACAGAGACAGCTGTGGCCTGGGCTACGCTGGAGATCAGGTGGTCACACTGGTCCCTTCTGGCTTTACAGTCTGAGACAAAAGCTGCACCTGTCAATCAGCCTCCTGGGCAGGGCTGAGCCCAGCGCTGGGACACTTGTAAGCAGCCTGACAAAGCCTTGGGGAAGAGGCTCTGGGGAGAGGGATGGGCTGGGTGTGAGTGGCTGGCACTGGCCTCTCCCCACCTTCAGCTGTAAATAAGGGGGCAAATCTGGCAGGGAGCGGGGATGCTGGCCCAGGCGAGGGCCAGGGCAAGTCACGGGCTGACAGGCTAACACTGCGGCCATGCAGCCCCCACCTCAGGCCAGGGACTCAGGCCACGCAGCTGGAGCCCTGTGGCTCGGCGGCCAGTGGAGGGGCAGCACTGCTGGGCCAAGGGCTGCTGCCCGCTGTCAGCCAGGAACAAATGGATCCAGGGCCCGCACTCACCCGAGACGCCGAAGGGCCGTCTGAGGCCCGTGCTCAGTTTCCGCGTGTAGGTCTCCTTCAGGTCCATCCGCCCCACCCGCACAATCTGACACACCAGGAAGAGCCTCTCGCGTTTCAAGTCCTTGCTGCCCAGGTCCTGAGGAGTGGGAGAGAAACTCAGAGAAACGCCCAGCCGAGCACCAAGGCCTGGCCAGCGGGTCCCACGCCCCAGCCCAGGGGGTTCTGAGGCCAGCTTGGGGGCGCCATGTCAGCGCTGGGGGGGGGATGGCACTAGGGGGTAGCTCAGACAGTGCTAACAATCCCCTCCTCCCCCCGGCCTTTCAAAATCTCCCAGAGTGCACTGCTTCTGGGGGCTGCTGGGAATGGGGGGTGGGTCCCCAGAGGGCACCGAGCAGGGCTCTAGTGAGTCGCTTCAGCCTGTGCACAAGCCGCGCAAGGCAGCGGTGACAGAACAGAGCGAGTCCCTCCCAGGACACCTGCCTGTGAGCACGGTGGGCTCAGCCCAGCCTGACATGCTGGAAACGAGCAGCCCCCTCAGCCGCTCCTGATTTGTTCATGTGGGAGGGAGACAGTGCACGGACCTTCCCTGCACCCAAGTGCTGTGCAGGGGTCGGGGAGGGGCTGGACCATCAGCTCCAGCAGAAGAACATGGTGGGGGCGGGAGCTGGCTTTGTGCTCGTGCTGTTTATCACCTTCATTTACATGTAGACTTTCTCTGGCCAGCTGCCTTGGTCCCTTCCTGGGGTCAGTCTCGGTGCAGCTTGTGTAGTGAAAATACAGCTCGGGACAGGTCTACACTTCAAACACCACTACGGAGCAGCGGCAGCATTTCAGTGTGGACGCTGCCCACACCGACGGGAGGGGTTCTCCCACTGGCACAGGTAATCCACCTCCCCATTGGCCTAGTGCTGTCTGCACTGGGGGTTAGGCCACTTTCACGGAGCCGCTCTGCACTCCTGCAAGACGGAGCTATAGGGATGTAAGTGCCTAGTGCAGATCAGGCCTTGGTCAGTAGGAGCCACATCCCCTCTGTTCCCCTGCCTGGGGCCTGCGAGAAACCAAGGCAAGCCCAGCCGAGGGGATGGGCCCACAGGGAAGCCCGGTGGGAGGGGGGCAGTTAGGGGCCCTGGTGTCTGAGTGTCACAGAGGAAATGGGCCACAGGCAGGATTTAAAGGTGGAACCAGGATCTAGGGTGAGCACCCACTGCTTATTTTCAGATGGACTGAAATGTATTAAAATTGATCACAGAGACCATGTTAAACATTCAGGTGCTGCGTCAGGTAATTGCAGGTGGATACTGAAGGGCAGCAGAGCCGTAGAGGTGAGAGAGGAATACATGGCATGCTGGGGTTTCCCTAAAACGTCCCGTAACACAAAGTGTTATCCCTCATTTGTCACGTGGTTTTCCCTTATTTTCATCCTAGCAGAGCACTGGGACCAAGGGCCATTCAGGGGGGGGGCTGGGAGCCAGGTGGGGGAAGGTCAGGGAGGGACATGGTGGCCCAGCTGCGGTGGGGGAGGGGCATAGGGCCCAGCTGCAGTGAGGATGGGGCAGGGCCCAGCTGCGGTTGGGGAGGGGCATAGGGCCCAGATGCGGAGAGGATGGGGAGGGACATGGTGGCCCAGCTGCAGTGGGGGAGGGGAGGGACATGGCGGCCCAGCTGCGGTGGGGGAGGGGAGGGACATGGTGGCCCAGCTGCGGTGGGGGGGGGCATAGGGCCCAGCTGCGGAGAGGATGGGGAGGGGCATAGGGCCCAGCTGCGGAGAGGATGAGGAGGGCATAGGGCCCAGCTGCGGTGGGGGAGGGGCATGGTGGCGCAGCTGCGGTGGGGAGGGAGGGACATGGTGGCCCAGCTGCAGTGGGGGGAGGGCATAGGGTCCAGCTGCAGTGGGGGAGGGGCATAGGGCCCAGCTGAGGTGGGGGAGGGGAGGGGCATGGCGGCCCAGCTGTGGGGGAGGGGAGGCATATTGTGAAAAATAAACAATCCCTGTAACTAGACAGACACGTTCATCGGGCATTTTGCCGTCCGTGTCGGGACTGCTGGGCTCCTGGTGCTGTGGGGCAGGCTCTGTTCAGCCCCCGGCTCAGGCGTCTGGGTGCTGCCAGGCCGGGCAGGAGGGCACCCGTGCTCACCGTGAAGATGGCCTTCAGGTTGTTGAGCAACTCGATGTCCTGGGGGACCCCCGTGCTGGCCCAGCGGATCAGGTAGTTCTCGCTGCAAAGAGAACCAGAGAGCGTCAGGAGACTCCCTGCTGCAGGACACGGCCAGGCTCCTGGGCTCCAGCTCTGGCCAGTCTCTCAAGGGGTGGGGCTCCCCTGAGCTGGGCCTCCGGCTCACGGCCAGGAGGGGACAGCCCCCGAGCACAGGCTCTGTGAGCAGAGGAGGCTGGGCCCGGCCAGCACCCTGGGGATGTGATGGGGGCAGCTGACGCAGGCCTGTTGGGTGCTCAGGCCCAGGGAAAGAGAGACGGCGAGGGCCAAGCCTGATCCCCTTCCCCACATGTCCTGTCCGCTCCCCTCCAGCACGCCCCAGGCAGCCCCTGTCCTACTCAAACAGCCCTGTGGGAAGCCAGGGCTGCCCGGGGGGGGGCAAGTGGGGCAATTGGCCCCAGGCCCCACAGGGGCCCTGCAGGGGCCCCACGAGAATACAGTATTCTATGGTATTGCAACTTTTTTTAATGGAAGGGGGCCCCCAAAACTGCTTTGTCCCAGGCCCCTGAATCCTCTGGGCGGCGCTGTGGGAAGCTGCCTATCCTAACAGTCCTCCTTGCCTTGATGCAGGTACCGGGGATCCCATCTGGGCCGTGGCCTTGGAGATGCAACCGACTCTAATTGCAAAGCATGTGCTCAGCAAGCCTCCTTCTGGAGGAGCGCGGCATGTGGTGGGACAGGACGCAGACACACGGCAAGCTCCACACAGCCCTGGAGCAGAGCCTGCATGGAGCAGGGCCCAGAACCAACCCCCGTTTCACAGCCAAGCCTATGGCAGTGACTCTCGTGGGCTGAGGAGGCGGTAGCGCCAGGGGGCAGAGTGGCTCTGGGCCAAGCACTGCAGGGGGCTGCCAAGGCTCCACTCTCTCTCCGGGGTGGGACATGACACCCCTGGAAACAACTCAGGCTTCTCTGTAAGCCCCGGATCGGCACAGCTCAGGCGTGGGCAGCCAGGGGGGCAGGGAAGCACCCTGCTCTCTGAGCTGCAGTGAGGAGGCCAGCCAGTGACACTGGGAAGTGGGGACCGGCCAGCACAGGCCCCACGTCCCATTCCCCATCCCCCAGCCATCCAGTCCCTGCCCTGGGGCTGGATGGGAGCCAGCATCTCCTGGAGAGGACCGGCCCCATGTCCTGTTCCCCACACCCCCAGCAAGTCCCTCCATCCTGGGGCCGGATCGGAACCATCATCCCCCTCAGAGGAAAGGCCAGTGTCCGGCTGGATGGGAGCCAGCATCCTGGAGGACCCCAGCAAGTCCCTCCATCCTGGGGCCGGATCGGAACCATCATCCCCCTCAGAGGAAAGGCCAGTGTCCCATTCCCTGCCCCCAGCACCCAGCCAATCCCTCCAAACTGGGGCCGGATTGGAGCCAGCACCCCCATCCCCAGCCCCTCAGAGCCAGCCCATCTGCAAGCACTGCACGTTCCCATCAGCTCTTTGCGTACTGCTCTGCTCTGGAGGGACCCGTCTCGCTCCCTGCATCCCGCTTTGCTAGTCCTGAAGCTGCTCCCTGGCTGGTGCCCGCTGTCCTGGACGGGGGGGGATTACTGTTTTGTAGGGCCCTGGGCCAGAGCAAGTGGGGACCCTCTGTCCCCCCTCCTGCACTCCTGCCGGGGAAATGGGGTTGGGTGCAGGGGCTTGCCCCGCTTCCTGGCAGGAGCGCCGGGAGGGCGGGTGGAGCAGGTCAGGGTGTGGGGGGGCCCAGTTTTCTGGGGGATCTCCAATTGTCCAGGGGCCCCTGGGCATGGGCCTCATTGGCTCAGTGGCTAGTCCGCCACTGCCACCTCTTTGTCCAACCGGCAGCCCTGGCTCAGCTGCCTGGCGCTGGCTCAGCCTGGCCTCGCCCAAGCACTGCTCCGTCTCTGCCCTCTCTCCTCTGTCCTTCAGCAGCACCCCCCTTCTTTCTCCCCAGCACCCAGCCCAGGGGAGACCCACAGCTGCAGGCTGTGACACGTGACCACCCCGGGGCTTTTCGCTCTCACTCCTGTCTGAGGGGCGTTTTGTCTCTGAGTGAATTCAGGAAACCACTTTCACACAAATCCCTTCCCATCACATGGATCCACAAAGTGCCCCCACAAACACAGGGCCTCTGCAGAGCCCGAACTCTGGCCCTTGGCTCCCAGCACCCATCCGTCGTTTGAGCTACACGTGACTAGGAGGCTTGACGGGGACCCACCGCTAGAGGGGGCCGGGAGACGCACTTGGCCAGTGAGCACAGAACAAACTGCTCCAGCGCAGCCGAGCCCTGGAGCTGCCGAGCCCCTGGGCCCGCTGGGTGCCGCCTGCTGCCTCATGCTGAGTCCCATCGGGTCTCATGCCATATGAAGCCTCAGGCTCTCAGCAGGGGGCCAAAGCCCTGGCCTCAGCGAGCAGTTCCCTGGCCCCGGGCAGGGTCTGTGTGCTCCCGCCAGGCCAACCCTCCCTGAACAGGGCGAGAGGGGCAGTTCTCACCAGCTGCTCGGTCACTGGGGGTGGGGTCAGTTATTACTGGTCAGTCACTGGGGAGGTCTCAATTATCCTGGTTGCCAGGTGTCCGGTTTTCGACCAGGACGCCCAGTCGAAAAAGGACCCTGGCGGCTCAGGTCAGCATCACTGATCGGGCCGTTAAAAGGCCAGTCGGCGGCGCAGCGGGGCTAAGGCAGGCTCCCTGTCTGCCCTGGCTCCACGCAGCTCCTGGAAGTGGCCAGCACGTCCCTGCAGCCCCTAGGCAGAGGGGCAGTCAGGGAAGCTCCACACACTGTCCCCGCCCCCAGTGCCAGCTCCGCAGCTCCCATTGGCTGGGAACCATGGCCAATTAAAACTGCGAGGGCGGCGCTTGTGGGTGCCAGCAGCGCTCAGAGCCCCCTGGTCCCTCCACCTAAGGGCCGCAGGGACATGCCGGCCACTTCCAGGAGCTGCATGGAGCCAGGGCAGGCAGGGAGCCTGCCTTAGCCCCACTGCGCCGCCGACCAGGAACTGCCTGAGGTAAGTGCTGCCCAGCTGGAGCCCGCACCCCGATCCCCCTCCCGCACCCAACCCCCTGCCCCAGCCCTGAGCCTCCTCCCAGAGCCTGCACCCTGCATCCCGTCCCGCACTCAAACTCCCTCCCACAACCTGCCCCAGCCCTGAGCCCCCTCCTGCACCCTGAACGCCTCATTTCTGGCCCCACCCCAGAGCCCGCACCCCCAGCCGGAGTCCTCACCCTGTCCTGCACCCCAAGCCCCTGCCCCAGCCCAGTGAAAGTGAGTGAGGGTGGGGGAGAGCGAGTGAGGGCAGGAGGGGGGATGGAGGGAGTGGGGGCGGGACCTCTGAGAAGGGGCACGGCCTCGGGGAAGGGGCAGGGAACGAGTGTTTGGTTTTGTACTATTAGAAAGCTGGCAACCCTACTGGTCAGTCAATGGAGGGCGGGTGAGTTATCTCTGGTCAGTGGGGTGAAGGGGAGGGGTGGTTATCACCAGCCGGTCAGTGGGCAGGGGTGGGGGAGAGGAGACAAGTCATCGGCCAGTGGGTGATGTCCCAGGGAAGCCATCTGGGCTCACGTGGCTCAGGACAGTGGCTCTGCTGTTGCTCCAGGTCTGGTTTGGAAACTGCTGAGCTCCCTGGTTCCAGGTGCTGGGATCCCTGACCCAGGCTCCCCCGGCCACTGACCCAGGAGCAGGTCACTTGGCAACTCCCCGCGGGCCAAGGCTCAGGAGTCGGTCAGGTCCCATCAGAGCAGCAGCCCTGGCCCAGGGCTCTCCTGGTGAGGCCCCCAGAGCTGGGTGTAAGCCCCTGTGTCCCTCCCTTGGGGCAGGTACCTGATCATCTTCTGCTGGCCGGGGTCGTAGAGCGCCGTGAAGAGCTGGGCCTCCTCCCCGATGTTGCAGACGAAGTTGCGGACGCAGAGGTAGAGGTTGTGGGAGGGCGAGGCCAGGTGGGCACTGCAGCCCAGCTCGCTGTGCTGAGAGCACTGCGGGGAGACGGGCAGATGTCAAGGCCAAAAGGACCCCCCCCTGCCTGGCCCCTCCCCAGCCTGGCTCCTGCCTGGGCTCTAGCTGGGAGCAGGCCCGGAGCGGTGGGCAGCAGGACAGCCTGGAGCTCAGCGCAGGGGCGGGAACTCCCCTTCTCGGTGTATGGACTCAGCCGGGCAGGGCCAGCACACCCGTTAGCATGGGGTGGGGCAGAGTCCGTCCGGGAGGAGGGACCGGGCGAGGGGGCCAGGGCTGGGCACTCACCATCTCTTCCTGGATGCGCTCACTGATCATACTCGTGGCCTGTTTGTGAGCCTGGAAGAGGCTGATGACGCTGGTTCTGTCGGGGTCCAGGATGTTCCCGTTCTCGTCACGCACAACCAGGTCTAGCTCCAGGATCCTGCAGAGCACAGGGCGGGGCATGAACACGACTCCAGGCGCAGGTCAGGGACCTGGACTCTCCAAGGCCTCTGGCCCGGCCCAGCCGCACTCAGAGCAGCACCCAGCCACGCTGTCACGGAGCAAACGTCCAGCCCCTCCGGTCCCTGGCCGGGGATCCAGCCTGCAGGCCCAGCAGGTGCCCACCTTGGGGCAGGAAGGGGCCGGCACAGCCTCACCCAGGACTGCAGCAAGGGTCATGCCAGCGGTCACCACGGGTGACCCCCAACCCCCTCACTGTTCCTGATCCACGCACTGCGGGGCCCTCCCTGCCCCCTGGGTCCTCGCTCCCCTATGCTGCTTGCACAGTTGTGTGCCTTGCACACTCGGGCTGTCTCCATCCCCATGCTCTCACTTTCTCCAGTGCACTCACGCCACGTATTAGTGACCATCCCTGGTCCCTCTCCAGCCACCCCTGCCCCCGCCTACAGCCCCTCTCCGGCCCCATGCCCCTGCCTTGGCCCCCCCCATCACAGCCCCATCCTTCCCTGCCCCCTGCCTGCTCTCACTTGTTCCCGTAGTCGATCTTGCTGGTCACCTCCTTCTTGAGCTCCAGGAGCTCATCCTTGGGGAGCGTCCCAGAGAGCAGCTGCGAGCGCCTCTCCATCAGCTCACACATCATCCTCCTGACCTGCCCGTATCGCTCCTTCTGCCCCATCTGCAGGGGAACAAGGGGGCAAGAGTCGTGCCCGATCCCAGAGAGCTGAGCACCCGCAGCCCTCGCAGCCGAGAGCCCAAGCCATGCGGCCCCTCTTCCCTGACCCCTTCTGACCCCATCCCAGAAAGAGCCACCTCCCGCAGTTCCCACACCCCCCATTCCTGACCCCATCGCAGCCCCTGCAGCCCCCATCCCAGAAAGAGCCACCGCCCGCGGTTCCCACACCCCCCATTCCTGACCCCATCGCAGCCCCTGCAGCCCCCATCCCAAAGACAGAGCCACCCCCGCGGGTCCCACACCCCCCATGCCTGACCCCCTTGCAGCCCCTGCAGCCCCCATTCCTGACCCCATCGCAGCCCCTGCAGCCCCCATCCCAAAGACAAAGAGCCACCGCCCGCGGTTCCCACACCCCCCATTCCTGACCCCATCGCAGCCCCTGCAGCCCCCATCCCAAAGACAGAGCCACCCCCGCGGTTCCCACACCCCCCATTCCTGACCCCATCGCAGCCCCTGCAGCCCCCATCCCAAAGACAGAGCCACCCCCACAGTTCCCACACCCCCATTCCTGACCCCATCGCAGCCCCTGCAGCTCCCACACCCCCATTCCTGACCCCCCGCGGTTCCCACACCCCCTATCTCTGACTCTCCGCCGCACTCAGCCTGGGACCCACCCCCCATGGTTCCCAGAGCCCCCATCCTAAAGGCTGGTGCCTGCCCTGTGCATCCCCCACCCCTCCCCTCCCTGTGCTGAGGGCTGGTGGCCCATCCCCAGAGGGTGGGTCAGTCCCTGTGGCTTCCCTACTGCTGGGCCCCAGGCTCTCACCACGTAGAGCTGCTTCCAGATGGTGGCCCATTCCCGCAGCGTGGTGGTGATCTCCTGCACCATCGGCATCTCCGCCGGCACAATGTTCTCCTCCGCCCTGGCCAGAGAGCTGGTGAGGCCGAGCCCTGCACGTGGCGAGGAGGCTCAGCCCCATCCCCACCCACCACGTGGGGGTCCCTGAGCTCAGCAGCCCCAGTTCCTGCCTGCCCCGGAGTCCTGCCCCAGCCTGCGGCAGCCCCACTGAGACCCTGCATCTCTCTCCCTGGGCCCAGCTGCCGTCTGAGGGACCCACTGGCCAGGGACCCGCTGGGCGGCTAGAGCCCCAGCCTGGCCAGGTGATAAGGGGAGCGAATCCCGGAGCTGCAGGCTGGTTACTGCAAGCAGCCCATGGACCAGGCTGGGGCAGGGCATGGGGGGAGAGCTTAGAACCAGGCCAGGCACAGACCTGGGGCACTGGGCTGCTTGCCCCACCTCGTGCCAGGGGAGGGGCCCGGCCGAGTGCTCGGACTGGGAGGGAAAGACGTCTGGCCAAACACAGGGATGGGGGGGGGCAGGACCCAGCCGAGCTCTGGGATGGGGGCTGGCGGGCAGGACCCAGCCAAGCTCTGGGACGGGAGGGGGGGGCAGGACCCAGGCGAGCTCTGGGACGGGATGGGGGGGGCAGGACACAGCCGAGCTCTGGGATGGGGGCTGGGGGCAGGGCACGGCCAAGCACTGGGACAGGGTGGGGGGCGGTGATGGGCCCAATGAGGTGCAGGTCAGGGAGGACCCAGCCCCCTGACCAGTAAAACATTCGCTGACTCAGCCCAGAGCCCCTCTCTGCCCCCTCTCGCCCCCCGCCAGTACCTACCCCCTCTGCTCCACATGGGCGCCCTTCAGGTGGATCAGTGTGACAGGGAATATGCCCTGGGGAGAGGAGAAGTCGTCAGCACAGCGACCCTGATCTGGGGGGCAGAGCCAGAGGGAGGGGGGTCGGCCCCCATGGGGCTGGAACCCCCCGACCCAGTCGGATGTGGGTCAACCCAAGGCCAGGTCCTCGATGGGGCCAGAGCAGGTGTCAGGGGGAGACTCGGAGCCCCCACAGCAGGTTAAAGTCACTCCCCGCAAGGCCCGGTGATTTCCTGCAGGGGGCGCCACGCGGCGAGAGCATGAGCTCAGCCTCAGGCCACGCGCTGTGTCCCCAGCGCCCCACAGCAGCTGTGGGGCCCGGCCCTGGGACAATGGAGAGGACGAGCACCCCGGCCCCTCCACACCGCGGGGAGCAGCAGACTTACCCAGGTGGCTCTGTTCCTGAGCGAGTACCCTCTGTACCAGCCTGCAAGCGGAACAACAGCCAGTGAGACACCCAAGGGCCTCGGAAAGGAGAGCACTTCTCCCAGCAGGGGGCGCTGTGGGGGGCAGGATTCCTGGCTGGGGGGGAGCTCCCAGTTACTCCAGCCCCGGTCTCTCCCAGCAGGGGGCGCTGTGGGGGGCAGGATCCCTGGCTGGGGGGGAGCTCCCAGCTACCCCAGCCCCGGTCTCACCCAGCAGGGGGCGCTGTGGGGGGCAGGGCAGGAGCCCTGGCTCGGGGGGGAGCTCCCAGCTACCCCAGCCCCAGTCTCTCCCAGCAGGGAGCACTGGGGACAGGATTCCTGGCGGGGGGGCGCCCCCAGCTACCCCAGCCCCAGTCTCTCCCAGCAGGGAGCACTGGGGGGGGGGGACAGGATTCCTGGCGGGGGGGAGCTCCCAGTTACTCCAGCCTCAGTCTCTCCCAGCAGGGGGCGCTGTGGGGGGCAGGGCAGGATCCCTGGCTGGGGGGGGAGCTCCCGGTGACTCCAGCCCCAGCCTCTCCCAGCAGGGGGCGCTGTGGGGGGCAGGGCAGGAGCACTGGCTGGGGGGGGAAGCTCCTGGCTACCCCAGCCCAGGCCTCTCCCAGCAGGGGGCGCTGTGGGGGGCAGGGCAGGATCCCTGGCTGGGGGGGGAGCTCCCGGTGACTCCAGCCCCAGCCTCTCCCAGCAGGGGGCGCTGTGGGGGGCAGGGCAGGAGCACTGGCTGGGGGGGGAAGCTCCTGGCTACCCCAGCCCAGGCCTCTCCCAGCAGGGGGCGCTGTGGGGGGCAGGGCAGGATCCCTGGCTGCGGAGGGGAGCTCCCGGCTACCCCAGTCCCAGTCTCTCCCAGCAGGAGCAGTGGCTAGGGGGACTAGAGTGGGGGGACTGGCTGCTGAGGGGAGGTATTACTGGGGGCTGGCTGCTATTGTTGTGCATTGTTGTGTCTCAAAGCGCCTTGGAGCCAAACCCAGAACAGAGACAGGCCCTGCCCAAGGCGCTGACACCCTGTGTACAGGAGACGAGCGGAGACAGACTGCCAGGGAGCCCAGAGAACAACCAGGCCATGGCCAGAGTGACAGGCGGTGGGTCTCAGCACACCAGCCCCCGAATCACTCTCAGTTTTGTCGCAGAGCAGAGTGCTCAGGGGGTTCGAAGCCGGACAATGAGTTAGTTTTTCAGAGGTTTACGGGGAGCTGCTCCCCAGTGTGGGGGCAGGGGAGAAGGCACCAAGGAGCTTGTTTGAACAGTGCTGGAGGCTGGTGTGATGGGCTGATGGGAGGTGAGCATGGACAGGCAGCGTGGGGATGGGCATTAAGACGAGCAGCTCAGGTTGGATCCAGTGGAGAAGGGGGAGCCAGTGGAGGGTGCCGTGGGCACAGGGCTGCTCACAAACAGGGAAGAAATGGTAGGGGAAGCAAAAGTGGATGGGAACCTGGGAGGCAGTGACCATGAGATGGTCGAGTTCAGGATCCTGACACAAGGAAGAAAGGAGAGCAGCAGAATACGGACCCTGGACTTCAGCAAAGCAGACTTTGACTCCCTCAGGGAACTGACGGACGGATCTCCTGGGAGGCTAATCTGAGGGGGAAAGGAGTCCAGGAGAGCTGGCTGTATTTTAAAGAAGCCTTATTGAGGGCACAGGAACAAACCAGCCCAATGTGCAGAAAGAACAGCAAATATGGCAGGTGACCAGCTTGGCTCAATGGTGAAATCTTCAGGGAGCTTAAACTCAAAAAGGCAGCTTACAAGAAGTGGAAATTTGGCCAGATGACTAGGGAGGAGTATAAAGATATTGCTCGAGCATGCAGGGGTATAATCAGGAAGGCCAAGGCACAACTGGAGTTGCAGCTAACAAGGGATGTGAAGGGTAACAAGAAGGGTTTCTACAGGTATGTTAGCAACAAGAAAAAATCAGGGAAAGTGTGGGACCCTTACTGAACGGGGGAGGCAACCTAGTGACAGAGGATGTGGAAAAAGCTGAAGTGCTCAATGCTTTTTTTGCCTCGGTCTGCACAGACAAGGGCAACTCCCAGACTGCTGCACTGGGCAGCACAGTATGGGGAGGAGGTGAGCAGCCCTCAGTGGTGAAAGAACAGGTTAAGGACTATTTAGAAAAGCTGGACATGCACAAGTTCCTGGGGCTGGATGCAATGCATCCGAGGGTGCTGAGGGAGTTGGCGGATGTGATTGCAGAGCCATTGGCCATTATCTTTGAAAATCGTGGTGATCAGGGGAGGTCCCAGACGATTGGAAAAAGGCAAATCTAGTGCCCGTATTTAAAAAAAGGAAGAAGGAGAATCCAGGGAACTACAGGCCAGTCAGCCTCACCTCAGTCCCTGGAAAAATCATGGAGCAGGTCCTCAAGGAATCAATTCTGAAGCACTTGGAGGAGAGGAAAGTGATCAGGAACAGTCAGCATGGATTCACCAAGGGCAAGTCATGCCTGACTAACCTGATTGCCTTCTATGAGGAGATAACTGGCTCTGTGGATATGGGGAAAGCGGAGGATGTGATCTATCTTGACTTTAGCAAAGCTTTTGATACAGTCTCCCACAGTATTCTTGCCAGCAAGTTAAAGTAGTATGGATTGAATGAATGGACTATACGGTGGATAGAAAGCTGGCTAGATCGTCGGGCTCAACGGGTAGTGATCAACGGCTCCATGTCTAGTTGGCAGCCGGTATCGAGCAGAGTGCCCCAGGGGTTGGTCCTGGGACCGGTTTTGTTCAACATCTTCATTAATGATCTGGATGATGGGATGAATTGCACCCTCAGCAAGTTCGCAGATGATACTAAGCTGAGAGGAGAGGTAGATACGCTGGAGCATAGGAATAGGGTCCAGAGTGACCTAGACAAATTGGAGGATTGGGTCAAAAGAAATCTGATGAGGTTCAACAAGGACAAGTGCAGAGTCCTGCACTTAGGACAGAAGAATCCCATGCTCTGCTACAGGCTGAGGACTGACTGGCTAAGCAGCAGTTCTGCAGAAAAACCTGGGGATTACAGTGGACGAGAAGCTGGATATGAGTCAACAGTGTGCCCGCGTTGCCAAGAAGGCCAACGGCATATTGGGATGTATTAGTAGGAACATTGCCAGCAGATCGAGGGATGTGATCATTCCCCTCTACTCAGCACTGGTGAGGCCTCATCTGGAGTTACTGTGTCCAGTTTTGGGCCCCACACTACAAGAAGGATGTGGATAAATTGGAGAGAGTCCAGCGGAGGGCAACAAAAATGATTAGGGGGCTGGAGCACATGACTTATGAGGAGAGGCTGAGGGAACTGGGATTGTTTAGCCTGCAGAAGAGAGGGATGAGGGGGGATTTGATAGCTACTTTCAACTACCTGAAAGGGGGTTCCAAAGAGGATGGATCTAGACTGTTCTCAGTGATAGCAGATGACAGAACAAGGAGCAATGGTCTCAAGTTGCAGAGGGCGAGGTCTAGGTTGGATATTAGGAAACACTATTTCACTACTAGGGTGGTGAAGCACTGGAATGGGTTACCTAGGGAGGGGGTGGAATCTCCTTCCTTAGAGGTTTTTAAGGTCAGGCTTGACAAAGCCCTGGCTGGGATGATTTAGTTGGGGGCTGGTCCTGCTTTGAGCAGGGGGTTGGACTAGATGCCTCCTGAGGTCCCTTCCAAGTTAACCCTGAGATTCTATGATTCTATGATGGGCTAGGAGCTGCATGGCTCTGAGCAGGCCGGGACGGATCAGTAATGGAGCCGCCCTGATCAGAGCCTGGGGAGAGTGGGAGTTGTGGGGAGGGAGACGAATGGCCCTGTCTCGCAGATGCTCTGCAGAAAGAACCAGCCAGATTTACACACAGCTGCATGTGAGGACCTGGTGAGAGGCCAGCGTGAAGACAATGCCCCAGTTACAGGCCTGAGTGACAGAGCAGGATGGTGACGTTGTCCAAGCGGGGAGGGCTTGGGGGAAGGCTGGGAGCTGGAGCTGGCAGCTAGACCGTCCCGAGGAGGCATCAGAGAGAAAGGCCCAGATTGTCGTTTGGCCTGAAGGAGACGGTCTGGAGCAGAGGGAGATCAGTGAGTCGGGCATAGAGAGGGTGACTGACTCTGTGGTTGCAGACGGGGTTATGAGAGCCCAGGTGCCGAGGGAGAAGAGAAGGGGACCCCACACAGAAAGCGGGAGGGGGACGAGGAGATCCGCTGAAGGGAGCTGAGAGAGGAGGGGACCAGGAGAGGGCAGAGTCCCAGAAGCCGAGGGATTTTAAGAAGAGTGTGGCTGATGGTTTCACAGGCGGTGAGAGGTCCAAGAGGATTCTCCTGGGGTCTGTGGAGCCGGTTCCCCCACTCTCAGTGCCCGGCCCCACTTACCCTCCGAGGCCTGTAGGATGTGCACTGTATCCCCGATCTGCAGCGGCAGGTGATGCTCGTTCGTGCCCGAAAAGTTCCACAAAGCTGCAAAACAACAGCCAGGGGAGTTAGGGGGGTGGTGAGAGGGGGCAGCTCTGGACCCCAGCCCCCTGCAGGTGGCTCTGCCCTCTCACTGCCTCACCCAGCCCAGCTCATCCGTCCCTGGAGCTAGGGGGAACCTGGCACGCTCGCTCTCTGAGCTTGGCCTCTCAGTGCCGTGCGGACAACTTGCCTCAGCTGTTCCCCAGCACCGGGTGGGGCCACCCTTGGGTCCTGGTGCTGCCCCATTGTCACAACCGCAGCTACTGGTGTGCCAGGCTGAGCCAGCCCCCAGTCACCCCTGACAGCGAGAGGCACAACATGGCCCCTTCATCTCTGAGCTGTCTGTCACCCCGCCCCGCGCCAGGCCCCACGCACCACCACTCCCAGCCTGTACTTAGGGCAGGGCAGTCACGGGGCTGGGGGGCAGGAGAGCCCGGGGGGTCCTGCCCAGCGTGGCCAGTCTCGCGGCTCCCAAGGGGTCTGAATTCAGCAGTGCCAGGAGGGAGGGTGCAGCTGGAGCTGGAGGCAGGTTGGGTCCGGTTGCTGCCACGAGGCTGGGGGAAGATCTGCAGGGTGCTGCCAGCCAGGGACATGGGCGTGAGCAGCGCGGGCAGGCTGGGGATGAGCACAGCAGGATCCAGCTTCCTTGGGGGGTGGGGATTTCACTGCACCCAGGACCAGGGCTGTCAAGTGCCCGGAGGGATGCTCCCTCCCGCCCATGGCACTCCTTCCCACACGCCCACAGCGCAGCCTGGCTCTGCAGCTCTGCGTGCTGGGCACTAGCAGACTGGGGGGTTGCTCTGCGGGCAGCTGGGCACCTCCTCCCCCTGTTCTCCCACTGGCCCAGCTAGGGGCACCCTCTATTGGCACCAGGGTCCACCCCAAGCTGCCACCCACCCTCCATCCCAGGACCCCTGCAGCCTTCAGCAGCCGCCAGCACAGGCCACCAGCACCCACCACCACTCAGTGGCCCCCAGCAGCCGGCAGCTGCACACCCGCCCTCTGCTCGGGGCAGGGTGTGGTGACAAGCCAAACCGTTAAATATGCACAATTCTAAACATGCAAATTAGCTCATTAAGTAATTTGCATAAAATATCATACAAAGAGCTGCACAAAACTTCAACTTCCAGGTTCAAGGTCTCAGGCCTTATCCCCAACGTGCACCCTCGGCCCAGCGTTGAACGAGCCCGGGGAGGAGGCTGCCAGGGTAAAGTCATGTGGGCTGGCAGCTGAGGTGTGTCGGGGGCCGGTGCCAGGCTGCAGAATGAACCCCCGGGAACCACGGCCCAGCCCGCCCCGCCTGCTGCACCCAGCAGAGATCTCTGACATGCCCGCATGCGTATTGCTGTAAAACCCCCTCCCAAAACAAGACCCTGGCTGCTGCAGCTGCTGCTCTGAGGGGAGACACCCTGGGGATGAGTCGCCCTGTGGGATCCGAAGCAGAAAGAACAGAAAACTCAGCAGCTGCCCCCCAAGGGGCTAGGCCCACCCCTGGCTAGGCACAGCCCCACAGCCCTGTGTCCTATCACCGCGGCATCCAGGCCCCTTGCTGCCTCCAATGCGTATTTCCCCACCCGGTGTGACGAAGTGGGACTGTTCGTACTGGGGGCTGGGCACAGATCCTAAGTATCTAGCAGCAAAAGGCCATGCAGCAAATGCCTGACACTCTGTCTCCTAGCAACGGATGGCCCAGCCCCTCCCTGCAAAGGTGCCTCTCTAGGTGTTGGAGACAAAGGGGTCAGGTGACCTCCTGGCCCGGGAAAGACGCTGAGCAGAGAGAAGGGGCCGGAGGGGGTTGGGGAGACTGGAGTTGGCTGGAGAAGAGAGGGGAGGCAGGGAGACCGGGCTCTGATCCCCGAGGGGGGCTGTGGGGCCCCAAGATGGACCTAACCGGGGGGATCCTGTTATCTGTGCCTGCAAGACCTGTGCTGGACTGTGTTCCTGTCGTCTAAATAAACCTTCTGCTTTACTGGCTGGCTGAGAGTCCTGGTGAATCGGCAGGGAGACCGGGGGTGCAGGGCCTGACTCCCCCACACTCCGTGACAACTGGTGGCAGCGGTGGGATGACTGCACCCCGTGGACGGCGCTTCCTGCCGTAAGTGACTGGGGAGCAGTAAAACGAAGGGGCAATTCACCCCGGGAGAGTGTGGCCAGAGAGCAGGACTTTGCAGTAACAGGGTCCCCCGGGGGATCACAGCGAGCGATTCCAGGGGCGGAGGAGCCTGCAGCTCGACCCTGGCAGAGAGGTGGTGACCTCAAGGACTGGCACACGAGGGGTCCCCCGGGAACCCGTGGGGAGCGGCGAGCACCCCGGCCTGCGAGCGGCCAGCAGGAAGATGTTTGCCAAGCAGCGCAAGTGTGAGCTGGTGGAGCTATGCAAGCAGGGGGGGCTGCGCCATGGGAAGCTCACCAAGGCCCAGCTGATTGCCCGGCTGGAGGAGAGAGATCGCAGGGATGAACCGGTCCCTGTCTCTGAGGGAAGCAGCCGGGCAGATACAGCGCAGGCACCAGTGTCTGTCCCCGCTGGGAGGGCTCAGCCGGCTGCTGAGGGCTCCCCGAGACCCCCCACCCCTAGGCCTAGGGGGAGGGGGAGCCCAGCGACTACCAAGGGCTCAGTGGCCAGCAGGGGATCATCCCGGCGGAGCTCCCTGTCCCTGGAGCGGAGGCAGCTGGAATATGACAGGGAGGCGCTCAAGTTAAGGAGGCAAGAACTGAGACAGGAGCGGGAGGAGAAGGAGAAGCAGCGTGAACACGAGGAGAGGGAGAAGGAGAAGAAACGTAAACATGAGCTGGCCCTGGCCCAGCTGAACAACAGCAAGGCCCCGGCTGCGGTGAGTGAGGGGGGGCCCAAGCCTACAAAGAGCTTCGATATGAACTTCCTGGCCCGGCGTAAGGAGGGGGAGGACATAGACACCTTCCTGACGGCCTTTGAGAACGCCTGCGAGCTGCACCAGGTTGACCCTGCAGACAGGATCCAGTTTCTCAACCCCTTACTGGACTCCACCGCCGTGGAGGTGTACAGCCGAATGAAGGGGGCGGAGGCGGGGGACTACAACCTGTTCAAAGAGGCCCTGCTCCGCGAGTTTGGGCTGACCCCGGAGATGTACCGGAAGAGGTTCCGGGGTCAACGTAAGACCCGGGAGGGCACATACCTACAACTGGTCAACCGGGCGCAGGGATATGCCCGCAAGTGGACGGCTGGGGCCCAAACTAGAGAGGACCTGCTTGACCTAGTCGTACTGGAGCACCTGTATGCGCAGTGCCCGTCTGACCTGAGGCTGTGGTTGATGGACCAGAAGCCGGAGAACCCACAGCATGCAGGCCGGCTGGCCGACCAATACATGGACAGTCGGACGGATCATAGGGAGGCGTCTCGAAGTAGCAGGTCTGCCTCAACGCAGAGAGAGAGTCACCATGGGACCTCCAAGAAGGAGCCGAGGGAGGGCCCCCACCTAAGGGAAACATCTGGCATCAGGTCCAGCCGTCCCCCTCGAGGGGACCCACAAGACATGGGCTGCTATCAGTGTGGCCAACCGGGCCACGTACGGGCCCAGTGCCCCAAGCTCCGGGACAAACTGAGCAGACCAACCCCACACCGGGTCAACTTGGTAGAGATCCAGCCGGATGAGGGGCAGCGTTCGCAGGAAAAGGGGGGCTGGCCGCGTACCCCCTGCGAAGGAGGGAGGGGGGCCCCGGGTTGACCCCTCCGAGGGGCTGGATGCTCCCCGCCCTGAGTTTTGGGTTTACAGGGTGGGCACAGGGCTGCCCCTCCGGAGCGAGTGCCTTGTTCCCCTGGAGGTAGATGGGAAGGAGGCCACTGGGTACTGGGATACGGGCGCAGAGGTGACGCTGGCCCAGCCCGAGGTGGTGGGCTCAGATCGGATGGTGCCCAACACCTACTTGACCCTCAGGGGTGTGATCGGGACCCCATTCAAGGTGCCTGTGGCGAGGGTGCACCAGTTGTCACGGAGTGTGGGGGCGCCAGGCCCTGCACCCCCGGGCTCCCTGCCGATTCCCCAGGACTCTCAGCCAGCCAGTAAAGCAGAAGGTTTATTTAGGCGACAGGAACACAGTCCAACACAGGCCTTGCAGGCACAGATAACAGGATCCCCCCGGTTAGGTCCATCTTGGGGCCCCACAGCCCCCTCGGGGATCAGACCCCTCTCTCCCTGCTTCCCCTCTTTCCCCAGCCAACTCCAGTCTCCCCAACCCCCTCCAGCCCCTCCTCTCTGCTCCGCTTCTTTCCCGGGCCAGGAGGTCACCTGACCCCTTTGTCTCCAACACCTTTAGATGCACCTTTGCAGGGAGGGGCCGGGCCATCAGTTGCTAGGAGACAGAGTGTCAGGCATTTGCTGCATGGCCTTTTGCTGCTAGATACTTAGGATCTGTGCCCAGCCCCCGGTACGAACAGTCCCACTTCGTCACACCCGGTGCAGAGACAGGGCCAGCATCAGCCCCCAGTCGGGGGCTCTTTCGAAATCTGGCCCTGCTGATGGGTGCTGAGCCCTGGGGCGGCTGCTCAGCGACGCCCCGGAGCCGCCCAGGACTAACCCTGCAGCTCCTGAGTCCCAGGCCAGCCCCGCACCACTGGGCTGCTTGCGACCAGACAGCACGTGTGAAACATCGGGACGGGGGTGGGGGGTAACAGGAGCCTATATCAGAAAACGACCCAAAAACCGGGACTGTCCCTATAAAATCGGGACATCTGGTCACCCCGGCTGTCCTGCCTCCCAGCCAGGTGAGCAGGGCCCTGAGCCCAGCAGGAGCCACCTGGACACTGGGGCTGGCTCAGCCGCTGGGCCCCTGCGTGAGTGCAGCAGGCAGGGGCCACGCCTGGGGCGCCAAAGGGACCGTTCAGCTGCGGGGGGGGGGGGGCAGCCACAGAAACAGCTCCACTCACTCATCTGCCGAGCGAGCGGCAGCTACTGAGAAAAGCAGGAACAGAAAATACCACAGAGGAAAGTGACAGCAGGAGCCTGCAACGCGACGCTTCCTGCCACAGGCCGGGCTCGGCGGGAGGAAGGTCTGTGCAGAGAGCGCAGGAGCCCCCGGCTCTATTCCTGGCTCCGGTCCCTCCCCCGGTCACAGCGCAGGAGCCCCCGGCTCTATTCCTGGCTCCGGTCCTCCCCCGGTTACAGCGCAGGAGCCCCCAGCTCTATTCCTGGCTCCGGTCGCTCCCCCGGTTACAGCGCAGGAGCCACCGGTGCTATTCCTGGCTCCGGTCCCTCCCCCGGTTACAGCGCAGGAGCCCCCGGCTCTATTCCTGGCTCCGGTCCCTCCCCCGGTCACAGCGCAGGAGCCCCCGGCTCTATTCCTGGCTCCGGTCCCTCCCCCGGTCACAGCGCAGGAGCCCCCGGCTCTATTCCTGGCTCCGGTCCCTCCCCCGGTCACAGCGCAGGAGCCCCCGGCTCTATTCCTGGCTCCGGTCCCTCCCCCGGTCACAGCGCAGGAGCCACCGGCTCTATTCCTGGTTCGGTCCTCCCCCGGTCACAGCGCAGGAGCCCCCGGCTCTATTCCTGGCTCCGGTCCCTCCCCCGGTCACAGCGCAGGAGCCCCCGGCTCTATTCCTGGCTCCGGTCCCTCCCCCGGTTACAGCGCAGGAGCCACCGGCTCTATTCCTGGCTCCGGTCCCTCCCCCGGTCACAGCGCAGGAGCCACCGGCTCTATTCCTGGCTCCGGTCCTCCCCCGGTTACAGCGCAGGAGCCCCCGGGCTCTATTCCTGGCTCCGGTCCCTCCCCCGGTCACAGCACAGGAGCCCCGGGCTCTATTCCTGGCTCCGGTCCCTTCCCCGGTTACAGCGCAGGAGCCCCCGTCTCTATTCCTGGCTCCGGTCCCTCCCCCGGTCACAGCGCAGGAGCCCCCGGCTCTATTCCTGGCTCTGGTCCCTCCCCCGGTCACAGCGCAGGAGCCCCCGGCTCTATTCCTGGCTCCGGTCCCTCCCCCGGTCACAGCGCAGGAGCCCCCGGCTCTATTCCTGGCTCCGGTCCCTCCCCCGGTCACAGCGCAGGAGCCCCCGGCTCTATTCCTGGGTCCGGTCCCTCCCCCAGTCACAGCGCAGGAGCCCCCGGCTCTATTCCTGGCTCCGGTCCCTCCCCCAGTTACAGCGCAGGAGCCCCCGGCTCTATTCCTGGGTCCGGTCCTCCCGGTCACAGCGCAGGAGCCCCCGGCTCTATTCCTGGATCCAGTCCCTCCCCCGTTACAGCGCAGGAGCCCCCGGCTCTATTCCTGGCTCCGGTCCCTCCCCCGGTCACAGCGCAGGAGCCACCGGTGCTATTCCTGGCTCCGGTCCCTCCCCCGGTTACAGCGCAGGAGCCCCGGGCTCTATTCCTGGCTCCGGTCCCTCCCCCGGTCACAGCGCAGGAGCCCCCGGCTCTATTCCTGGCTCCGGTCCCTCCCCCAGTTACAGCGCAGGAGCCCCGGGCTCTATTCCTGGCTCCGGTCCCTCCCCCGGTCACAGCGCAGGAGCCCCCGGCTCTATTCCTGGCTCCGGTCCCTCCCCCGGTTACAGCGCAGGAGCCCCCGGCTCTATTCCTGGCTCCGGTCCCTCCCTCAGTCACAGCGCAGGAGCCCCCGGCTCTATTCCTGGCTCCGGTCCCTCCCCGGGTTACAGCGCAGGAGCCCCGGGCTCTATTCCTGGCTCGGTCCTCCCCGTTACAGCGCAGGAGCCCCCGGCTCTATTCCTGGCTCCGGTCCCTCCCCCGGTTACAGCGCAGGAGCCCCCGGCTCTATTCCTGGCTCCGGTCCCTCCCCCGGTCACAGCGCAGGAGCCACCGGCTCTATTCCTGGCTCCGGTCCCTCCCCCGGTCACAGCGCAGGAGCCCCCGGCTCTATTCCTGGCTCCGGTCCCTCCCCCGGTTACAGCGCAGGAGCCCCCGGCTCTATTCCTGGCTCCGGTCGCTCCCCCAGTCACAGTGCCGGAGCCCCCGGCTCTATTCCTGGCTCCGGTCCCTCCCCCGGTTACAGCGCAGGAGCCCCCGGCTCTATTCCTGGCTCCGGTCCCTCCCCCGGTCACAGCGCAGGAGCCCCCGGCTCTATTCCTGGCTCCGGTCCCTCCCCCGGTCACAGCGCAGGAGCCCCCGGCTCTATTCCTGGCTCCGGTCCCTCCCCCGGTTACAGCGCAGGAGCCCCCGGTGCTATTCCTGGCTCCGGTCCCTCCCCCAGTCACAGTGCAGGAGCCCCCGGCTCTATTCCTGGCTCCAGTCCCTCCCCCGGTTACAGCACAGGAGCCCCCAGCTCTATTCCTGGCTCCGGTCCCTCCCCCGGTTACAGCGCTGGAGCCCCCAGCTCTATTCCTGGCTCCGGTCCTCCCCCGGTTACAGCGCAGGAGCCCCCTGCTCTATTCCTGGCTCCGGTCCCTCCCCCGGTTACAGCGCAGGAGCCCCCGGCTCTATTCCTGGCTCCGGTCCCTCCCCCGGTCACAGCGCAGGAGCCCCCGGCTCTATTCCTGGCTCCGGTCCCTCCCGGTCTGTCACAGCGCAGGAGCCCCCGGCTCTATTCCTGGCTCCGGTCCCTCCCCCGGTCACAGCGCAGGAGCCCCCGGCTCTATTCCTGGCTCTGGTCCCTCCCCCAGTTACAGCGCAGGAGGCCCCGGCTCTATTCCTGGCTCCGGTCCCTCCCCCGGTCACAGCACAGGAGCCCCCGGCTCTATTCCTGGCTCCGGTCGCTCCCCCAGTCACAGTGCCGGAGCCCCCAGCTCTATTCCTGGCTCCCGTCCCTCCCACGGTCACGGCACAGGAGCCCCCGGCTATATTCCTGGCTCGGTCCCTCCCCGGTCACAGCGCAGGAGCCCCCGGCTCTATTCCTGGCTCCGGTCCCTCCCCGGTTACAGCGCAGGAGCCCCCAGCTCTATTCCTGGCTCTGGTCCCTCCCCCGGTTACAGCGCAGGAGCCCCCGGCTCTATTCCTGGCTCCGGTCCCTCCCCCGGTCACAGCACAGGAGCCCCCGGCTCTATTCCTGGCTCCGGTCCCTCCCTCAGTCACAGCACAGGAGCCCCCGGCTCTATTCATGGCTCCGGTCCCTCCCCCGGTTACAGCGCAGGAGCCCCCCGGCTCTATTCCTGGCTCCGGTCCCTCCCCCGGTTACAGCACAGGAGCCCCCGGCTCCATTCCTGGCTCCGGTCCCTCCCCCGGTCACAGCGCAGGAGCCCCCGGCTCTATTCCTGGCTCCGGTCCCTCCCCCGGTCACAGCGCAGGAGCCCCCGGCTCTATTCCTGGCTCCGGTCCCTCCCCCGGTTACAGCACAGGAGCCCCCGGCTCTATTCCTGGCTCCGGGGCAAAGCCAGCGGGAAGGGGAAGAGGTGTAAGCCGGAGACACCGCCTTGTGCAGGGCGCTGCCTCAGGGGCGGGGGCATGGGGGAGCAGCGGTGCTGCCCAGTGCATTGCGGCCCTGGCTCGCCGTGCACCATGTGTGACCCGCCTGAGTCAGCGGCTGAGCCCAGGGTCCCTGCTGGGGGCATGAGGGGGGACGGAGCGTGTAGAGCAGGGTCGGGGGTAGAACTCACCCCACGCCACAGGGAGCCCTGCCATTGTCTAGCGTGAGCGGGGCCGGGGGTAGAACTCATCCTCGCACGCCACAGGGAGCCCTGCCATTGTCTAGCGTGAGCGGGGCCGGGGGTAGAACTCATCCTCGCACGCCACAGGGCGCCCTGCGATTGTCTAGCGTGAGCGGGGCCGGGGGTAGAACTAATCCTCGCACGCCACAGGGAGCCCTGCCATTGTCTAGCATGAGCGGGGCCGGGGGTAGAACTCATCCTCGCACGCCACAGGAGCCCTGCCATTGTCTAGCGTGAGCGGGGCCGGGGGTAGAACTCATCCTCGCACCCCACAGGGAGCCCTGCCATTGGCTCGCGTGAGCGGGGCCGGGGGTAGAACTCATCCTCGCACGCCACAGGAGCCCTGCCATTGTCTAGCGTGGCGGGGCCGGGGGTAGAACTAATCCTCGCACGCCACAGGGAGCCCTGCCATTGTCTAGCGTGAGCGGGGCCGGGGGTAGAACTCATCCTCGCACACCACAGGGAGCCCTGCCATTGTCTAGCGTGAGCGGGGCAGGGGTTAGAACTCATCCTCGCACACCACAGGGAGCCCTGCCATTGTCTAGGGTGAGCGGGGCCGGGGGTGGAACTCATCCTCGCACGCCACAGGGAGCCCTGCGATTGCCTAGCGTGAGCGGGGCCGGGGGTAGAACTCATCCTCGCACGCCACAGGGAGCCCTGCCATTGCCTAGCGTGAGCGGGGCCGTGGGTAGAACTCATCCTCGCACGCGACCGGGAGCCCTGCCATTGTCTAGCGTGAGCGGGGCCGGGGGTGGAACTCACCCTCGCACGCCACAGGGAGCCCTGCCATTGTCTAGCGTGAGCGGGGCCGGGGGTAGAACTCATCCTCGCACGCCACAGGGAGCCCTGCCATTGTCTAGCGTGAGCGGGGCCATGGGTAGAACTCATCCTCGCACACCACAGGGCGCCCTGCGATTGTCTAGCGTGAGCGGGGCCGGGGGTAGAACTCATCCTCGCACGCCACAGGGCGCCCTGCCATTGTCTAGCGTGAGCGGGGCCGGGGGTAGAACTCATCCTCGCACGCCACAGGGAGCCCTGCCATTGTCTAGCGTGAGCGGGGCCGGGGGTAGAACTCATCCTCGCACGCCACAGGGAGCCCTGCGATTGCCTAGCGTGAGCGGGGCCGGGGGTAGAACTCATCCTCGCACGCCACAGGGAGCCCTGCCATTGTCTAGCGTGAGCGGGGCCGGGGGTAGAACTCATCCTCGCACGCCACAGGGAGCCCTGCCATTGTCTAGGGTGAGTGGGGCCGGGGATAGAACTCATCCTCGCACGCCACAGGGAGCCCTGCCATTGTCTAGCGTGAGCGGGGCCGGGGGTAGAACTCATCCTCGCACGCCACAGGGAGCCCTGCCATTGTCTAGGGTGAGCGGGGCCGGGGGTAGAACTCATCCTCGCACACCACAGGGAGCCCTGCCATTGTCTAGGGTGAGCGGGGCCGGGGGTAGAACTCATCCTCGCACGCCACAGGGCGCCCTGCCATTGTCTAGGGTGAGCGGGGTCGGGGGTAGAACTCATCCTCGCACGCCACAGGGAGCCCTGCGATTGTCTAGCGTGAGCGGGGCCGGGGGTAGAACTCACCCCACGCCACAGGGAGCCCTGCCATTGTCTAGCGTGAGCAGGGCCGGGTAGAACTCATCCACGCCACAGGGAGCCCTGCGATTGTCTAGCGTGGCGGGGCCGGGTAGAACTCATCCTCGCACGCCACAGGGAGCCCTGCCATTGTCTAGCGTGGCGGGGCCGGGTAGAACTCATCCTCGCACGCCACAGGAGCCCTGCCATTGTCTAGCGTGAGCGGGGCCGGGTAGAACTCATCCTCGCACGCCACAGGAGCCCTGCCATTGTCTAGCGTGGCGGGGCCGTAGAACTCATCCTCGCACGCCACAGGAGCCCTGCGATTGCCTAGCGTGCGCCACAGGGAGCCCTGCCATTGTCTAGCGTGAGCGGGGCCATGGGTAGAACTCATCCTCGCACACCACAGGGCGCCCTGCGATTGTCTAGCGTGAGCGGGGCCGGGGGTAGAACTCATCCTCGCACGCCACAGGGCGCCCTGCCATTGTCTAGCGTGAGCGGGCCGGGTAGCCCTCAGCCTCGCACGCCACAGGGAGCCCTGCCATTGTCTAGCGTGAGCGGGGGCGGGGGTAGACCTCATCCTCGCCCGCCACAGGGAGCCCTGCCATTGTCTAGCGTGAGCGGGGCCGGGGGTAGAACTCATCCGCCACAGGAGCCCTGCCATTGTCTAGCGTGAGTGGGGCCGGGGTAGAACTCATCCTCGCACGCCACAGGAGCCCTGCCATTGTCTAGCGTGAGCGGGCCGGGTAGAACTCATCCTCGCACGCCACAGGAGCCCTGCGATTGTCTAGCGTGAGCGGGGCCGGGGGTAGAACTCATCCTCGCACGCCACAGGGAGCCCTGCCATTGTCTAGCGTGAGCGGGCCGGGTAGAACTCATCCTCGCACGCCACAGGAGCCCTGCCATTGTCTAGCGTGAGCGGGCCGTGGGTAGAACTCATCCTCGCACGCCACAGGGAGCCCTGCCATTGTCTAGCGTGAGCGGGCCGTGGTAGAACTCATCCTCGCACGCCACAGGGAGCCCTGCCATTGTCTAGCGTGAGCGGGGCCGGGGGTAGAACTCATCCTCGCACGCCACAGGGAGCCCTGCCATTGTCTAGCGTGAGCGGGGCCGGGGGTAGAACTCATCCTCGCACGCCACAGGGAGCCCTGCCATTGTCTAGCGTGAGCGGGGCCGTGGGTAGAACTCATCCTCGCACGCCACAGGTAGCCCTGCCATTGTCTAGCGTGAGCGGGCCGGGTAGAACTCATCCTCGCACGCCACAGGGAGCCCTGCCATTGTCTAGCGTGAGCGGGGCCGTGGTAGAACTCATCCTCGCACGCCACAGGAGCCCTGCCATTGTCTAGCGTGAGCGGGGCCGGGGGTAGAACTCATCCTCGCACGCCACAGGGAGCCCTGCCATTGTCTAGCGTGAGCGGGCCAGAACTCATGGTAGAACTCATCCTCGCACGCCACAGGGAGCCCTGCCATTGTCTAGCGTGAGCGGGGCCGTGGGTAGAACTCATCCTCGCACGCCACAGGGAGCCCTGCCATTGTCTAGCGTGAGCGGGGCCGTGGGTAGAACTCATCCTCGCACGCCACAGGGAGCCCTGCCATTGTCTAGCGTGAGCGGGGCCGTGGGTAGAACTCATCCTCGCACGCCACAGGGAGCCCTGCCATTGTCTAGCGTGAGCGGGGCCGGGGGTAGAACTCATCCTCGCACGCCACAGGGAGCCCTGCCATTGTCTAGCGTGAGCGGGGCCGGGGGTAGAACTCATCCTCGCACGCCACAGGGAGCCCTGCCATTGTCTAGCGTGAGCGGGGCCGGGGGTAGAACTCATCCTCGCACGCCACAGGGAGCCCTGCCATTGTCTAGCGTGAGCGGGGCCGTGGGTAGAACTCATCCTCGCACGCCACAGAGAGCCCTGTGATTGTCTAGCGTGAGCGGGGCCAGGGGTAGAACTCATCCTCGCGCCACAGGAGCCCTGCCATGGTCTAGCGTGAGCGGGGCCGGGGGTAGAACTCATCCTCGCACGCCACAGGGAGCCCTGCCATTGTCTAGCGTGAGCGGGGCCGGGGGTAGAACTCATCCTCGCACGCCACAGGGAGCCCTGCCATTGTCTAGCGTGAGCGGGGCCGTGGGTAGAACTCATCCTCGCACGCCACAGGGAGCCCTGCCATTGTCTAGGGTGAGCGGGGCCGTGGGTAGAACTCATCCTCGCACGCCACAGGGAGCCCTGCCATTGTCTAGCGTGAGCGGGGCCGGGGGTAGAACTCATCCTCGCACGCCACAGGGAGCCCTGCCATTGCCTAGCGTGAGCGGGCCGTGGGTAGAACTCATCCTCGCACGCCACAGGGAGCCCTGAGATTGTCTAGCGTGAGCGGGGCCGTAGAACTCATGGGCCGGGTGAACTCATCCTCGCACGCCACAGGAGCCATGCCATTGTCTAGCGTGAGCGGGGCCGGGGGTAGAACTCATCCTCGCACGCCACAGGGAGCCCTGCGATTGTCTAGCGTGAGCGGGGCCGTGGGTAGAACTCATCCTCGCACGCCACAGGGAGCCCTGCGATTGCCTAGCATGAGCGGGGCTGGGGGTAGAACTCATCCTCGCACGCCACAGGGAGCCCTGCGATTGTCTAGCGTGAGCGGGGCCGGGGGTAGAACTCACCCCACGCCACAGGGAGCCCTGCCATTGTCTAGCGTGAGCGGGGCCGGGGGTAGAACTCATCCTCGCACGCCACAGGGAGCCCTGCCATTGTCTAAGAACTCATCCTCGCACGCCACAGGGAGCCCTGCCATTGTCTAGCGTGAGCGGGCCGGGGTAGAACTCATCCTCGCACGCCACAGGAGCCCTGCCATTGTCTAGCGTGAGCGGGGCCGGGTAGAACTCATCCTCGCACGCCACAGGGAGCCCTGCCATTGTCTAGCGTGAGCGGGGCCGGGGGTAGAACTCATCCTCGCACGCCACAGGGAGCCCTGCCATTGTCTAGCGTGAGCGGGGCCGGGGGTAGAACTCATCCTCGCACGCCACAGGGAGCCCTGCCATTGTCTAGCGTGAGCGGGCCGGGGTAGAACTCATCCTCGCACGCCACAGGGAGCCCTGCCATTGTCTAGCGTGAGCGGGCCGGGTAGAACTCATCCTCGCACGCCACAGGGAGCCCTGCCATTGTCTAGCGTGAGCGGGCCGTGGGTAGAACTCATCTCGCACGCCACAGGGAGCCCTGCCATTGTCTAGCGTGAGCGGGGCCGGGGGTAGAACTCATCCTCGCACGCCACAGGGAGCCCTGCGATTGTCTAGCGTGAGCGGGGCCGGGGGTAGAACTCATCCTCGCACGCCACAGGGAGCCCTGCCAGTGTCTAGCGTGAGCGGGGCCGGGTAGAACTCATGAACTCATCCTCGCACGCCACAGGGAGCCCTGCCATTGTCTAGCGTGAGCGGGCCGGGTAGAACTCATCCTCGCACGCCACAGGAGCCCTGCCATTGTCTAGCGTGAGCGGGGCCGTGGTAGAACTCATCCTCGCACGCCACAGGAGCCCTGCCATTGTCTAGCGTGGTAGAACTCATCCTCGCACTCCACAGGGAGCCCTGCCATTGTCTAGCGTGAGCGGGCCGGGTAGAACTCATCCTCGCACGCCACAGGGAGCCCTGCCATTGTCTAGCGTGAGCGGGGCCGGGGGTAGAACTCATCCTCGCACGCCACAGGGAGCCCTGCCATTGTCTAGCGTGAGCGGGGCCGGGGGTAGAACTCATCCTCGCACGCCACAGGGAGCCCTGCCATTGTCTAGCGTGAGCGGGGCCGGGGGTAGAACTCATCCTCGCACGCCACAGGGAGCCCTGTGATTGTCTAGCGTGAGCAGGGCCGTGGATAGAACTCATCCTCGCACGCCACAGAGAGCCCTGTGATTGTCTAGCGTGAGCGGGGCCAGGGGTAGAACTCATCCTCGCACGCCATAGGGAGCCCTGCCATTGTCTAGGGTGAGCGGGGCCGTGGGTAGAACTCATCCTCGCACGCCACAGGGAGCCCTGCGATTGTCTAGCGTGAGCAGGGCCGTGGATAGAACTCATCCTCGCACGCCACAGGGAGCCCTGCCATTGTCTAGCGTGAGCGGGGCCGGGGGTAGAACTCATCCTCGCACGCCACAGGGAGCCCTGCCATTGTCTAGCGTGAGCGGGGCCGGGGGTAGAACTCATCCTCGCACGCCACAGGGAGCCCTGCCATTGTCTAGCGTGAGCGGGCCGTGGTAGAACTCATCCTCGCACGCCACAGGGAGCCCTGCCATTGTCTAGCGTGAGCGGGGCCGTGGGTAGAACTCATCCTCGCACGCCACAGGGAGCCCTGCGATTGCCTAGCGTGAGCGGGGCCGGGGGTAGAACTCACCCCACGCCACAGGGAGCCCTGCCATTGTCTAGCGTGAGCGGGGCCGTGGGTAGAACTCACCCCACGCCACAGGGAGCCCTGCCATTGTCTAGCGTGAGCGGGGCCGGGGGTAGAACTCATCCTCGCACGCCACAGGGAGCCCTGTGATTGTCTAGCGTGAGCAGGGCCGTGGATAGAACTCATCCTCGCACGCCACAGAGAGCCCTGTGATTGTCTAGCGTGAGCGGGGCCAGGGGTAGAACTCATCCTCGCACGCCATAGGGAGCCCTGCCATTGTCTAGCGTGAGCGGGGCCGTGGGTAGAACTCATCCTCGCACGCCACAGGGAGCCCTGCCATTGTCTAGGGTGAGCGGGCCGGGGTAGAACTCATCCTCGCACGCCACAGGAGCCCTGCGATTGTCTAGCGTGAGCCGGGCCGGGGCTAGAACTCATCCTCGCACGCCACAGGGAGCCCTGCCATTGTCTAGCGTGAGCGGGGCCGGGGGTAGAACTCATCCTCGCACGCCCCAGGGAGCCCTGCCATTGTCTAGCGTGAGCAGGGCCGTGGTAGAACTCATCCTCGCACGCCACAGGAGCCCTGCCATTGTCTAGCGTGAGCGGGCCGGGTAGAACTCAGCCTCGCACGCCACAGGGAGCCCTGCCATTGTCTAGCGTGAGCGGGGCCGGGGGTAGAACTCATCCTCGCACGCCACAGGGAGCCCTGCCATTGTCTAGGGTGAGCGGGGTCGGGGGTAGAACTCATCCTCGCACGCCACAGGGAGCCCTGCGATTGCCTAGCGTGAGCGGGCCGGGTAGAACTCATCCTCGCACGCCACAGGAGCCCTGCCATTGTCTAGCGTGAGCGGGCCGTGGTAGAACTCATCCTCGCACGCCACAGGAGCCCTGCCATTGTCTAGGTGAGCGGGCCGTGGGTAGAACTCATCCTCGCACGCCACAGGGCGCCCTGCCATTGTCTAGCGTGAGCGGGGCCGGGGGTAGAACTCATCCTCGCACGCCACAGGGAGCCCTGCCATTGTCTAGCGTGAGCGGGGCCGTGGGTAGAACTCACCCCACGCCACAGGGAGCCCTGCCATTGTCTAGCGTGAGCGGGGCCGGGGGTAGAACTCATCCTCGCACGTAGGGTGACCAGACAGCAAATGTGAAAAATCGGGACAGGGGTGGGGGGTAATAGGAGCCTATATAAGAAAAAGACCCAAAAATTAGGACTGTCCTTATAAAATCGGGACATCTGGTCACCCTACTCGCACGCCACAGGGAGCCCTGCCATTGTCTAGGGTGAGCGGGGCCGGCCCAGGCCACGCCCGGCCCACGAGAACCCGGGAGAACAGCTGCTAGCAAAGCAGCCAGTCTGCACCGAAGACCTGTCAGGGACGGTGTGAGGAAGTGGGAATGTTCCGGCTGTGTGATGTGAATGCTGAGGGGGAGTATTGACCTGGGAAGGGTGCAGGGGAGTTTGGGGGGCCTGCTCTGGGGAAGGGAGATACCTGAGCAGGTAACCTGAGCCCCCAGGAGGGGGGTTGGAGGGGAGTTTGGGGGGCCTGCTCTGGGGAAGGGAGATACCTGAGCCCCCAGGAGGGGGGTTGGAGGGGAGTTTGGGGGGCCTGCTCTGGGGAAGGGAGATACCTGAGCAGGTAACCTGAGCCCCCAGGAGGGGGGTTGGAGGCCAGGTGACAGCTCTCCCGGGACACTGGACAAAGGACACAATGGCAGGGGGAGGAGCCGGGGGGGGCTGAGTGAGAGGCTGGGGGAGTTTCAGTTTGGAGCTGGCTGGGAAATGGAGAGGGGCGACCCGACCAACAGGGCTGTGGCCTCCCTGGGGCCCCAGATGGACCTGACTGAGGGGTCCTGCTGTCTGTACCTGCAGGGCCTGTCTTGGACTGTGTCCCTGTCGTCTAAATAACCCGTCTGTGTTACTGGCTGGCTGAGAGTCCCGGCGAATCGCAGGAAGTGGGGGGTGCCGGGCCCGGACTCCCCCACACTCCGTAACAGACGCAGAATCCACCTCGGCCCTGGGCACATCACCCCAGTTCTCAATTCCCCTCAGGGGTCAACAGTTACCCCGATCGCCAGTCAGCTTTTCAACGGCCAGCGTAGGGGGCGGGAGCCCAGGCCTGTCCCTAGCTCACAGCCCCCGGGACAAGCGCACCCCGTGGGTCTGTAGCACCCCCAGCCCCCAGCCCCAGAGCCAGAGCATTGAGCGGGCACCTCCCAGGGCAAATGAACATGGCACTGGGGAGCGGGAGACACGGGGACACCCCACCACCACCACCACTCAGCCCCCCTGGTACCCAGCCACCACCTAGACCAGACACCGCTCAGCCGCCCCCCCCGACACTGCTCAGCCCCTGCCCCAGACACCGCTCAGCCGCCCCCCCAGACCAGCCCCCCCGAGTACCCCAGCACAGGTACCTGGGCCCACTCACTCCCCAGCCCAGGGGCTGAGCTCGCTGGACGTGGGGCCCTGTGCCCGGCTCGCAGGGCCTCCAGGCCAGACCTGCCCAGACAGGGTTCATAGCTATAAAATCTGCAGCCCCACCCTGCAGCTGGGCATCCCGGCTCCGCCCAGCTCCGACAGGCTCTGTGGTGGCCCAGTGGGCCAGTCACCCCCAGCCAGGGCGGCCCAGGCTGCAGCCCAGGTAGCAGCACTCACCAACTCCATACTTCTCCTTCTTGGTGGGCAGCCAGGGGGCCATTGCAGCGATCCGCCCGTCCCCGCGCGGTGTGGCAGCCAGTTCCTCCCGCTGAGCTGCCAGGGTCACGTGTGTCTCACCGGCTTGTGCAAACCTTCCTGGGCCACTTCCTCTAAGCACAGCTGGGCTCTGCACAGAGCCTGCAATCGGCCCCTTCTCCCCAGCCAGCTCCGAGCGCGCCCGACGCAGAGACCCAAGGGCTGCGGGACACCAGCGAGAGACGCCCCCCAGTCCCAAGTGCCAACGGAGCAGCCTGCTCCTGCACTGAGTGCAACAGGGCACCGAGGGGCTCACTCTGGCGCCTTTCCCTGTTAGGCCAACAGAGCCGGCCCAACACAGGGAGAGGGAGCCGGGCTCTGGTCCCGGAGCCCCACGGAGCCGGCCGGACACAGGGAGAGGGAGCCGGGCTCTGATCCCGGAGCTCCACGGACCCAGCCCAACACAGGGAGAGGGAGCCGGGCTCTGATCCCAGAGCCCCACGGACCCAGCCCGACACAGGGAGAGGGAGCCGGGCTCTGATCCCGGAGCCCCATGGAGCCGGCCGGACACAGGGAGAGGGAGCCGGGCTCTGGTCCCAGAGCCCCACGGACCCAGCCCGACACAGGGAGAGGGAGCCGGGCTCTGATCCCGGAGCCCCACGGACCCAGCCCAACACAGGGAGATGGAGCTGGGCTCTGGTCCCGGAGCTCCACGGAGCCAGCCGGACACAGGGAGAGGGAGCCGGGCTCTGGTCCCGGAGCCCCACGGAGCCGGCCGGACACAGGGAGAGGGAGCCGGGCTCTGGTCCCGGAGCCCCATGGACCCTGCCCAACATAGGGAGAGGGAGCCGGGCTCTGGTCCCGGAGCCCCATGGAGCCGGCCGGACACAGGGAGAGGGAGCCGGGCTCTGGTCCCGGAGCCCCATGGAGCCAGCCGGACACAGGGAGAGGGAGCTGGGCTCTCGCCAAGGAAAATTGAAGTTCCCTGTTCTCCCTGGAGTGTCTCTCACTCTGGGGCTGATGCACGAGGATGCCCCTAGTGAGTTTCAGGCCCAACAGAGTTTGCGGCACCGGCGCTGGCATGGCTGCTCCTCTGCAGCTGGGGGGTGCTGAGCCAGGCCCTGGGCCGTCTGCAGACCCCTCAGCACAAGCTGCCCTGCACCCCCACTTCCCCCAGCTCCGCCTGCTCCTCTCATAGCCAGCCAGGCAGCGGGGCCTGTTTGAGAGCAGCATGGGGGGGAGGGTTTCCTGGTGCTGGCAAGGGGTCCCCTGTGCTCAGAGCCTCCCAATACAAAGCCAACAGGCCTCGGGCAGCGTTGCTGGATGGGCAGAGGGCAGCAAGTCCCATGGGGGGTCTCGTGCTCTGCTGTATGGGGCTGGGCACGCTCTCCGCCTGGTCCCAGCAGGGCTCTGACTCCCGGTGGCTGAGGGTCCCTCCCCATGGGCACCTGGGAAGGGTTCCTGGCTCTGTCTGATGCTGGTACTAGCCATTGCCATTCTGCACAGTGGGATCCTCCTCAATCCCACAATGCCTTGGGCCACCCCTCAGCAGCTGGTGGGAGATCCAGTATGGGCGGAGTGGAATGGGTGACAAGGGGAATGGACCTGTGTGATTCTGAGACCCCCTTTCCCTGCCCTGCTCAACCAGCCAGCAGTCCCCTGCCCCCAGAGGAGGAAAGCCCCCCTGGGCCAGCCGATCCCCTGCCCCCAGAGGAGGAAAGCCCCCCTGGGCCAGCCGATCCCCTGCCCCCAGAGGAGGAAAGCCCCCCTGGGCCAGCCGATCCCCTGCCCCCAGAGGAGGAAAGCCCCCCTGGGCCAGCCGATCCCCTGCCCTGTGGCCTAAGGTAATAGGAGTCGCTTGTGAGCACGACCCATTGCAGAACTCGTTCTCTGCGTGCGTGTGCACAAGGGGGGGGGGGCTGGATTAATGCAGAGGAATAAAGGGGCCCACAGCGTCAAAGGTGTCCACGTGGCCCTGGCACTGGCCAGCTTTAACCAACGTTGCAGAAGGTTTGGGGTTCAGTAGACAACGGCCTCGTCCTGCGTAGTCCATGGCCAACACGCCGTCAAACCCCCTTCTAGCCTGTAGGGAAAGAGACACAAAAGCAGCAAAAATAATCAAAGCTTTTGAAATACAAAGTATCCAGCAAGACTTTCCTTTGAACTAGGCAGGGTCAGCACGAGCTTCCCCCGACATCTGGCGAGGAGCCTGCAGGTGCACAGGCGGCGAGTTCATCCCCACGGGGTGCTCGGGCACCCGCAATATTCAGAGCCAGGGGCCCAGCGCCACCAAAACCTGGGGCCGCCCCCCGCAGTATCCCGTGGCCCCGACTTGCTGCCCCCGCCCCCCACTCGCCTTTCCTGGACCAAGGAGCAGAGCCTCCCTGTCGTGGTCTCCTCCTTGCTGCCCTAGTGCCCCCTGCTCCACAGCTAGGGCAGACTTGACTGAGAGCCTGCCCTGCCCCCTCAAACGCTTCCCTTTTCCGGCAGGACCCCCCTCCCCACCCACAGTCACTGCTCCGGCCCCATGCTGAGCAAGTCCAGGCAGGGTAGACCTGTTCCTCAAAGATGGACAAGCGGACGCCTCTCGCCAGGTAATGGCTCAGGTGGCCATTCGTTGGGAAGGAAGGGGGGCAGGAACAGATCAACAACATGGAACCTCTTTCCCTGTGAGACTCCATGTCTCCATCCCCACAGCAGGAAGGAACGTTGTCTAGGGGTGACCCTCAGGAAAACGCATTTCGAAGGGTGACTGGACTGTAAACGTGTGGGGCGAAACATCCCAGTATCTCCCTCTCTCTCTCTCACCTAAGACGACAAAGGAACCTTGACTTTGGGGGGATCCTGATCTGTGAATTTGGTCCCCCTGTTGCTGGGAATATGTGGTGAGGATTTTACCTTGGACCAAGTCTGGCTTGTTAAATTTTAGCTACTAGGAAGAATTTTATCTTTATTTCTCTTGTACCCATTTCCGACTTTAATGCCTTACACTTGTACTCACTTAAAACCTACCTCTTTGGAGCTAAATCAACTTGTTTTATTTTTATTCTAAACTAACCCAGCGTTGTGTTTGAACGGAGCTGTTTGGGTAGCTCCAGTTAAAGCAGCGAACTGCTGGATACTGACCCCTTACAGGGACAACAGCCCTCTGCTGTCTGAGCTGCCCCGGAGAGGGCTGGGCGTGCAGAACACACGCTTTGGGGACAATCCGGGACTGGGAGTGTGTTGGGGTCACCCTGCAGGCAGTAACCAAGGCTGCTGGATGCCAGGGGGTGGCTGGTGTGTCAGAGCCACCGGACCAGGGCTGCGGCTATACAGACACTCAGGGGGGGACCTGCTGTTTGTGAGCGGCCCAGGCTGGGAGCGACATCACCACAGCCTGCAGGGCAGGCGTGACACAGCCCTGCACTGGTCTGGACTGCACCCGGGAGTGTGACAAGCACACGGGCCGATCAGCCACTCCGGGGCCTGGCAACCCCCCTAGGGCATCGCTTTTAGCTGCCTGCCTGGTCACATGCTCACAGCCGTGTTACACACTGTGCAGCCTTGGCTGGCTAAGCCAGAGGCTGCTTAGACAGAAGGAAAAAGAGAGAGGAAATAAGGTGGGGAAGGAAAAGAACCCACTGGGGGTGGGGGCTCCCATCCCAGATGGTGATCAGGAGTTAGCCGGAGCCAGCCGGAGCCATCTGGGCCCCTCTCTCTGGCCCCGCGTGGTCAGGAAGCTCTGGCTTAGGAGGAAGATGGTCCAGGGTTCCAGGAGATGGTGGGGTGGCAGCCACCAGCAGCCAAGCGGCTCCTTCCCCTTCTCTCCTCTTTCAGTCAGCCGCCGTCGCAGGCGCCAGCTTCCCCCGGTCTCCTTCTTCGGAAGCTGAAAGGGGAAGTGGGGGGTGGAATCAATTCATAGCTCCCGAGGCCAGCAGGGACCCTGACCCCCTGCAGAACACAGGCCAGGGACTGGCCCTGAATTACGCCCAGAGCGGAGCTGTGAGACAAACAGCCAGGCTGGCCTGGAAAATTGCCAGTGATGGAGACTCTACCACGACCCTTGGTAAATGGTTCCAGTCATTAATTCCCCTCCCTGTCAGAAACATACACTTCACTTCCAGTCTGAATGCGTCTGGCTTCATCTTCCAGCCACTGGATCTCGGCTGGATTGAAGAGCCCGTTATTAAATATTTGGTCCCCATGTAGGTACCTATAGACGGGTTTGGTCACAGAAACTCCCTCAAGACTGTCACGAGATGTGCTGGGAACAAACCCCCCTGCCAGAAAAGGTTTCCCTGCACTCCCGTCTTGCTGAGCTAGACACACCAGTCAGCTCCAGCACAGGCCAAAGGCTGGGCCGCGGCCCCCTGCAGTTCACAGAAACGGAGATTCACTTAGCCCAGGGGCTTCTCAGTTAACAGAGACTTTCCCAGCACCCAGTATTCAGTCTTTCTGGGAGCCTAAACCCCAAATAAATCCATTTTACTCTGGATAAAGCTTATGCAGGGTAAACTCATAAATTGTCCACCTACTTTAACACTGATAGAGAGAGATGCACAGCTGTTTGCTCCCCCAGGTATTAATCACTTACTCTGGGTTAATTAATAAAATCACTTTTGTTTATTAAGTATAAAAACTAGGATTTAAGTGGCTTCTAGCAATAACAGACAGAACAAAGTAAGTTACCAAGCAAAATAAAACAAAACCCACAAGGCTAACTTAACTCACTAAGGCTCTAGTTACAAATACTAACTTCTCACCCTAGATGTTGTCTCAGGTACAACCCTTTCCAGACCAAAGCTGTAGTTTATGGCCTGGGTCCAGCAATCACTCACACCCCATAGGTACAGTCCTTTGTTCCAGTTTCTTTCAGGCATCGCTTTGGGGTGGAGAAGCTGTTGGAGGGGCTTCCAGGGCCTTTTCTATTCTCTCTGTTGTGGGAGGAAACCCCCTTGTTCTTCTGTGCAAAATCACAGCAACAAGATGGAGTTTGTAGCCACCTGGGCAAGTCACGTGTCCATGAATGATTCAGCTTTTTGCAGGCCGACGCCATTGTTTACATGTTAGTTTGAACGTTCCCAGGAAAGCTCAGATGTGGATTGGCGTCTCCTAAAGTCCATTGTAGTCAGGTTTCCGAGTAGCAGCCGTGTTAGTCTGTATCAGCAAAAACCACAAGGAGTCCTTGTGGCCTTAGAGACTAACACATTTATTTGGGCATAAGCTTCCGTGGGCTAGAACCCACTTCATCAGATGCATCAAGTGAAAAATACAGGAGCAGGTATAAAGACATGAAAGGATGGGGGTTGCTTTACCAAGTGTGAGGTCAGTCTAACGAGATAAATCAATTAACAGCAGGATACCAAGAGAGGAAAAATAACTTTGGAAGTGGTACGAGAGTGGCCCATTACAGACAGTTGACAAGAAGGTGTGAGTAACAGGAGGGAGAAATTAGTATTGGGGAAATTAAGTTTAGGTTTTGTAATGACCCAACTACTCCCAGTCTTTATTCAGGACTAATCTGCTGGTATCCAGTTTGCAGATTAATTCCAGTTCTGCAGCCTCACGTTGGAGTCTGGTTTTCTGTCGTAGTTAAGTAGTCCCAGTTACCTGAATGGTCCCTTCACCATATGTTGGCCAAACCTCCCTTATGTGCTTCCTACAGCAAACACTTCAAATGCAAGCACAGAGCCACGCTCATAACTTCAGATATAAAACCGATACATGCATACAAATGGGATGAATATATTCAGTAGATCATAACCTTTGCAGAGGTATGTTACATGGCATATCTAGCACAAAGCGTATTTCAGTTACGTTATATTTTCACTCAGGAGCATATTTCTGTAAACATATGGAGTGGAACATCACAACGGGGATTGAGTCACCCTAAATAGATGGGGCTCCTTGAGTCTCTCACTATAAGGCAGGTTTTCTTTAATCATCCTACTGGCTTTTCTCTGACCCCTCTCCAACTTAGCCACAGCCTTCTTGAATTGTGGGCACCGGATCCCAGCAGCAGTCGCACCAGTGCCAAATACAGAGGGAAAATCACCTCTCCACTGCTCCTCAGGATTCCTGTTCACACATCCCAGGGTCGCATTAGTTCTTTTGGCCACACTGTTGCACTAAGAGCTCATGTTCAGCTGATTATCCACCATGACCTTTAAATCCTTGTCAGAGTCACTGCTTGCCAGGATAGAGCCCACAGCCTGTACGCATGGCCTGCAGTCTCCGTTCCTAGATTTATACGTTTACCTGCATTCAAATGCACAGTTTTTGCTTGTGCCCAGATTACCAAGCGAGCCAGATCGCTGTGTCACAGTGACCTGTGTAACGATGCGGTTCTGGCGGGACCCAACTGAGGTGCCAATTCAGGACCAATTGCTCAAACAGGGCAGTTACAGCCCTAGGCTGGGCTTTGTCCACCTCTAAGGCAAACCAAACCAGCCAGACAAAAAGGACTTTGGTTTCACCCCACTGGCTAACCACAAGTCACACAAGCAATTTCCTTAGACGCTCCAGTCTCCCAGTATCACCACCAGTGCACTCGTCCTGGGGATGAATGGTTATGAAAACCAACACCCCAATAAAAGAAAAAGGTTCCCTCGATCCCAAAGGACCAAGCCCCAGACCCAGGTCAACAGACAAATCAGATCTTACCCCCAAATCACGCTGTTGCCAATCCTCTAGAATCTAAAATCTAAAGGTTTATTCATAAAGGGAAAAAGGTAGAGATGAGAGCTAGAATTGGTTAAATGGAATCAATTACATACAGTGATGGCAAAGTTCTTAGTTCAGGCTTGTAGCAGTGATGGAATAAACTGCAGGTTCAAATCAAGTCTCTGGAGAACATCCCCCGCTGGGATGGGTCATTCAGTCCTTTGTTCAGAGCTTCCTTGTAGCAAAGTCCCTCCAGAGGCAAGAAGCAGGATTGAAGACCAGATGGAGATGAGGCATCAGCCTTTTATAGGCTTTTCCAGGTGTAAGAACCTCTTTGTTCTTACTGTGGAAAATTACAGCAAAATGGAGTCTGGAGTCACATGGGCCAGTCCCTGCACTTTGCTGAGTCACAAGGCGGATCTGCCTCCTCTCAATGGGTCAGTTGTGTAGCTGATGGTCCTTAATGGGCCATCAAGCAGGCTAGGCAGAGCTGACACCAACTTATCTGGGGTGTCACCCAGAAGCCCAGCACAAGTTTGAAGTACAGACAGGATAGAGCCAATACTCATAACTTCAACTACAAAATGACACATGCACCCAGACAGCATAATCATAACCAGCAACCCCTAACCTGGTCATAGGCCATGGCTACACTTGCAAATTTGCAGCGCTGCAGCAGGGTGTGAAAACACACCCTCTCCAGTGCTGCAAATTGCGGCGCTGCAAAGCGCCAGTGTGGTCAAAGCCCCGGCGCTGGGAGCGGCTCCCAGCGCTGTCCGTTATTCCCCACAGGGAGGTGGCGTACGGACAGCGCTGGGAGAGCTCTCGCCCAGCGCTGGCGCTTTGACTACACTTGGCAGCGCTTTGAAGTGCAAGTGTAGCCATAGCCTTAGACACCTTATTTGACCCCCTTTATACAAGATTTGGTGCCACTACAGGACCTTGGTTGCAACCATGTTCTATATGGTCCCAGACTATATCAATAACGTCACAACCTGTCCTCTTCATTAGTTACGCCCCCCCAATTTTTGTTTCCTCTGCAAACATTATCAGTGAGGATTTGATGTTCTCTTCCAGTCATTGATACAAATGTTAAATAACTCATCCCCTCATTATTTTGTCCACAAATGAGACCTAATCTCCAACACACCAATTGTGGACCACTGATTTCCAGTCCTACCATTTGTTCATCAGCCATGATCTTAACACAGTCTGTGCGTTCCATCAGGGGGCCTGTTTGTTTGAACTAATACAGTCTCTCGCTTTTGCACCTTTTCCCTCTGACGTTTCCTGCTCCAGGTTGGTGGGACCCCTTGTGCTCTGGCACTCATGTCTTACAGAGAGCTCACTGAGACGAAGTGGGGATTTTCCCTTGTTACGTTGTATGTAAGTCTGACTGTTGAGCCTCTGTGAGTTTAACTGTTTTGCATGAATACTGTGTGTGCCTCAGTTTCCCTGTGTGCTGCACCAATACCTCGGTGGTGGGAATAGGGGTGTGTGACTTTGGCTGAGACCCTTTGGGGCAGGTGAAGCTGCTCCAGCTGCCTGCACGTATGGTGCCTTTCGTAACCTGAGACCCAGGCTGGGGATGCAATCAGATGACAACCAGCTGACTGCCCAGGAAGCGAGACAAAGAGCAACGGGGGTGTCTGAGGTTGGGTCGCTGGAAGCGGGCAGTCTGCTTGGGGGGGTGTCCAGGGCTTCGTGGATAGTTCTCTGAAGATGTCCACGCAGTGTGCAGAGGCGGTCAGAAAAGCAAACAGGATGTTAGGAATCATTAAAAAGGGGATAGAGAATAAGACTGAGAATATATTATTGCCCTTATATAAATCCATGGTACGCCCACATCTCGAATACTGTGTACAGATGTGGTCTCCTCACCTCAAAAAAGATATTCTAGCACTAGAAAAGGTTCAGAAAAGGGCAACTAAAATGATTAGGGGTTTAGAGAGGGTCCCATATGAGGAGAGATTAAAGAGGCTTGGACTCTTCAGTTTGGAAAAGAGGAGACTAAGGGGGGATATGATAGAGGTATATAAAATCATGAGTGATGTTGAGAAAGTGGATAAGGAAAAGTTATTTACTTATTCCCATAATACAAGAACTAGGGGTCACCAAATGAAATTAATAGGCAGCAGGTTTAAAACAAATAAAAGGAAGTTCTTCTTCACGCAGCGCACAGTCAACTTGTGGAACTCCTTACCTGAGGAGGTTGTGAAGGTTAGGACTATAACAATGTTTAAAAGGGGACTGGATAAATTCATGGTGGCTAAGTCCATAAATGGCTATTAGCCAGGATGGGTAAGAATGGTGTCCCTAGCCTCTGTTCGTCAGAGGATGGAGATGGATGGCAGGAGAGAGATCACTTGATCGTTGCCTGTTAGGTTCACTCCCTCAGGGGCACCTGGCATTGGCCACTGTCGGTAGACAGATACTGGGCTAGATGGACCTTTGGTCTGACCCGGTACGGCCTTTCTTATGTTCTTATGTTCTTAAGATGGACTTGGCTGAAAGTCACTGATTTCCATGCTAACAAGTTCTGTTCTATGCTGCGTTCCTGTCAACTAATAAACCTTCTGTGTTACTGGCTGGCTGAGAGTCACGTCCGGCTGCGGAGTTGGAGTGCAGGGCCCACTGGCTTCCCCAGGACCCCTGCCCGGCCAGACTCGCTGCAGGAAGCGCACAATGGGGCAGGGGATGCTGAATGCTCCAAGGTCAGACCCAGGAAGGTGGAAGCTGTGTAAACTTCTTGCCCTGGAGACAGTCTGCTCAGAGAGAGGAGGCTCCCCCAGAGTCCTGGCTGGGTTCATATGGAGCAGTTCCAGAGCAGCGCCCGGTGACTCTGTGACAACTGGTGTTAGTGCGGGATAAACAGCACTCCGTGGACAGAGCATCCTACAGTAAGTGCCTGGGGAGCAGTAAAATGAAGGGGGATTAGCGAGAGACAGGCATGCTGGAGGCTCTGAGAGGTGCGGTTCCAGGAGGCGGAGGAGCCTACGACTTAATCCCTGAGAGAGTGGACCCCCAAGAAGGGCTGCCGCACTGAAGAGGTTCCTCCCAGGGACCGTGGGGTGCTGAGAGAGCACAGGCCTGTGAGTCCGGGATCACTTGGGAACAGCATGGAGATGGCCTATAACCATCTCCGTAAGAAGGACATTGTAGAGCTGTGCAGAGAGAGGGCTGCGCGTTGGAAAACTCCCCAAGGCACAGCTGATTGCTCAGTTGGAAGAGGAGACTCGCTCTAAGGAGCTGGGGCCACAAGAGAGGCTGGGAGCAGCTGGGCGTCCCAGAGACCCATGTCCCCGACCAGCAGGGGGTCTCCACCGGGTTCCCCATTGGTGGATCTCAGATGGATGGAATTGGAGCTGAGATCCAAGGAGTCGGAGGCCATGAGAGACAGGGAAGGTGTGAAGCAGACCAGCAGGAGAGACGGCGACAGCAGGTACTGGGGATGGTTGAGCTGAGCGGCAGAGGGACCCAGCCAGGGGTGGTGGGGATGGGCCCCGGGGTGCCCATTCCGCAGGGAACCTCGACACTAAATTGCTGCCCCAGGTTAATGGGGGGGGGGTGTAGATGCCTGTCTCGGCCTTTGGGAGGCTGGCAATTGGAGCCAGGCTGGCCCTGTGGAAAGGCGCCAGTGTCTAGCCCCCTTCCTGGGTCCCGAGGCCATAGAGCTGTTTAGGGCACCAAGCAGCTGAATGAGGGCAATGTGGTGGAGCTGCCCAGCCGGGCTCAGCCACCGAGGGGACCAGGTCACCATGATGGAGCCGGACTGTGACAGGGAGAGGCTGGTCCCGGTCGTGTGTGGCCAGGGGGAGAAGGGAGAAGATCCCCTGGTGGGTCTCTTCCCCGAGACAGGAGCCGGCCCCTCGCTGGAATCAGTCCCCCCCTCTCTCCAGCCAATCAGAGAGGGGCCAGGAGGGCCATTTGGCCTGGGCCTCAAGCTCAAAGGGGGCCTCAGATTGAGACACTTGTTAATTTGGGGGCATCTGATAAGTTTTGCAACTTGTTTTTATGCGCATCCCTAGCAGACCAAAATGTTGTAGCAGGAGGAGTTTGTTTGTATTGTGCATAGTTTAGAATGAAGGATATAATAATGTAGCACGCAGGGGCGGCTCTAGGCATTTTGCCGCCCCAAGCACGGCAGGCAGGCTGCCTTCGGCGGCTTGCCTGCGGGAGGTCCCCGGTCCTGCGAATTCGGCAGCAGCCTGCAGGAGGTCCACCAAAGCCGCGGGACCAGCGGACCCTCTGCAGGCAAGCCACCAAAGGCAACCTGCCTGCCGCCCTCGCGGTGCCGGCAGAGCACCCCCCGTGGCTGGCCGCCCCAAGCACGTGCTTGGCGTGCTGATGCCTGGAGCCGCCCCTGGTAGCACGTATTAAATGTATTGATGTACGATTTGACCATATCTTTTTTGAATAGCAGAAAGCAATGGCCTAAGGGGCCATTGGTTGAAATGCATCAGCCAGGCTGCCTGTGTCTGAACTGATGTTAAGGCAGGAACCGACCAGACCAGTCCTTACGGCTGATTCTGGTCACCTTTTGTTTTAGGATAAGTTTTCATTACAGTGTTTGCTGTATGGTCTTGTTTCTTATCTGCATTGCAAACAAAGTTGTGTAAGGTTCTTTTGTAATCTCTTTAGTAACCATATAACCCTTTCAAAAATGTAACCCTGTCTGAAATTCTCTGTACAACTGTTTGGTGTGCGTAAAGGATGTGTGCATGGCTAAGGATGAGCGTGAAAGCCATCCCAAGTGTCCAGCTGGTCAAGAAGTGAGAGACTTGGAGAGACAGCAGGAAACAATCAGAAAACATCCATTGTATCTTATGCTAAACAAGTTAGCAGCACTGACAACTTCAGAGGTGAGGCAAACACCCCCGAAGGCGAGACAACAAAGAAGAGATAACAGCGGAAAACCCCGAGATTAACCCCACGAAAGGACTAACGATCACAGAAGGACACTGCAAAATCCATAGACGAAGGTGGGAATTGACAAGTCTAAAGCTGGGGTGTTTTGCCATAGAACTCTGGGTTCAGTCCTGCAAAGCCTCGGAGCATCGGATCGCGACCGACAGAGCCCAGCTTCTCCCGCGTGCTCAGTGTAACTGGCCATTAGATTACACTGTGTGTGTGTGCGCACGTGTGGTAACTGTTGTATTTTCACAAACGCGGCGTGTTGCCTTTTCCCCTGAAAAAGATGCCATGTGCTTCTTCTAAGGATAACAAAGTGACACTCTCTCAACTTAGAGCTGCACATTTAAGCAAATAAGAGATGAGATTTGGTAAAAGAATTTTTTTGTTAACTGATATAGATTTTGTCATATTGAGTTAAAAATGTTCATAAATATTCATGAAAATAGATCGGTTCTGATGGCACAAGACTAGACAGTGATGAACGTGGCCTCTCAGATCAGCTGATTATATAAACAAACCAATACTAGATTGTTCCTCAGTAATTAGTGCATTTGCTCAGAAGAGGCTAGAAGAGCCTTCGTTAAATGCAAAACTATTCAAATTATCTCTCACTCTTTTTTTTGGTGCCTTATTTTGTTTTCATGTGTCGCCATTTCTTATTTTTATTATAGCCGGGGCCTCAAAAGCTGGGAGTGGCGCAGGACTCTCTGGGCCTCTGCGAGGGCCTGTGACCAGCTACCACCTTCCTATCAGGCTGCATTCGTACCCACAGCTGTTCTCCAACCGGCCTGGGCTCACTGACCCGGCTGTCCACCGGGTGGAGACGGGAGCCAGCCCCCACATTCAGAGTCACGGGGAACACAGCCCAGGCCCTGGAGGGAGAGGTCAGAGACATGCTGGCTCTAGGGGTGTTCCAGCCCCCCACCAACCCTGGGGCCTCTCCCGTGGTGCTGGTCCCCGGGAAAGATGGGTCAATCCGATTCTGTGTGGCCTATCAGAAGCTCAATGCCACCACCAGGTCTGGCGCCTGCCCCATACCTAGGCCTGACGAGATCCTAGACAAGTTGGGGGGGACTCGATACCCCACGACCAGGGATCTCAACCAAGGCTACTGGCAGGTGCCTTTGGATCCAGATGCCAGGTTGAAACCTGATTTTGTCACTGCCATGGGGCTGTACAAATCCCTGGTCCTACCTTTTGGCCTCAAGGAGGCACCGGTCACATGCCAGTACCAGGTGGATCACTTACAGGAGGAGGATGGAGAATTGTACCCTAGCCTCCATTGACGAGATCTGTGTCATTAGCCAGACCTGGGAGGACGAGGTGTCCCAGGTGAAGAGGGGGCTGGGTCCCCTCCAGGGTGCAGGGCCGACTGTAAAAGCTGGGACGTGCCAGGTGGGGATGGCAGAGGTGTCGTATCTGGGCCACAAGGTGGGGAGCCGCTGCCTAAAGTCAGAGCCGGCCCAGGTGGTGGCGATCAGAGACTGGCCGCTCCCCAGCCTAGTTCTGTTCTACGCTGTGTTCCTGTCGACTAATAAACCTTCCATTTAGAGGGGCCTGCACCCCAACTCTGCAGTCAGACGTGACGCTCAGCCAGTGTAAAACGGAACTTGTTAGCACAAAAATCAGTGACTTTCAGCCATGTCCATCTTGGGGAGTCCTGGCCCAGAAGCCCTGGACACCCCCTCTTTCAGTCCGCCCAAGCAGACTGCCAGCTTCCACTGACGCAGCCTCAGATACCCCCATTGCTGCTCCTCCTTCTCTTGGTCTCGCTTCCCAGGCAAAGAGTCACCTGGTTGTCACCAGTCATAGCATACGTGCAGGGAGCTGGAGCAGCCTCACCTGCCCCAGAGGTCTCAGCCAAAGTCACACCCCCTGTTCCCACCACCGAGGTATTGGGGCAGCACACAGGGAAACTGAGGCACACACAGTATTCATGCAAAACAGTTAAACTCACAGAGGCTCAACAGTCAGACTCACATACAACATAACAAGGGAAAATCCCCACTTCGTCACACTCACACCCAGGGGAAATTCGAACTTATCACAAGAGAGGTGCCGTGCTCCAAGGAGGACGCTCCAGGGCAGCACCCGCTGAGGGAGGAGCTGTTCTTTGTGTGAGAAGCGGCACGGACAGCCCCCTCCTCCACACTGGTCTGAGGAGCTGACCAGACCCCAGTGCGTGTGCCTGGTTCTGGGAGCCCTGGATGGAGGCAGCAGCCTGCCGAATCTGCAGAGAGCGTGCCGGTGACCTGCTGGTCGGGAGAGGTTTGCTAAGGAATTGTTCCAAACACTGAAGCCAGTAGCAATGGCCCTGGACTCTCTGCAGAGGAATCCGTGTCCTGCTGCTGAACTGTGGGAGATGCTTGAAAAATACTTTTCTTAATGGCAATTAGATGATGGGAAAGTGTGTGCCTGGAAGTGCTCTGAGCAGGCTCCACACCAGGCCCTCGCCACCGGCTGCCTGCCCACACCGGTACTTGCCTGCGCCCCCAGAGGCACTCGCGTTTGCTCGTGAGCACGCGGGAGGCTTTGTGCAAGCAGCACATTTCTGCTGCCAGCAATTCAACTGCCCGGCATGTCTCCTCCAGCTCAGAACGTCACGTTCGCCAGTGAAACGCATCAGCCGTGGGGCACTGGCAGGGTTGGAACCACCTGGGCACTGCCGTGTGCCCCGCCTCCAAGCGTCCCACGGTCTCTCCGGGTGTGCGCCGTTAACCGGCTGCCTGGGTTAAAACACAAGTGGGAGCCGGGGGGCTCCGCTGCTCTGCGACGGGGCCTGCAGGCGCCAGCGCCCCGTTCGCTCCGCGGCTCCCCAGCTGGTCCAGCCGAGTTCAGACCCTGGGAGCGACTTCGCCCCTCTGGGACGCAGCGCTGCCATCTTGAGGAGATCAAACCTCGAGCTGGGCCCCCCGAATCCTGCCGCTGTCATTAGCTGATACTGTGCTTTTCGGTCAGGCTCTTGCTTTGTGAACCGCGCCGGCCCATCCCAGGGGTGTGCATGTGACGGTCAGCGTCGCCCGCTCGCCCTTGTGTACGGAGACGGGGATTCTGGCCCCTGCTCTCACCCCCACATCTGACTGTCTCCTGCCCAGCAATTAATCCTGCCCCACAGCCCCGCTCAGTTCAGTCTCCCCAGCCACCGTCATCACCGCCCCCTGAGTTCAGCCCCGCTGGCCCACCGACCCCCACCTCCCTCCCAGCACCACCCCATCTGCTCAGAACCCACCATCAATACAGCCCTCCCTCCCTATCAGCCCCCGCCCTCACGTCAGCCTCCCTGCAGCCCCCAGGCCATAGCTCAGCCCTCCCAGCCTCACCTCTGCTCCTTAGGGGTCTTCACTCTCCCCGGGCTTGGGGGGCCGCAGTGGGGTCCCCTCTCCCCCTTCCCAGGCTGGCAGGACTGACAGCTGGAGCCTGGCCGTGCCTGGGTCGAATTAAGCCCCACTTGTAGAGCTCTCAAATGTGGGATTTGTTTTGTCAGGTGATTCAGGAGTTTATCTGAAGGTTCCCTGCTGGGGTGTGGCCATGGGGTAGCCAGAGAGCTTTGGGTACCCACCAGGTAAATGGGTTCTCATTGTCTTGCAAGGACTTTGGCAGTAAGCGCCCCGAGGAGAAGCCACATCGCTTTGTCTGGGGCGGGGTAACTCCTGGCTGGCTGGGAGCACGTGTGCCATGGCTGGAAATCCACCCTGGTGTTTGAGAGTTGTAGGGGAGATCAGGAGTTTACTCAGCAATTGGGATTCTCCTGAGCTGGCATGTCCCCAGCAGGACGCTGCAGCAACGCAGAGTAAGCCGGCATTTAGGAGTGAACGGGAATCCAGGATTTACAAGTCCTTTGTATCCCATGGAAAAGCAAAACATAGCAGAGAGCTGCTGGCGGCAGGATCACCCAGCCCTCCCGTCCTCAGCCTCCTGGGGTTCATCTCTCTGCAGCCCCGTATGAGCTCCTTGCACCTAGCTCATCCTCTGCAGCTGCTGTGCTCACAGGCTCTCAGCTGTTAGCAACGACTGTCTGGTCACTGGCCTCCTTTGAGTCTCCAAGGCAACTTCCTTCATCTGTGGCTAGTTTGTTCACACCGGCCTAGCCAGGCCTCGAGACACCAAGCCCCACCCCTGAGCGGCCTGTCCCAGAGGAGCCATTGCCATTGACTGCACACACAGAGCGGGAGGGAACCCGACAGCCCCTTTCAGAAGCCCAGGAGTTCAGCAGGCTGCCGATGCTGTGCCCGGGCAGGCGGTTATGTGACTCAGGAGCCCAGACTCTCCAGCCAGGCCGGGGCTTTGCAAAACCAGATCCCTGCATGCCACATGCACCTGCCCCACAGGCAGCTGGGCCAAGCCACCAAGCAGCATCTCTGGGGTCAGGGAGCCCATTGTAGAGGGCAGGGAGAGGGGAGAGGGGGAACCAGAGAGAAAGGGGAGACATTGGTATGCAAATAAGATAATGCATATTCATCAAATGTCTCACATGATCGTCTCAGACTAGGGAAATGGAGCCGAGAGAACCCTACTAGAAGGTGGGTGCATGACTGGCTGGAAAAGCGTACTCAGAGGTACTCATTAACGGTGAAGGCGCATATTGAGCAAAGACCTGCAGGGATCTGCCCTAGGCCCAGCTCTGTTCAATATCTGCATCACTGATTTAGATCAGCGGTTCTCAAGCTGTGGGTCGGGGTCACCAGAGCTGGCTTAGATTTGCTGGGGCTCAGGGCTGAAGCCGAAGCCCGAGGGATTCAGCCCTGGGCAGCGGGGTTCTGGTTACAGGCCCCCTGGCTGGGGCTGAAGCCCTCGGGCTTCGGCTTTGACCCCTACCCTGCCCAGGGTGGTGGGGCTCAGGCAGACTCAGGCTCTGCTCGTGTAGTAATTTTTGTTGTCAGAAGGAGGTCGTGGTGCAATGAAGTTTGAGAACCGCTGATTCAGGGCTTGTCTACACTGGCAATTAACAGCGCTGGAACTTTTCTCGCTCCGGCTGTGAACGACACCCAGTGCAGACAGTGCGCCAGCGCTGGGCGCTGCGCCGGGCGGGGAGGTGGGTTTGGTAGCGCAGGAGCTCTCCCCGCGCTGCGCTGCGACCACACAAGGCATGTTAAAGCGCTTTAGAGTTGCCAGCGTACACTAGCCCATAGACCAGGGGTGGGCAAACTACGGCCCACGGGCCACATCCGGCCCACAGGACCCTCCTGCCCGGCCCCTGAGCTCCTGGCCTGGGAGGCTGCCCCCGGCCCCTCCCACGCTGTTCCCCTGCCCCGCAGCCTCAGCTCGCCCTGCCACGGGCGCAGTGCTCTGGGTGCGGGGCGGTGAGCTCCTGGGGCAGCGCAGCTGCAGAGCCGGCCTGACCTGGTCTCTGTGCTGCGCGGTGGTTTGGTGTGGCTGGACCCAGACGGGCGGCGCGGCTGTAGGGCCACCAGCCACCAGTGCTCCAGGCAGCGCGGTAAGGGGGCAGGGAGCGGGGGGTTGGATAAAGGGCAGGGGAGTGTGGGGTGGTGGTCAGGGGGCGGGACAGTCAGAGGGCAGGGAATGGGGAGGGTTGAATGGGGGCAGGGGTCCCGGGGAGCAGACAGGAAGAAGGGGGGGTTGGATGGGGCAGCAGGGGGCAGTCAGGGGTGGGGGTTCCAGAGGCGGTCACGGGACAGGGAGCAGGGGAGGTGGATTGGGCAGGGGTCCTGGGGGGGGTCATCAGGGGGAAAAAAGCAGGGGGGGTCAGATAGAGGGCAGGGGCCAGGCCACACCTGGCTGTTTGGGGAGGCACAGCCTCCCGTAACCAGTCCTCCATGCAATTTCCGAAACCCGAGGTAGCCCTCAGGCCAAAAAGTTTGCCCGCCCCTGCCGTAGACAATGGCACAGTTTGTGGACGATACCAAGCTGGGAGGGGTTGCAACGCTTTGGGGGACAGGACAGGACAGGACAGGACAGGACAGGAATTCAAAATAATCTGGACAAACTGGAGAAATGGCCTGAAATAAACTGGATGAAATTCAATGAGGGCAAAGCACGGCACTTACCCAGGAACACTCCGTTGCACACACACATTGGGCAATGACGGCCTAGGATGGAGCACGGCAGGATCTGGGCTTACAGTGGATCACAAAATAAATGAGTCAACAATGTAATTTAGTTGCCAAAAAAAAAAAAAAGGCAAACACCCTTCTGGGCTGTCTTGGCAGGAGGGGTGCGAGCAAGACCCGAGCAGGGATTCCGCTCTGCTCCGCACTGATACGGCCTGGCTGGAGCATCGGGTCCAGTTCTGGGCGCCACATTTCAGGGCAGAAGTGGGCAAATGGGAGAGAGTCCGGAGAAGAGCGAGAAGCTGATGGAAGGTCTGGAGCCCAGGGGCTGGGAGGGACGGAAACCCCGGGGGCTGCTCAGGCTGGAGCAGAGCAGACAGGAGGGGCCGTGAGAGGAGGTTCGAGTGTGGACACGGTGGCTCTGGAGGGGGGTGGGAAATGGTTCTCCTCAGCCCCCGAGGGCAGGACAAGGAGCCCCGGGGCGGTTTGCAGCAGGGGCGGTTTGGGCTGGACACCAGGAGAAGTTGCTCGCTGGCCGGGTGGTTAAGCGCCGGGATGAATCGCCCAGGGAGGCTGGGGGGTCTCCGGCCGGGGGGGGTTAAGAGCAGGTCAGACACTCCCGCCAGTGGGGGTCTCTAGGGGTCCTGTCTCAGGGCAGGGGCTGGACTAGACCCCCGGCGAGGGCCCTTCCTGCCCTGGTTCCAGTGGCCTGAGCATCTCCCCAGGGCCCCGCCCTGCAGCCCTCGCCTGCCCTCCCCTGGTACCGCGGCGCCACCTGGTGGGCACGGCGCTGTACTGGCCGGGGTGGGGGCACCTGTCCCCGTGGGCTGGGGCGGGCTGAGCTGGGCGGGGGCACTGGCTGGGGACTCTGGCTGAGCTGGCTGGGGACACAGGCTGGGGGCACGGGCGGGCTCGGGGAGGGCTGAGCTGGCTGGGGACACAGGCTGGACAGGCTGGGGGCTCGGGGAGGGCTGAGCTGGCTGGGGCGGGGGCATAGGCTGGGGGCACAGGCTGGGCGGGGCTCGGGGAGGGCTGAGCTGGCGGGGGCGGGCTCAGGAGGGCTGAGCTGGAGGGGGCACAGGCTGGGGGCACAGGCTGGGGGGGAGGCTGAGCTGGCGGGGGCACAGGCTGGGGAGGGCTGAGCTGGCGGGGCGGGCTCAGGGAGGGCTGAGCTGGCGGTGGGGGCTCGGGAGGCTGAGCTGGCTGGGGCGGGGCACAGGCTTGGGGGCACAGGCTGGGCGGGGGCTCGGGGAGGCTGAGCTGGCTGGGGGCGGGGGCACAGGCTTGGGGGCACAGGCTGGCGGGGGCACAGGCTGGGGCGGGGCTCGGGGAGGGCTGAGCTGGTGGGGTACAGGCTGGGGCTCGGGGAGGGCTGAGCTGGCTGGGGGCACAGGCTGGGGGCTGAGCTGGCTGGGGGCTCGGGGAGGGCTGAGCTGGCGGGGGCACAGGCTGGGGCGGGCTGAGCTGGCTGGGGGCTCGGGGAGGGCTGAGCTGGCGGGGGCACAGGCTGGGGCGGGCTGAGCTGGCTGGGGGCTCGGGGGCTGAGCTGGCGGGAGGCACAGGCTGCCGAGGGGCGGGGGCACAGGCTGGGGTTCGGGGCTGAGCTGGCGGGGGCACAGGCTGGGGGCTCGGGAGGGCTGTGCTGGAGGGGGCACAGGCTGGGGCGGCTCGGGGAGGGCTGAGCTGGCGGGGTACAGGCTGGGGGCCTCGGGAGGGCTGAGCTGGCTGGGGGCTCGGGGAGGCTGAGGTGGCTGGGGGCACAGGCTGGGGGCTCGGGGCTGAGCTGGCGGGGGCACAGGCTGGGGGCGGGCTCTGGGGCTGAGCTGGCGTGGGGGCACAGGCTGGGGCGGGCTCGGGAGGCACAGGCAGGGGCTCGGGGGCGGGGCACTGGCTGGGAGGTTCGGGGGCTGAGCTGGGGGCACAGGCTGGGGCTCGGGAGGGCTGAGCTGGCGGGGCGGGGCACAGGCTGGGAGGGGCTCGGGGCTGAGCTGGCTCGGGGCACAGGCAGGGGGGCTCGGGGCTAGGCAGGGGGGGCTGGGCACAGACGGGCTGGGGGGGGCTCGAGGGGGCACAGGCTGGGGGGCGGCCTCGGGGGAGGGCTGTGCTGGCGGGGGGGGGCACAGGCTGGGGGGGGCTCGGGGGAGGGCTGTGCTGGGGGGGCGGGGCACAGTCTGGGAGGGGCTCGGGGGAGGGCTGTGCTGGCGGGGGGGGCACAGGCGGGGGGGGGTCGGGGGGGGCTGAGCTGGCGGGGGCACAGGCTGGGGGCTCGGGGGCTGAGCTGGCGGGGGGCACAGGCTGGAGGGGTTCGGGGGCTGAGCTGGCGGGGCACAGGCTGGGGGCTGGGGGAGGCTGGGGGCTCAGGGGCTGAGCTGGCGGGGGCACAGGCTGGGGGCGGGCTCGGGGCTGAGCTGGCGTGGGGGCACAGGCTGGGGCGGGCTCGGGGAGGCACAGGCAGGGGCTCAGGGGCAGGGCACTGGCTGGGGAGGTTCGGGGCTGAGCTGGGGGCACAGGCTGGGGGCTCGGGGAGGGCTGAGCTGGCGGGGGCACAGGCTGGGGGCTCAGGGCGGGGCTGAGCTGGCGGGGGGCACAGGCTGGGGGGCACAGTCTGGGAGGGGCTCGTGGGGGCTGAGCTGGCGGGGGGCACAGGCTGGGGGCTCAGCTGGCGGGGGCACAGGCTGGGGGCTCGGGGAGGGCTGTGCTGGAGGGGGCACAGGCTGGGGCTGAGCTGGCGGGGGCACAGGCTGGGGGGCTCAGGGGCTGAGCTGGCGGGGGCACAGGCTGGGGGCTCAGGGGCTGAGCTGGCGGGGGCACAGGCTGGGGCTGGGAGGGCTGTGCTGGAGGGGGGCACAGGCTGGGGCTCAGGGGCTGAGCTGGCGGGGGCACAGGCTGGGGGCTCGGGGCTGAGCTGGCGGGGGCGGGGCACTGGCTGGGGGCGGGCTCGGGGGAGGACTGAGCTGGCGGGGGCGGGGCACTGGCTGGGGCGGGCTCGGGGAGGACTGAGCTGGCGGGGGCGGGGCACTGGCTGGCCTCCCGGCCCCTGACCCGAGCGGCTGCGCCGAGCCAGCCCTGGCCCGCGGGACTCGCAGCTACAACGTGTCCGGCCCCGCCCCTGGCCCCGCCCCTTGGGCAGCCTGGCCCCGCCCCCCGCCGCGCCGCGGGAGCTGCGGTCGGGGCGACAGACGCTCCGGGGGCGGGGCCTGGCGCGGCGGGGCGGGGCTCGGGTGACAGCGGAGCCGGGGGCGGGGCCGAAGCCACTCGGACCCCATCTGATTGGCTGCCATGGTGCGGCACGTGACTCGTGCCTGGCGTCCCGTGACACCCTCCGGGGCGGGGCCTAGAGCCGGGTACAGGTGAGTGGGGGGGCGGCAGGGCTCGGGGTGCGCGGCCGGGCCGGGGGCGGCCGGGGGGCGGGGCGGGGCCGGGGGCGGCCGGGGGGCGGGGCGGGGCCGGGCCGGGGTCGCCGGGGGCGGGCCGGGCCGGGCCGGGGCTGCCGGGGCGGAGGGCCGCTACAACCAGCCGCCCCGGGGCGCGGCTGGGGCGGGGCGGGGCCGGGGGCGGGGCACGGGGCGGTGGCGTTCACGGCTCCGAGGGCGGGGCGGGGCCGGGCGGAGGCCGCATCCCGTCGGGCCGGTGCCCCGGACGCCTGGGTTCCGCGGGGGGGGGTCTGCTGCAGCCGCTCCCTGCGCTTGGCCGCGGGCCGGGTCCCGTCACCCCCCGGTCCCTGCCGCGGGGCGGGGCGGGGCTGTGTCCTGCCCCGGGGGGTGAAAAGGCTCCGGGTTCCTCCTGCCGCCCGGGCGGTGCCGGCTGCGCACGCCCAGGTGAGCGGGGCGGTTCGTGACACGCCCGGCGCTTCCTGCAGACCGGGGGAGTGGCCGCTCTCCCGGCCCCGGACCCTGCTCCTTGGGCCGGTGCGAGTCCCAGCCCCGGGCGGGAGCCTGCTGGGCGGGGGGGCGCGGGGGGGGCCCGCGGGGGGCCCGCTCTCTTCGCTCAGAGAGGAGCTGGGACTAGCAAACCTGCCTTGTAGTGCAAGACTCAGAGAGCTGGATCTGGTCAGCGTAACAGAGGCGGTTCGGGGTGCCTGGATCCCAGGCTGTAGGTCCCTGCCTGGGGAACAGGTGTCTAGTGACGGGCTGCTCAGGCCGGCAGGGGACGGTCAGACATGGGGCAGTGCCTGGCAGTTGAGGTAAGGTGAATTGGGGCTGGCAATTAGGGGCAGGTTGTTAATGGTGAGGGGAATTAACCAGGGGAACCCAAGGGCCGAGGCGGATTCTCCATCCCTGACAGGTTTTCAATCCAGACTGGCTGCTTTGCTAGCAGGTCGGTTCCAGGCGTTCCTGTGCTGCAGCCCCTGGCCCGTGCTCCATGCTGGGCCCTGCTGGCCTCAGGATCTCTGCCTGCCCCCCAGCTGGTGGGTGTGGAGCAGGGCCACTGGGGATTGGGGGTCTCCCCACTCTGTTAACTAGTTCCTCCCCAGGGCCCCGTGGCTTCTCCGACCCCTGCCCTTTTCCCTTGCAGGTCCCGGCTCCGTCTGCCCCGCAGCCTCACCGCCATGGAGGCCAGCGATGGCCTCGCCTCCCCGCTGCGGCCGAATGGCCTTGGCTCCCTGCTGGATGAAGAGGAGGAGGAGGAGGAGGGGGGCGAGGGCTTGGTCCTGGACTGTGAGGGGGACCTGGAGGTGAACCCATACGATGGGCTGCCTTTCTCCTCCCGCTACTATGAGTTGCTGCAGCGGCGGCGAGACCTGCCCGTCTGGGCCACCAAGTACAGCTTCATGGAGCACCTGGAGAGCAGCAGCGGCATCGTCCTGGTGTCTGGGGGGCCCGGGACCGGCAAGAGCACCCAGGTGCGAGGGGGCAGGGGGGGCGTAGCCAGGGCAGGAGGGCCCTGCTGGAAAGAACACCTGCCGTACAATGCCCTTGCATGTGGCGGGCTCAGGGCTTGGGGAGCAGCCGGTGCTGCAGGGAGAGGGCAGGGGGCACAGCACCCTCGACTGAGCTCCCCTCTCCCTGCAGCACCGGCCCCCTCAGTCAGCACAGTGCTAGGTGGCCTGTGCTGCAGGGAGAGGGCGGGGGGCACAGCACCCCCGACTGAGCTCCCCTCTCCCTGCAGCACAGGCCCCCTCAGTCAGCACAGTGCTAGGGGGCCTGTGCTGCAGGGAGTGGGGAGCCCGGTCGGGGGCGCTGTGCTGCTGGCTTGCCGGTGAGACTCCTGGGCTCCTTTGAGTACCTGCCCCTGGTGTCCGGAGGGACTCGTGGGGACAGGAGCACAGAGCTAAATGGCTTGGCAGCTGCTGCTGGCGGTGGCTGCGTCCCGCAGTCTAGGGTGCTGTGGCTACGGGTGCTGCAGGAGGGCACCTGTTTAACCTCTGAGGCAGGGTCCATTGTACGCCTGACCGGCTCCTGTCTGTTTGCGCAGCCCCCTCGGGGCAGCCCGTGGGGAGGTCAGGGTTACGGGGGGCCGGGCTCTCCCTGGCGGCCGCCCTGGGAATTGGCGTTCAGTTGTGCCCGGCACTGGCTGGGAGTCAGCTGGGTCTGCACTCTGAGCTGCAGGGCAAGGCGTGCCCTCTGGAGTGAGCCGCTGGCGGGTGGCCAGGGACTCCCGAGGGGGTGCGGGAGCCCAGCAGAGTGGTACCGAGGGCCCCAGACACCCTGACTTGGGCTGCGATACTGGTGCACCGAGCAGCCCAGTCGGGACCCAGTTCTCTGGCTGCTGTCCTGGCATTAAAGACACACAGCCCCTGCCCCAGAGAGCTCTCACACGGAGCAGGACAGACAGACTGACGGGGGCTGGCTTGTCTGCGGAGTCCCAGGCTGCCAGTACCTGACAACCAGCAGCCTCGGTGCCAACCCTCCAAGCTGCAGCGCCTGCAGACAGCTGGGCTCCTTGGCCCTCTGCCCCGGTGCGTGTCTCTTCCGCCCCAGCCGCCTTGGCAGGGAAGCTAGAGACGCTCCTCAGGACTTTGACCTGGGGCAGGGTTTGTTTTCAAGCAGCGTGTGTCTGGAGCTCTGCTCCGCTGTAGGCCCCAGCCAGGCCGTGGGCCTGGAGACGGAGGCGGGAGCCTCCCAGGATTCTCCCAGGCCACAGTTAATTGCCAGCGACCTCTCCTGGTGCATGCCCAGGGGATGCCCAGGCTTCCCAGCAGCGGAAGCTGGAGCCTGGCTGGTGTGGAGTGTGGGCGGGGGTGGCTCTGTAAGGGAGCAGATCTCTGCCTGGGGCCAGCTGCAGCCCCCAGGAGCAGAGCTGTGCCTGCAGGCGGGTTGGGGCGAAGGGGCACACGAGAGGTGTTTGGAGGGGCCTGGGCGCTTGCCTTATCTCTGTGATTGGTATCGGCCCCGTGGGGCGGGGCAGGGGCACTGCAGCAACTGTCCCTCGAGGTCCACCGGGCTGCCCTCCTCTCTACCCGAGATCTCTGCCCCGGAGCTCCATGGGATGCTGCAGGTTCTCAAGCAGCTTCCCCACAATCTCGGAAGACATTGCTCCTTGGCTGAGGGGCCCACGGCTGCCGTGGGGGTGGCAGGGTGGAGGGGACTAGCCCCTGGCTGAGCTGCCAGGAAGGAACTCCTCAGGGATGGCATAGCTGGGTGCCAGCTGCCTGCTGCCAACCTCTGTGCCCAGGAGCACCTGTGGAACCTGGGATTGTTGACGGTGTCTGGGTGAGGCAGTGGCCCCCTGCCAGCCGGACTGATGGGTTCTGCCCCTGGCAGGCCGTGTGGGCACCCGCAGCATGTGGCACAGGCGTGTCACGTGGGTGGCTCTGGGCTGTTGTGCCCACGTGGGGTGACCTGTGCCCCTTGCCCCACTCTCCTCCTTGCAGATCCCCCAGTGGTGTGCAGAGTACGCCCTCTCCCAGCAGTTCACACGTGGCCTGGTGGCCTGTAGCCAGCCCCACGGCCTGGCCGCCCTCAGCCTCTCGCTGCGCGTGGCTGATGAGATGGACCTGAACCTGGGCCACGAGGTTGGCTACTGCGTCCCCCACGAGGACTGCTGCACCCCGGAGACCCTGCTCAGGTGAGGCTGGGAGCTGCACGCACTGAGACCTGCCTGTGGGACTGGGTGCCCCTCCCGCCCCGATCCAGCCGCGTGGTGCCCTGACCCGCCCCCGCTGGGCTTGTCGGGCGGGGGCTCAGCCCGGAGCCAGGGCATCCGAGGGCGGCGCTGCAGTCCAGGCTCGGCAGCCAGGCCACTCCACCAGCCGCCGTCCTGGGGAGAGGCGGAGGCCAGCTCTGTCCCAGGCTCCCCCCTGCTCTGTGCTGGGACGAGGCCGACCAGAACTGAGCCTCTAGCGGCTGGGGGGCAGGGCCGGGCCTGGGCCAGGCTGTGTGTGTCCGGGCTGGGGGCACCTCGCGCGCAGGGCGGGGCCCAGCCGGGCTCCGGGATTGGAGGGGTGAGCAGGAGGCCGCACTGCAAGGGTCAGGCTGTGGGCATCAGGTGGGGGCTCTGGCAGTGAAGGGGTTAAGGGGGACTCTCTTGGGTTGGGCCTGACACCTCTCAGCTCAGGGGACAAGGGCACGGTTCCCTCCTGAGAGTGGGGGAGGGGGGCTCCCAAATCCCCTCCCAACCCTGCCGGTGCCCCTCAATCCCAACCTGCAGCCCCCCCGGGCTCCCCTCCCAACCCTGCTGGTGCCCCTCAATCCTGACCTGCAGCCCTCCCGGGCTCCCCTCCCAATCCTGCCAGTGCCCCTCAATCCCAACCTGCAGCCCCCCCGGGCTCCCCTCCCAACCCTGCCGGTGCCCCTCAATCCCGACCTGCAGCCCCCCCGGGCGCCTGCCCACCCAACCCTGCCGGTGCCCCTCAATCCCGACCTGCAGCCCCCCCGGGCCTCCCCTCCCAACCCTGCCGGTGCCCCTCAGTCCCGACCTGCAGCACCTGCCATCCCAGCTCTGGGCTCCCCCTTCCTCAGGCCGCCTCTGACCCTGGTGCTTGGTGCTGGCAGATTCTGCTCGGATGAGATGCTGCTGCGGGAGATGATGTCGGACCCTCTGCTGCGCCAGTACGGGGTCATTGTGCTGGACGAGGTGCAGGAGCGCACGGTGCCCACAGACGTGCTGCTCGGGCTGCTGAAGGACGTGCTGCGCCAGCGCCCCGAGCTCAAGGTGGTGGTGGTGACGGTGCCGGCTCTGGAGGAGCGGCTGCGGGCCTTCTGCGGGGACCCTCCTGTGGTGCGGGTACCAGGACCCAGCCCGCCCGGCCAGCTGGTGTACAGGGATCCACCGGCTCGGGGCCACGTCTCGGCCGCATGCCAGGCGGTTTTGGACATTCACCGGCACCAGGAACCCGGCGATGTGCTGCTCTTCCTGGCCAGTGAGCAGGTGGAGACTGGGGGGCTGCTGGGACCACTCTCTGGCCGGGTGCTTGCGGGAGAAGGGGGGGGTGCTGGGACTTGCTTTGGGGGGTGGTCCCCAGCCGTGCAGCAAAGGGGGTGTCCTGTCACTAACGGCGCCTGCTCCCCTCCCTGCAGGAGATCAGCGAGTGCTGCGAGGCCATCCGCACCGAGGCTGTGGCCCTGAACCCGGGGCTGGGGCCGCTGCTGGCCCTACCCCTGCACCCGGGGGTGGGGCGGGCAGCCCAGAAGGTCTATGAGGTGCCGGAGCAGGGCAGCAGGCCCCAGGGCCGGCGCGTGATTGTCACCCACTGGCTCGCGGATTCGTCCTTCTCCCTGGGGACTGTGCGCTACGTGATCGACACGGGGCTGGAGCTGCGCAGTGTGAGTACGGCGCGGGGAGCCTGGCTCAGCCTGGCCCGGGGGCTCTGCCCAACTCCTTGGGCAGCACTGACTCTCCTGCCAATTTCCACATGAAAATAAGTGGGGCCCTGCCAAATTCAGGGTCCATTTTGGTCAATTTCACAGTCACAGGATTTTTAAAATAGTAAATTTCATGATTTCGGCTATTTAAATCGTGGTGTAATAGTAGGGATCCTGATCCATAAAGGGTGGGGGGGGAAGGGTCGCAAGGTTATTGTAACAGGTTTCAGAGTAGCAGCCGTGTTAGTCGGTATCAGCAAAAACAACGAGGAGTCTCGTGGCACCTCAGAGACTAACACATTTATTTGAGCATCAGCTTTCGTGGGCTAGAACCCACTTCGTCAGCTGCGTGGAGTGAAAAATACAGGAAGCAGAATATATATTACAGCACATGAAAAGATCAGCGTTGCCTTACCAAGTGGGGGGTCAGTGCTAACGAGCCAGTTCAATTAAGGCGGAAGTGGCCTATTCTCAACAGTTGACAAGAAGGGTGAATATCAAGAGAGGCAAAATGTGTTAGTCTCTAAGGTTATTGGAGTGGAGTGCGCAGTACTTGCTACCCTCACTTCTGCGTGGAAGGGAAGGCGCAGGGCCTATCTGTAGGGCCTACGAAATTCTCGGCCATGAAAAATGTGTCATGGACAGTGAAATCTGGTCTTTTGTGCTTTAACCCTACACTGTACAGATTTCACAGCGGGAGAGCAGCGTTTCTCAAAATGGGGGAAAAGGGAGTAGCCGGGCCGGGGGGTGTCACAAGGTTATTTTGGGGGAGGGGGGAGGTTTCCCGGGGAGGAAAGGCCCCGTATCCCGGTCCCCTGCCCCGCGGCCGGCTTGGAGCCGCCGTTCCCCGGGGAGGAAAGGCCCCATATCCCGGTCCCCCGCCCCGTGGAAAGGCCCCGTGTCCCATTCCCCTGAGCCAGCCAGTCCCCCCTGGGGTGGGTCGGATAGGGTTCCCAACCCTCCAGGTTTGGCCTGGAGTCTCCCGGAATCGGCACAGTTGAAAGGCGCCCAGGAGATTTGGGGTTGGTAACCCTGGGGTCGGAGCCAGGGCCCCTAGAGTCCCACTTGCTCCTGCCCTGACCCGCCTGGGGCCTGGTTGCGGTCCCAGGAATCTCCCTGGGGTGCTGGCCCGACGTGGACCCCTGCTGGTGAGATGTGGTACTGCGGCTGCGCAGCCCAGAGGCCGGCTCGGGGCGGGGGCTGATTTCTGCGTCTAGCGGCAAGTGGGGAGCAGAGCCCGGGGCTGGCCAGGGAGCAGCCGGCCGGCCTCTCACAGCCCTTGTCCCCCCAGGTTTACAATCCCCGGATCCGTGCAGAGTCCCAGGTGCTGCGGCCCATCAGCAAGAGCCAGGCGGAGTCACGGAGGCAGCGGGCCGCAGGCAGCCCCCCAGGTGAGCTGCAGGCAACCCCCCCCCCCCGGTGAGGGCCCAGGCCGCAGGCAAACACCCCCCCCCCGGTGAGGGCCCAGGCCGCAGGCAACACCCCCGGTGAGGGCCCAGGCCGCAGGCAACCCCGGTGAGGGCCCAGGCCGCAGGCAAAACCCCCCCCCCCCGGTGAGGGCCCAGGCCGTAGGCAAACACCCCATTCCCCAGGTGAGGGCCCAGGCCGTAGGCAGCCCCCCAGGTGAGCCGCAGGCAGCCCCCAGGTGAGGGCCCAGGCCGTAGGCAACCCCAGGTGAGGCCCAGGCCGTAGGCAAACCCCAGGTGAGCCGCAGGCAGCCCCCGGTGAGGCCCAGGCCGTAGGCAGCCCCCTTCCCCAGGTGAGGGCCCAGGCCGCAGGCAGCCCCCTCCCCAGGTGAGGCCCAGGCCGCAGGCAGCCCCTCCCCAGGTGAGGGCCCAGGCCGCAGGCAGCCCCCTCCCCAGGTGAGGGCCCAGGCCGCAGGCAACCCCAAGGTGAGGGCACAGGCAGCCCCCAGGTGAGGGCCCAGGCAGCCTCCCAGGTGAGGGCCCAGGCCGCAGGCAGCCTCCCCAGGTGAGGCCCAGGCCCCAGGCGGCAGCTCCTCCCCCCCCCCCAGATGAGGGCCCAGGCCGCGGGCAGCATGTGTCATGGACGCGCTGGGGCTGGCAATGCCAGGCTGGGGACCAGCCTGGGCGTCTAGTGGGGCGAGCTCGCTGGCCGGCTGGGCTGCAGCTCTGCCCCCACAGTGCCTCTTCCCCAATGGCAGCCCCACCTCCAGTGCCGCCCATGGCAGCTCCCCTGTCGCCTGGCAGGCACCTGCGTGCGCCTCTACTCCGAAGCCGCCTACGAGCAGCTCCTGCCGGCCGCCCCCGCCCCCCACGTGAGCGAGGCCAACCTGAGCCGGCTGGTGCTGCTGCTCAAGAGACTCGACATCGCTGACATGGGCCAGTGCGACTTCCTTGACCGGCCAGGTACGGCCAGGGGCTGCGGGTCGGGAGTGAGGGGCGTCTGCAGGACTGGGGACGGGAGGAAAACGGGGCTGCTCTCGCTGACCCGCTAACAATCCGGGGGGGGGGGTAAATGGCCTGTTAACGAGATTCCCAGCTGGCCCCACACCGGGAGCAGCTGCTGTCCCAGCAAGGGAGGAGACTGAGCTCAGGGGGGCTGGACATGGGCAGGGAACTGCAATGGGAGACTTGGCCTGGGCACCCCCAGCTCGGCCGCGGGCAGGAGCAGTTGGGCTGGGGGATCGGGCAGCAGGAGAGAGCCATGCACGGGGGGAGGGCCAGAGCATCCGGGGGAACCCCACCCTCCTGCCACCCCTCTGTCCCAGAAGGATGGTCCCATCCTGGAGGGGAGGAGCTGGAAGGCCTGGCGTGGGGGTGGGTGACTGCCGGTGCTGCCGAGGGGATGAGCCCTGCAGGAAGGGAGTTTGGTACATGGGTGGGGGGGTCTGGAATTGGGGCTGCGGCATTGGCACCTCCCCTGCTGCCTGGCTGACTCCCTGCCCCCCAACCAGCCCCCGAGTCGCTGATGCAGGCCCTGGAGGACCTGGATTACCTGGCCGCGCTGGATGACGATGGGAACCTCTCGGAAGTGGGGATCATCATGTCGGAGTTCCCCCTGGACCCCCAGCTGGCCAAGGCACTCATTGCCTCGTGCGAGTTCGACTGCGTCCACGAGATGCTCACCATGGCTGCCATGCTGACGGGTAGGGGGCCAGGCGCGGGCTGTGACGGAGCGATTCTGGCGGGACCCAACTGAGAGTGCCAAATCAGGACCAATTGCTTAAACAGGGCAGTTACAGCCCTAGGCTGGGGTTTTTCCACCTCTAAGGCAAACCAAACCAGCCAGACAAAAAGGACTTTGGTCTCACCCCACTGGCTAACCACAAGTCACACAAGCAATTTCCTTAGACACTCCAGTCTCCCAGCATCACCACCAGTGCACTCGTCCTGGGGATAAATGGTTATGAAAACCAACACCCCAATAAAAGAAAAAGGTTCCCTCGACCCCAAAGGACCAAGCCCCAGACCCAGGTCAATATACACATCAGATCTTACCCACAAATCACGCTGTTGCCAATCCTTTAGAATCTAAAATCTAAAGGTTTATTTACAAAGGGAAAAAGGTAGAGATGAGAGGTAGAATTGGTTAAATGCAATCAATTACATACAGTAATGGCAAAGTTCTTAGTTCAGGCTTGCAGCAGTGATGGAGTAAACTGCAGGTTTTAGATTAAGTCTCTGGAATACATCCCCCACCGGGATGGGTCGTTCAGTCCCCTGTGTAAAGCTTCAGTTTGTAGCAAAGTCCCTCCAGAGGTCAGAAGCAGGATTGAAGACCAGATGGAGATGAGGCATTAGGCTTATATAGACTTTTCCAGGTGTAAGAATCCCTTTGTCTTCACTGTGGAATTTTACAGCAAAAATATGGAGTCTGGAGTCACATGGGCCAGTCCCTGCATACTTTGCTGAGTCACAAGGCGTGTCTGCCTTCTCTCCATGGGTCCATTGTGTCCTTAATGGTCCTTAATGGGCCATCAAATAGGCTAGGCAGAGCTAACACCAGCTTGTCTGGGAGGCTTCCCCCAGAAGCACAGCACAAACTTGAAATACTGACAGCATGGAGCCAACATTCATAACTTCAACTAAAAATGATACAGACATACAGACAGCATAATTATAACCAGCAACCCGGAACCTGGTCTTAGACACCTTATATGACCCCCTTTACTTAGGATTTGGTGCCACTACAGGACCTTGGTTGCAACCCATGTTCTATATGGTCCCCATTTATATCAATAACGTCACACGGGCACCGTGGCCCCTGCGAGAGGGAGCAGCACCAGGGCTCCGGAGGGCCTGTGTGACGGAGCAATTCTGGCGGGACCCAACTGAGAGTGCCAAATCAGGACCAATTGCTCAAACAGGGCAGTCACAGCCCTAGGCTGGGGTTTTTCCACCTCTAAGGCAAACCAAACCAGCCAGACAAAAGGACTTTGGTTTCACCCCACTGGCTAACCACAAGTCACACAAGCAATTTCCTTAGACACTCCAGTCTCCCAGTATCACCACCAGTGCACTCGTCCTGGGGATGAATGGTTATGAAAACCAACACCCCAATAAAAGAAAAAGGTTCCCTCGATCCCAAAGGACCAAGCCCCAGACCCAGGTCAATATACACATCAGATCTTACCCACAAATCACGCTGTTGCCAATCCTTTAGAATCTAAAATCTAAAGGTTTATTTACAAAGGGAAAAAGGTAGAGAAGAGAGGTAGAGTTGGTTAAATGGAATCAATTACATACAGTAATGGCAAAGTTCTTAGTTCAGGCTTGCAGCAGCGCTGGAGTAAACTGCAGGTTCAATTTAAGTCTCTGGAACATCCCCCGCTGGGGTGGGTCCTCAGTCCCTGGTGTAGAGCTTCAGTTTGTAGCAAAGTCCCTCCAGAGGTCAGAAGCAGGATTGAAGACGAAATGGAGATGAGGCATTAGCCTTATATAGACTTTTCCAGGTGTAAGAATCCCTTTGTCCTCACTGTGGAAACTTACAGCAAAAATAATATGGAGTCTGGAGTCACAGGGGCCAGTCCCTGCACTTTGCTGAGTCACAAGGCGTGTCTGCCTTCTCTCCATGGGTCAATTGTGTAGCCGATGGCCCTTTAATGGGCCATCAAGCCAGCTATGCCGGGCTAACATCAGCTTTGTCTGGGACACTTCCCAGAGGCAGAGCATAATACAGAATACAGACAGTACAGAGCCAATACTTATAATTTCAACTACAAAATGATACACAGACATACAGACAGCATAATCATAACCAGCAACCCAGAACCTGGTCTTAGACACCTTAGATGACCCCCTTTACTTAGGATTTGGTGCCACTACAGGACCTTGGTTGCAACCCATGTTCTATATGGTCCCCATTTATATCAATAATATCACAGCCTGGTCTGCGGGGAGCCGGGCTGCAGGCCTCAAGGCCTTCTGGGGATCCAGGGCGTGGGTGGGTCCCTGCCGCCTGCAGACTGTGGGGGCAGCCGCAGGGAGAGCCCTGCCGGGCCCTCGAGTAACTTTCCTGCCTGCTTCTCCCCAGCCTCGCCCTGCTTCGTGAGCCCGGTGGCGCGCTCCGAGGAGGCTGCGGCCGTGCGCCGGCGGGCCCTGCTGCACCCCGATGGGGACCACTTCACCCTCATCAATGTCTTCAATGCCTTCCAGCAGCGTGAGTGCCGCTCTGCATGCAGGTGGGGGGGATCGCCTCAGCATCTGCCGCTGCCTGCGGCCTGGCATCACCCACCACTTGCGCTGGCTGGCCCCGCTGTGGGCACGGGCCCTGCCCTGGCAGGGCGACAAGGTGCTCGGGGGGCAGGTGGCCGTTCCAGAGGCTACGGGCACTCGATAGGTCTGGTGTCCCCTGTCCCGAGCCGCGAGGGGTGCAGGGCGTCCCAGCGGGGGCAGGGCCGGGGCCGGGTGTGGCAGACGAGGCGACGGAGGTGGCATGGCCCCGGGGAGAGGACGGGGGCAAGAGCCTGATGCAGGGAGGGGCTGGGCCCCCAGCTGACGCCCCTCTCCTGCAGACGAGCTGGAGGAGGGCTGGTGCCGGCAGCACGGGGTGAGCGGCGCGGGGCTGCGGCTGGCGGGCGTCGTGCGGGCCGAGCTGCTGGAGGTGATGCAGCGAATCGAGCTGCCCGTCTCCCCCCCCGCCTTCGGCACGGACGACAACGTGCTCAACCTGAAGCGGGCGCTCATCTCTGGCTACTTCCTCAAGGTGGGGGAGCCCCGGAGCGAGGGGCCTTGTGGCGCAAGGGGAGGGGGCTGGCCCGGGTCCCTGGGGGGCCCCGTGTGTGTGCGGGGGGGGGCCCTGCCCAGGCCGCAATAGGCCCCACTTTGTCCGTCCCCACTGACCCCTCTGCTCCCCGCAGGTGGCCCGGGACATCGATGGCTCCGGGAACTACCTGATGCTGACACACAAACACGTGGCCCACCTGCCCCCCCACTGCTGCTACGTGGTCCGGAGGCCGCTGCCCCGGCCACCCCCCTGGGTCCTGTACCACGAGTTCACCATCTCGCAGGACAACTGTCTCAGCGTGGTCTCCGAGATCCAGCCCCAGATGTAAGGGAGGGGACCCCCGGGGAGGAGAGGGGAGCGGGGACCCAGCGGGCAATGCCTGGGGAGGGGGCGGGGCTGGGAGCGGGAGCGGGACCCCGGGGAGAGGGGGGACCCCTGGGGGGGAGAGGGGAGCGGAGGCTGCTGGGGGAGAGGGGAGTGGGGACCCTGGGGGGGAGAGGGGGGCGGGGGCTGCTGGGGTGGAGGGGACCCCCAGCGGGGCAATGCCTGGGGAGGGGGGCGGGGGGGAGCCCCCAGCCTCCCCTGTGGCTGGCTGCAGGGCAGGCCCTGGAGATGCTGGCAGGGTAACGCCTGGCCTGGGGCAGGGCCTGGCGCCTTCTCTGGGCCCCTCCAGCCTGGCCCCTGGGTGCTGCCCGGGCCCTGGGGCGAGAGCCGGGCCCAGCACTGATCTGCTCTCTCCCCGCAGGCTGGTCGAGCTGGCTCCCCAGTACTACCTGTGTAACCTGCCGCCCAGCGAGAGCCGCGACCTGCTCATGGAGCTCAGGGAGAAGGTGCTGGGTGCTGCGGAGCCCCTGGGCCGGCTGGAGCCAGCGCCGGATGGGGCAGGGGCAGGGGCAGGGGCTGGGGAGGGGGAGGACGAGGACAAGGACGTCTGCGCACTCCAGTGAATGGGAGCGGGGAGCTGCCCGGGCTCCCCTCTTGTGACAATGGGGGATACAGGGAGCCCCAGGAGGGGGCGCGGGGCCCTTCCCCTCGCCCGTGCTGCTGTCCCTGTGGGGTGCTGTGCCGTGCGCTCCAGCCCGCTCCGGCGGGGCTCCCGGACCTCCCAGCTCCCGGTGGTGCCTCTCCTCTGAGCCGCCTCACCCAGGCGCCACCGGCTGCTCTCGGGCCCCCTTCTGCCTGCTGCTGTGTTAGCAGGGGCCTGCTGTGCCGTGGGGCACAGGCTCCTGCTGCTGTGTTACCAGGGGCCTGCTGTGCCCTGGGGCACAGGCTCCTGCTGCTGTGTTACCAGGGGCCTGCTGTGCCGTGGGGCACAGGCTCTCTTCCTGCCCCACACGTGGGCCGGGGAGCAGGGGGAGCCAGCCCATGGCCTGACTGTATAAAGCTTTTCTGTGTCCTCTGTTCCCAGCCTGGTGTGAGTTGCTGCGAGCCAGGGGGTGTTCAGCAGGGTGCTGTGGGGCCCAGCTGGCCACCTCTGCAGGCCCTGAGCCTCGGCCCCAGGGTGCTGGGGGTGCAGCCTGGGGCCCCACTCCCCCAGGTGCTGTGGGTGCTCAGCTCTCGTGTTGCTGTACCTGCTCCTCAGAGCTGGGAGTGTGGGGCCCAGCTCCCCTCCCCACCCCACCCTGGAACCACTCAGCCTGCCCTGTAATGTAAATACCCCTCCCCCCCCCCACACCCACTGAGCCTGTTGCTGTCCCTTGGCCTGCTCCAGCCCCCTTCCTATCTCTCTTCATGGCCAGAGAATTACACGGCTCCTGACAGAATCCCGGCCTCCGCTCCCCTGACCTTAGTCTCTGTGTGTGTGTGTGTGTGGGGCGGGGGGTCCTGCAGCAGCTCCCTTCACTGGACCGGTGGAGACGCGTGCGAGCGGAGACAGCCGTGTGCCCTTCGTCAGCCTCAGCCCCGGGGCTCCCTGCCAGGGCCGGCTTTAGGGACTGCGGGGCCCCATTCCAATACCCGGCGGCACTTCACTCGCTCCAGACCCCCTGCCGCCGAAATGTCGCCGAAGCCCTGGCCCGCCGCCGGGTATGTAACAAAGGGGCCTTAGGCCCGGGGCCCGATTCGGGGGAATCGGCCTCACGCCGGCCCTGCTGAGCCGGGCGAGGGGAGCAGATACCCACCCTCCAGCCGGGCGCTCGTCCTGCAGCGTGACACTGCCAGAGCTTCAGCCTCGGCTCCCTAACCCCTGGGGCGCCAGTCCAACGGGGAGCCTGGAGCCTCTGCCTCCCCTGCGGGGGGGGACAGTGTGTGAATTGCCCCCGTGTCACCGGGGGTGCTGGCCCCCAGCAAGGGCAGAGGCTGAACCAGGGTGGTTGGGGCTGCAGTCTGTGGTCGGCTGCTGCTAGGATCCTGCCTCCCCCTTCTCCAGCCCCAGGTGCCGGCTCTCCGGGGGGCTGCAGCCTCCCCAGGGCCTGGGGCCCAGCACCTGCAGGCTGCATGCTGGGGTGGGCAGAGCTGGGCGGCGGGGGGCTGCTCAGTGCGTTCAGAGCCCCCCCAGCGACCCCATGGAGCAAACCTCAGCAAGGAGCCTGGGCCAGGCAGGCTGGGCCGGGCTGTGCGGTGTTTGCCAGCCTGAGCTGTGTCAACGGGCAGAGAGGTTACGTCCCCTCTGGCTCTGGCGCCCGTGTGACCACGGCTGGGGTCCTGTGCCCACCATCCAAGGGGGCTGCCGACAACTGCCGAGGGGCTGGCAAACCGGCCTTGGAGCGAGAGCCTCGGGGAGCTCCGGCTGTGCAGCTTGAAGAGCAGGTTCAGCGGCGCCGATCCCCGACGGGGGGCCGGACACCGCACGGGGCTGGCAGGCCAGACGAGGCCGGACGCGCTGGGCCTGGCACAGGGGGGGGCTTTGACAGGGAGGGGAAGAACCCTGGGACTGGATCCCGGAGGGATGAGGTGGATTCTCCGTCCCTGACAAGTGTTCGAGCGAGGCTGGGTCTAGCAGCTCTGCCGTAGGGGTGAGCGGGTGGCCGGGCTCTGGCCGGCACTGGACGGGGGGTCAGACTGGAGCATGGCACGGGCCTCTGGCTGGTGCTGAGGTGCTCTGTGGGGCAGCTCCCCGGACAGGCCCCCCCAGGCCAGCACCCCAGGGGATCTGGGGTCCCACAGGCCAGAGAAGCCAGAGGTGCTGGGCTGTTCTGCTGCCCCCCATCCCTGCAGCCTCAGCGCGCCGTGCTGCCAGCGCTCTGGGCAGTGGGGCTGCGAGCTCCTGCCGGGCAGTGTGGCTGGCTCTGGCCCCACGGTGTGGCTGCCAGTCGTGCTCTGAGCGGCATGGTAAAGGGGCTGGATAAGGGGCAGGGAGTCCCAGGGGGCAGACAGGGAGTGGGGGGGTTGGATGGGGCAGAGGTTCTGGGGGTGGTCAGGGGTGGGGAATGGGGCTGGGGTTTGGGGCAGGCACGGAGAGGGGTTGGATGGGGTGGGGTTCTGGGGGTCGGGGGAATGGGGCTGGGGTTTGGAGCAGGCAGGGAGCGGGGTTGGATGGGGTGGGGTTCTGGGGTGGGGTTCTGGGGTGGTGGTCAGGGGTGGGAATGGGGCTGGGGTTTGGGGCAGGCAGGAGCGGGGGTTGGATGGGGTGGGGTTCTGGGGTGGTGGTCAGGGGCTGGGAATGGGGCTGGGGTTTGGGGCAGGCAGGAGCGGGGGTTGGATGGGGTGGGGTTGTGGGGTGGTGGTCAGGGGCTGGGAATGGGGCTGGGGTTTGGGGCAGGCAGGGAGCGGGAGGGTTGGATGGGGCGGGGGTTCTGGGGTGGTGGTCAGGGGGTGGGGAATGGGGCAGGCAGGGAGCGGGGGGGTTGGATGGGGTGGGGGTGGTGGTCAGGGGGTGGGGAATGGGGCTAGGGAATGGGGCAGGCAGGAGCGGGGGTTGGATGGGTTAGAGGACAAGGAGTGGGGGATTGGAAGGGTGGGGGGTTTGGAGGGGGTACTCGGGGAGGGGGCGGATCGGGGCAGGGGCCAGGCTGTTTGGGGGGGGGCACGGCCTTCCCTACCCGGCCCTCCGTACAGTTTCACAACCCCAATGTGGCCCTTGGGCTAAAAAGTCCCCCCCCCCCGTCCGAGGCCCGGGCTTCACAGGCCTCTCCTACCCCAAGAAAGCTGAGCCCAGGCTGGGGGGGGCCTGGCCCTGTGCCCCCCGAGGTGTTTCACGCTGGCGGAGGTTAAAGCGAACCCCCCCCCCCGCCAGCCCCTGTCATGCGAGGAGGGAGGGAGGGGGTGGCCCGGGCCGCGCAGCGGGGCTCCCCCCGGCACGGCTGCGTTCCCTGGAAGTGCTGGGGAAGCAGAGGCGTCAGCGCCGGGCTGGCCACCCCCCAGCTCGCAGGGGAAGTTGTGGTCTGAGCTGCGGGGAGCCAGCACCTGGGGGGAGCCCGGTTGTAGGAACCGTCTGCCCCTTCGTATCCCAGCTCTGCTGGGCCCGGCCTCTCCGCGGGGCAGGTGCCGGCTGGGGAATGGCCGGGGGCCGGGCGGGCCATACCCAGCCTGTCCCGCTCCATGGCGGAGGGGATGGAGCCGGTTCGGGGCTGGGCTCCCTGGGGCAGGGGCTGCAGGGGGCCTGGCCAGCTTGGGGGGCCCCTCCCAGGTCAGTGCAGCACATGCAGGCCCTGCATGGAGCCTGTGCAAACACCTGCCCCCCCCCCCCCCGTGGGGAGAGGAGGGGAGACAGCTGGCAGAGCCAGGGATGGGACGGGGGGTGTACTGGCCTGTGGGATCCACACACACACACACACAGCCCCCCGCCGCTGGCTGCAAAGCTGGATGGGCCAGTGTCCCAGGGCAGGGGGCCAGGGCTGCTGGCAGCCCTGTTGGAGCCCTGGGGGCGGCCCCGGGCCCTGCTGCTCTCGGGCCGAGCTGCTGGAGGGGGTGGCTGGCGGCTGGGCTCCGGGTCTGGCCATCCCAGTTGGAGTGGGCTGGAGCTGGGGCTGCCCGGGCTGCAGCCTGTGAGCCGGGCAGGGCGTGACACTGCCCTTATCAGCGCAGTTACAGCAGTGCCCAACTTCCCATGTGCTTTCCAGGAACCCGAGACCCGCCGTGACGCTGGGCACCAGGCTGGCAGAGACCAGACGCTGCGGGGGCAGGGCTGGGATCTCCTGCGGAGCAAGGGGGCTGCAGCTGAACTCCCCTTCAATCCCAGGATGCCTCCCCAGCGCCCACCCAGGCACCACCCAGTCCTTGGCCACAGGCTGGGCTGGGGGGCTGCTCTGGGCACGGCCCCTCAGGGTGGAAGGCATGTCACTGCCCTTCCCCATCAACCCCAGGGGGCACATCTGTCACGGACTCACAGGTCGGGCCCACTCGTGGCCCTGTGCAGTCCGTGGGGGGGGGGCCCTTTCAGTGCGACAGCCCCTCTCGGGGGGGCCGCTATCTCTCAGGGTCAGGCCCCTCCACCTCCTGGAGCCGCACCTCTCTGAGCCTGAGCACGTCTGTCTCTGCCGTGGGCCCCTCAGGGAGTCCCCTCACTCTGGGCCCCTGAAGGAGATGATCCCCCCCCCCCCCCGCCGCCACCCTGTTCTCTAGCCCGGAGTGACTCAGGCAGCGTAAAACAGGAGGGTTAATTGAGCATCTGAACCCAGCACAGGAAACTCTCCGGCCTCAGGCCTGGCCTGGCCTCCCTCAGCCCAGCACATCCCAGTCCCCCTGCAGCCAGGGGGGCTCTGCCTGCTCCCCCTCTCCAGCCCTGAGCCCCCTGCTCCCAGCTGGGCCTCTGATACCCCCGACCCCAGGCCCCCTCTGTCCATTGGCTTCTCTCCAGGGAAACGGTCGTAAACAGGCAGGCCTGGGTCTCCTCTCCTCTCAGCCTCCTCTGGCCCCTCTGGCTGGAGCCGGCTGGTCAGGTCACCGGGGTCCTCTCCCCGCAGCCCATTGTCCCCCACTGGCCAGAACCGGCTGCGACTCCTGAGCTGGGTCCCCGGGTCCCCAGTCGCTGGGGTCTCCATCCTCCAGGCCATCGGCTGGGGTCCCAAGTTCCCTCACTGGTCCTCGGTACCAACAAACTCCCTCTCCCCTCCCCTCGTTACACCAGTAACACCCGGGGACACGGGGTCCCTGGGCGCTGCTCTGGAGCTGCTCCCCACCAAGCCAGGCAGGACTCTGGGGAGCCTCCTCTCCCTCGGAGCAGCCTGTCTGCAGGGCAAGAAGCTCCCACGGCTTCACCTCCTGGGTCTCTCCTTGGAGCATCCAGCATCCTCTGCCCCTCCGTGCGCTTCCCCCAGCGAGTCCGCCCAGGCGGGGTCCTGGGGGGGCCACAGGGTCCTGCCCCCCCACTGTGCAGTCACATGTGACTCTCAGCCAGCCAGTAACACAGAGGTTTATTAGACGACAGGAACAGGGTCTGAAACGGAGCTTGTAGGAACAGAGAACAGGACCCCTCGGCCGGGTCCATTCTGGGGGGCAGTGAGCCAGACCCCCACGTCTGCCCTCACTCCCCGTCCCCAGCCAGCTCCAGACTAACAACCCCCTCCAGCCCCTCCTCTGCTCAGCCCCTTTCCCAGGCCAGGAGGCACCTGATCTCTCTGTCTCCAGCACCTTCAGCTGGCACCTTTGCAGGGGAGGGGCCCAGGCCATCAGTTGCTAGGAGACAGAGTGCCAGGCATTTAGGTGCACTGGCCCCTTTGCTCTGCAGCAACCACCCACCCTGATCCCCCCACCTGGATACCTAAGAACTGCCTGGGGAACCTGAGGCACCAGCAGGGTATTCAGAGGAAACATTAAGAACATTCCCCGTTTGTCACGCCTGGGGAGACTGAGTCCCACCCCCTCCGCATGCCACCCCCTGGAAAACACAGAAACACCAAGAAAACCCCCCACTTCCTCACAACATCACTATCCCTCCCCCCAGTTGGGGAGCCCCCGGCCCAGCCTGTCCCACTGCACAAGCCTCAGAGCTGGTAAGGCCAGAAGGGCCCGTCGTGGGCAGCCACCCCTGCAGGGCCCAGGCCAGACCCGCGCCCGCCCCCCATCACAGCCCATGGCCACCTCGGAGCCCCAGGGCCCAGCGTGGCCGAATCGGGTGCAGCCGGGTGGGTCTTGTGCCCACACTAACCCCGGGGCTCCATGCGGTGGGCCTGTGCCCGACACACCTGCATTGGGGGTCACAGGCCCCAGCTGGGGTGAGGTGAGATCCCCAGCTGCTGGCACAGCCACTCTACAGTGGGGGGACAGGTTTGTGCCGCGCCAGCACTGCTGGGCCCCGACTCCTTCCCGTGTGCTCACAAAACAGACGCCAGCTCCGCTCCCCGCAGGGCCCCAGCGGCCCGGGCACCGCATGGGGGACAGCCCTGGGGAGGACACCACAGGGGCAGGGGCTAAGCGCTGAATACTCGCAGTGAAGCCAGATCCTGAGCAGAGCAACTTCCAGCTAGCCCCCCGGGGTTCTGCCCCACAGGCCTCCGGCCACTGGCCCCGGGGTTCTGCCCCCCATGGCCCCACTGGCCTCCGGCCACACGCCCCGGGGTTCTGCCCCCCATGGCCCCACTGGCCTCCGGCCACACGCCCCGGGGTTCTGCCCCCCATGGCCCCACTGGCCTCCGGCCACACGCCCCGGGGTTCTGCCCCCCATGGCCCCACTGGCCTCCGGCCACACGCCCCGGGGTTCTGCCCCACAGGCCTACGGCCACTTGCCCTGGGGTTCTGCCCCCCATGGCCCCACAGGCCTCCGGCCACACGCCCCGGGGTTCTGCCCCCCATGGCCCCACTGGGCCCTTAGCCACACGCCCCGGGGTTCTGCCCCCCATGGCCCCACAGGCCTCCGGCCACACGCCCCGGGGTTCTGCCCCCCATGGCCCCACTGGGCCCTTGGCCACGTGCCCCGGGGTTCTGCCCCCCATGGTCCCACTGGGCCCTTGGCCACGTGCCCCGGGGTTCTGCCCCACAGGCCTCCGGCCACACGCCCCGGGGTTCTGCCCCCCATGGCCCCACAGGCCTCCGGCCACACGCCCCGGGGTTCTGCCCCCCATGGCCCCACTGGGCCTTTGGCCACGTGCCCCGGGGTTCTGCCCCCCATGGCCCCACAGGCCTCTGGCCACACACCCCGGGGTTCTGCCCCCCATGGCCCCACTGGGCCCTTGGCCACGTGCCCCGGGGTTCTGCCCCCCATGGTCCCACTGGGCCCTTGGCCACGTGCCCCGGGGTTCTGCCCCCCATGGTCCTGTGACGAAGTGGGATTGGTTTTAATGTTTCCTCTGAATATTGGGGGCGGGGGGGGGGCTCAGTTTCTGGCCGACCCTCTGTCTCCTGGCAACTAATGGCCAGGCCCTTCCCCCTGCAAGGGGATGCTAAAGGTGTTGGAGACAGAGAGCTCAGGGGACCTCCTGGCCCCGGAAAGAGACACAGCCCAGAGAGGAGGGGCTGGAGCGGGTTGGGTGTTTTTTGGAAGCTGGCTGGAAATGGAGGGGAGCACGATGGGGCTCGGGCCTCCAAGCAGGGTGGTGGCCTCCCTGGGGCCCCAGATGGACCTAAGGCGGGTCTTATTGTCTGTACCTACAAGCTCTGGTTTAGCCCGTGTTCCTGTCATCGAATAAACCTCTGTGTTACTGGCTGGCTGAGAGTCACGTCTGACTGCGCAGTGGGGGGGCAGGACCCTGTGGCCCCCCAGGACCCCGCCTGGGTGGACTCGCTGTGGGAAGCGCACGGAGGCGCAGGGGATGCTGAATGCTCCAAGGAGAGACCCAGGAGGTGAAGCCGTGGGAGCTTCTTGCCCTGCAGACAGGCTGCTCCGAGGGAGAGGAGGCTCCCCAGAGTCCTGCCTGGCTTGGTGGGGAGCAGCTCCAGAGCATCGCCCGGGGACGCCGTGACAGGCCCCGCCGGGCCCTTGGCCGCATGCCCTGGGGTTCTGCCTGCCCCCCCCTGCCCATGGGCCCCACTGTCCAGCCCGCTGCCCCAGGCACCCGCTCCAGCCACAAGTGCAGCTGGCCCACGATGATACCAGGTCTGTGTCCATGGAGGAGCTGATCCTGGCAGCCCGGTGGGATCACCGAGGGTGGGGGATTTGAAACAGGTGTGTGGGATGCTAATGGTACCAGAGCCATGGGTCTCAGCTGCCGCAGTGCCCCCTCCAGTCCAGTCCCACCCCGTCAGGGCTGCCCCAGCCTGGCGTGTGTCTGGGGGTGCTGTGAGGATCCCCCTCCCTCATGCCGCTGGCCATCGCAAGGTGCAGGGATGCACCTCCCCCACCCCCATGTGCCTTCGGGGTACTGACAGCTGAAGCTGCTGCTGGCTGATTTAACAAAGCCCCATTGTGGGGCCCTTTCCCCAGCCCCTTTGATCCCCCCCCGCCCCCATTATGCAGCAGGACAAGGGCAGCTGGGTCTCCAAGCCCCAGTAGCCAAGAGTGCCCCAGCCCCAAAGGCAGCGCTGCCCCCCACCCCTGCAGGGGCCTCCCCTCCACTCGCAGCGGTGACTGCGATGCCAGTGCCCCTCCCCAAACCCCATGGCAGCCCCCACCCCCCTCATGGCCTGGCTGGGGGATATGGCAGCTGGGGCCCCACCCGTTGGCATGGCCAGGACACTGCGCAGGGGACCCCCCTCCCCCAGCCTGCACCAGCTGCACTTGCCTGGTACCAGCAGCACACCCCCCCCCAGCCTGGCGCAGGGGCCCGGCTCTGGCCTGAGGGCCAAGGAACAGGCAGCACAGCCAGTGCCAGCCCCATTCAGAGCCCCTGGCCCCAGGGCTCCTGTGTGCTCCAGTATCACGGGTCCACAGGCCCGGGGCTCACACAGCTCAGGAACAACCCCTGGGGGAACCCCTCACTGCCAGCCCCCCAGGGTCACTCTCTCTCTGGGGGGCCCCTTGGCTTCCCCACCTCCTGGGGCTGAACCGCGGAGCCTTCAGCCCCCCGGCATCACCCTGTGAGCTCCCTGCAGCGAGGCCACCCGAGCCGGACCCCTGGGGGAGCCCTGTACCCCAAAGGAGCCCTGCACCCCACCTCCGCGATGGGCCGGGACGCTCGGCCGGCGGGTGACAGCGGGGGGCTGGAACGGCGTAGCCAGTCCTTGGCCACCAGAGAGCAGAAAGTTACAGCCTGGGCCTGCGGGGTCAGCCCAGAGCCCCCTGACCCCTTTAGTCCCCGTCCAGGAGCGTCTCTCCTGCCTCCAGCCGCCCCCGCGGAACCACCCCACCTGCCCCCTCCTCAGCCCTTTGGCCTCCAGCTGCTCACACCCGGCTGGCCTCTGCGGTGGGGGGGGACCATCCAGGGTTGTTAGGTGCCAGGTGCCAAATGGCTGGGCGATTGGAGTGGCCATTGTCTTCTGGGACTGTCCGTGGGCCTGGGGCCCAGCCAGGCGCCGTCACACCTGGATCTCTGCACAGAGTAAACACCCTTCTCCTCCCATCTAATTACCCATGCACCACACAGGGGAAATTGAGGCATGCACAGAATCCATACATCATATTACAGAAAATTCCCCCCTGTCCCAAGGGGTTTGTCACCTTCCTCAGCAGCATGTGGGGGTGGGTCACCAGGCAGGATTAGCTGGGTGTAGCTCACTTTGTCATTTCCCTGTCACTGTGGGGGCCTCGGGCCCCTCTGTCCCGCCTGTTCGCTGCCGGTGACACATACAGTCTAGTCCCCTGTGGGCTGTGCTATTTTAGTCCAGTTTCGATTTAGTGGGTGGGTGTTGGCAGGGGTGGGGCCTGTGATTTACAAGTCAGACTAGCTGACCTGGTAGCCCCTTCTGCCCTTAACTGCTAGGCCTGTCCCCGGAGTCTGGCTCACCACGTAACGCCCGGTGAGTCTCCGAGGAAAGCCAAGGGCCCCCTGGGGCTTACGAGCATTGTGACGTGTGCGCACTGAAGTGATGTGAGGCGTTATCTGTGCACACTGGAAACACGTCCTCAGTGGCTGCTTCAAGGCATCAGTCACCAGCGAAAGTGCCACGGGAGGTCAGAAATGTGAATCTGTCGGGATGCAAGTTAAGCCTTGCAAGCTAACGTGATGGCTGCGTCTCCTACCGGCTCCGATGTTACCGGAGCGGAGCGCTGTGAACTCAGCAGGCAGCCTGAAGCACAGCCCATTGTGGGTGAGGGCAGCAGGTTACCCCCAAAGAGGGGATGGGCTCCTGGCATACGCACAGCCCTGGGGTCGGGGGACAGCTCCAGAGGGGCCTGCCCAGGTGTGGTGGGCAGATGGAGGTTAATTAACATCTGGAGCAGAGATCCCCCATGATGCAGTGCTTCCCTGCGGTTCTCTGTTCTCCGTTCCGTATGCTAATGGATGAATCCCTGTCCCACCTTTCATGCAGATGAGGCTTGGGGAGTTGTCTCTGTTCGCCATGCTGTATGCTGATGGAGATGCCTTCATCCCTCAGGAGGGGTCTAGGTGTGGCTCCCACGCCCTTCACTGCTCTCTGCAAATCTTTTCTCTGACCCCTTTTGGTTCAAGCGGCAGGTGGGGAGGGGTCTTTCATGAGTCAGACAGGCTAGATACTGAGCCCTGGTTCCCCAAGAACACAGAGCTGACTGGTATCACCCGGGACACCAGAGCCCCAGAGACCGGGCTGGGTTAAGACCAAATGCCCAAGGGGTCCCCCCCTGCTCCAGCCTGGGGGTCAGGGCAGCCCAGGCTGCAGCCAAGATGGCCGACGTGGGGGGGGGGGTGCTGCCCTCGCTCCCTGGCAGACAAGGGGGAGGCGGCAGTGGCAGGACCCCAGCCCAGTTCCAAACCCACAGGCTTTGGGGGGGGGGCAAACGGGCACAGGCCTCATGTGTCCCCTGTGAGTGCGAGCGACCAGCCCGGCCTACGGGCGGACGGGACCCGGCTCCGCGCTGCGGGGTGGGCACAGGACATTGAATTGAATAGCAACGGGGCTGTGAGCCCCGTTTAAGGACACAGCAGCTCCTGCCTGCTGGACCCTTCTAACCCTGTGGTTCTGGGATTCTAACTCTTGGAAGTGCCGGGCAGGAAGCTACCAAGGGGATGCGAAAGATGCTGTGGGACCTGTGGATAACGTTTGTGGGTTTGAACTTCCCCAGGTCACCGGTTAAAGTGACCCTGCTCAGTTCAGTCTGGAATGGGGAAGAGATGTGACAAAGTGGGAATATTCTGTAATATTGTGGGGGGGGGCTGTTTGTGCCTCAGTTTCCCCTAAGATGATTGTTACTCAGGGGTGGGAAAGGCCTGTGTGCTCTCAGGGCAGGGAAAGACACATGGCTGTGGGTGTCACCTAGCTGTCTGGGTGTTGGTCTCCATGGCCTTGAAAAGACACCCATGAATCCAGTGGCTCAGACATTGACACCTGGGAACCAACACCCGGGGGATTTGGATCTGCCCACCCTGACGGCCGGGGGAGGTGTGAGGCGGCTAAGAGCTGCTGCTGGCAGGAGTCGGGGCTCTCAGCTGGACTCTGACACAGCAGGTCAGACAAGGGACAGTCAGAGTCTGCTGCAGGCAGGGGCGACTGAGCTAATGTTAGCGAAAGCTTTCGAACTCCCAGGCTAGCTAAGCTCTGACCAGGCGGCCGAGGGAGGTGGTGGGATCCTGTCATCGGAGGTTTTAAGAGCAGGTTGGACAAACCCGTCAGGGCTGGTCTAGGGTCACTGGGTGCTGTCCCCGGGCAGGGCGGGAACTGGATGACCTCCCAGCCCCACATTTCTGTGTATATCCCCCACCCCCCGGAGACAGGAGAGCCCTGTGCGGAAAGCTGCTGGGGCCACCCAGCCCTCTCTCTGCTCCGTGGCTTCGCTGCACTGGCTGACAATGCTCCATGGACTAGCGGACAGCAAGGCAGGTGAATCGACTTCCCTGGTCTGCCTCAAAACCTGTTTGTTAACCTGCCCGGGGTCAGATACTAACACGTGTTTCCCTCTCCACCAGCCGTGTGCAGCCTCCCCCCCGGGAGCGTGGGGAGCAGCCTGAGCCTGGCTTTCCCGCCGTGCCCCAGGAGCAGTGAGCCCTTTGCCAGCTGGTACCAATGGCCTTGGTGTCAGGCTCCCCTCGTCTCCACGGCCACGGCCTGTCTCACCTCCCAGACACCACTGGGCCGACTCCGCCCGCGCCCTGCCAGCGGGACAGCAGACATGGGGCACATGCCGCAGTTCCCACCTCATCGGCTCCCTCTGTGGCCAGGCCTACAATAACCCCCCAGCCGCCCCGAGACCATTCCCGTCTCCCTGCCCCTTGTGCTCCGCCACCTGTCTGCTGTACCCCTGCTCCCTCATCTCCCACGCGGCCTGGGAGCTCCTGGGGCAGCCACAAATCGAGCCATGCCAGGGCTCCAGGGGAGCGTGACTGATGGGGGGTGAAAACCAGGACTTGCTGTGGGGCCAGGCCCCTCGCTCTGCAGGAGCAATGGGGGGACCCTGTAGCTCTCGCTGTGGGGCTGGGCCCCTCGCCTCGGGGGATGGGGGGCCCTGTAGCTCTCGCTGGTTTTGGCCCCAGCCCAGTGTGGCTTCTCCAGCTTTCTCTCTTCTTAGAATTGCATCTGCCAGCTCTGTGGTTTCTCTGGCTTCTCCTTTCTGTGCCGTCAGGGGCTCCCCTACAGGGCCGGGGGCGAATATATACGGGCCGCACACAGCACACCCCAGCCCTGCCTCTGCCACAGCACCAGCCTGCCCAGCCCTGCGAGCAGCAGAGAGCACCGACCCTCCGAGGTAAGGCTGGGGGTGGGGGGGCAGCAGGCAGCCTGCCCAGGGGCCCAGCACTCCTGAGGGCAGGACAGGGCACAGCTGGCTGACCCAGGGAGCCAGCTGTGGACTCCTCTCCAGGGGAAGGGCTGGGAGTGACAGCCCAGGGAGGCCCTAGGGAGTGCGCTGCCTTCTCTGGTGCTGGGGTCCATCGAGTTTGGGGCTGCCGAGGAAACAGCTGCCATGGCCCACTGCAGGCTCTGGGGGGAGAGTCTGGCCTGACCCTTTCATGCTCCCTGATCCATGGGGCTCTCTACCCCTCCCCCAGTGCTGGGCCCCCACTCCATGCACCTCCTCCCAGGGCCGGCTTTAGGACGTGCGGGACCCGATTCAAAAGAGCTGCCGCTGAAATGCCTCCGAAGACGGCAGCAATTCGGCGGCAGCTCAATCGGTTGCCGCTGTTTCTGGTGGCACTTTGGCGGAGGGTGCGGGGTCCGATTCCCGGGAATCAGGGGAACCGCCCTAAAGCCGGCCCTGCCTCCTCCTACCTGCCCAGGCCCATCACTTCGTCCTCTTCAACGGTACAGCCCACTGCCTTCTCCAGTACCCGCTTCCTGGTGGGCCCCTCTCTGCCGGCCCCAGCCCCTGGCTGCACAGACCCCAACTCCCACCCCAGAGAGCGGGGCCCCCACCATGCCAGGCACAGCACAGCCCCGTGCCCCGGGATCAGGGCCCCACCCGCCCCGGGATCAGGGCCCCATTGCACTGGGTGTGCCACAGACAGACAGAGACAGTCCTGGCTACACAGACTAAGGGCCCTGGCTCCTCGTGGCCCTGGCTGCGTATTCCGTGGCTCCTGTGGAGGGGGTCCCCCAGGACTCCCCAGGGCCCCCTGCCCATTGCTGGGAGCCCCGCAGGCAGGGGCTGAGTGCTCAGGCCTTGGGGCTAGGCTCAGGGTGCTGGGACTCTGTGGCCGGGCCGTTGGGATGTGGAGCTCCATGCGGGTGCCCGTGCAGCTCACTAACTCTGCCCCTCTGGCCCCACAGATGCTGATGCTGGTAGCCCTAGTGCAGGTGCTGTGTGTGGTCCCTGCTGCAGCCCTGACGGGCTTCCCCAGCAAATGTGAGTCACACCCTGTGGAGGGGGAGGGGGAAGGAGACTGTGTGTGGGCATCAGCACACCTGGCCCCTGCGGCGGGGTGGGGGGAGGCACAGGGCCCTGGGGGGGAGGGGAGGGGGACCCAGGACATGCCGGGCCCTGCGGCGGGGGGGGGGGAGGCACAGGGCCCTGGGGCGGAGGAGGGGACACAGGACATGCCTGGCTCCTGCGGCGGGGCGGGGGGAGGCACAGGGCCCTGGGGGGGAGGGGTACATCTGGTCCCCTGGGGGGGGCACAGGTACACCCTGCCCAGGGAGGGTGTGGGGGGCTCTTGCAGGCCTTGTGTCTGGCCTGCCCCCGCCCCACGCGCTGGCACTGACGCTGCGGGTCCCTTCTCCCCAGTTCTGGTCGGGGAGGTGAATGGCCAGGTGGTGGTGACGTGCGACACCCCCCAGGAGCACGTGTCCTGGAAGCAGAACGGGGAGTCCGAGATCATGGCTGAGCACTACGTGGCGGGCCGCACCCTCACGCTCGAGGGCCTGGACCAGCCGGCCGCCGGCAACTACAGCTGCTGGCACGGCCCTCGCCTGCTGGACTCCACCTACGTGGTGGTCAGCGACCCGGAGTACCCCCTGCTGCAGGGCTCCCCAGGTGCCTGCCGGGGGTGGGGGGGGGCAGGAACTCCAGCTCCCCTGGGGCTCCGCACCCACAGGGCAGGCGGGGGCAGCGCCCAGAGCTGTCTGCTACCAGGGCGCAGAGCGGGGAGCGCGGGGGGAGCACCCAGGGGGGTCAGGCTGTCGGGGGCGGGGGCACCAGTCGGGGCGGGGAGCGCCCGGGGTCAGGCTGTCGGGGCGGGGCACCAGTCGGGGCGGGAGCGCCCGGGGGTCAGGCTGTCGGGGCGGGGGCACCAGTCGGGGCGGGAGCGCCCGGGGGTCAGGCTGTCGGGGCGGGGAGCGCCCGGGGTCAGGCTGTCGGGGCGGGGGCACCAGTCGGGGCGGGGAGCGCCTGGGGTCAGGCTGTCGGGGGCGGGGGGAGCGCCCGGGGGGGTCAGGCTGTCGGGGGCGGGGGGCACCAGTCGGGGGGCGGGGGGACTGACGGGGGGGTCAGGCTGTCGGGGGGCGGGGGGCGCGCCCGGGGGGGTCAGGCTGTCGGGGGCGGGGGCACCAGTCGGGGGCGGAGGGAGCGCCCGGGGGTCAGGCTGTCGGGGCGGGGGCTGCGGGGCTCCGGGCGATGCTGACCCATCCCGCCCCCAGGCCGCGCCGTGACCTGCCAGGCGGAGTCCTACCGCGGCGAGCTGAGCTGCTCCTGGACCGCGCTGCGCCCCGCCGCCTTCCGCGCCCGCCTCTCCCGCAGGTGAGTGCCCCCCCCCCGGCCCGGGCCGGCCCGGCCCACTGCCCCCGGCGTGCCCTTCCCTTCCCCACTGCCCCCGGCCCTACCCGCCCGCCCCACTGCCCCCGCTGTGCCCCACTGCCCCCGGCCCGGCCCGGCCCACTGCCCCCGGCCCCGCCCCACTGCCTCCCGCTGTGCCCCTCCCTTCCCCACTGCCCCCGGCCCTACGCCCCGCCCCACTGCACCCCGGCTGTGCCCCCGCTGCCCCGGCGTGCCCCTCCTTCCCCACTGCCCCCGGCCCTACGCCCCGCCCCACTGCCTCCCGCTGTGCCCCTCCTTCCCCACTGCCCCCGGCGTGCCCCTCCCTTCCCCACTGCCCCCGGCCCTACCCGCCCACCCCCGGCGTGCCCCTCCCTTCCCCACTGCCCCCGGCCTACCCCACCCCACTGCCCCCGCTGTGCCCCACTGCCCCCGGCCCCGCCCCACTGCCTCCCGCTGTGCCCTCCCTTCCCCACTGCCCCCAGCCTACCCCGCCCCACTGCCCCCGGCCCTACCCCGCCCCGCTGTGCCCCCGGGCGGACCCCTGCTCCGCGCCCCGCCTGACCGGCCCGTGCTCTGCCGCAGCCCCGGCGGCGCCCCCGGGGCCTGGGTCTACGTGGGTGGAGGCGCCGCCCTGCAGGGCCCGGACCGGCCCCAGCCCTTCACGGTGACCCTGGCGGACGGGACCTTCTGCCCCTTCGCGGAGGAGCCGAGGCCGCTGGAGCTGGCGCTGGAGGGAATCTCTGCTGAGAGCTTCGTGAACATCACCCGCCACCTCTTCCTCCGGGACATCGGTGTGTCTCGCGTGGGGACCGGGCCCCTCACTGCCCCAGAGCCCCCCTGTGTGGGGACCGGGCCCCCGAGAGCCCCCCCCGCGTGGGAACCAGGCCCTCACTGCCCCAGAGCCCCCCCGCGTGGGGACCGGGCCCCCGAGAGCCCCCCCCGCGTGGGGACCGGGCCCCTCACTGCCCCAGAGCCCCCCCGCGTGGGGACCTGGCCCCGAGAGCCCCGCGTGGGAACCGGGCCTTGAGCCCCAGCGTGGGGACCGGGCCCCTCGCTGCCCCAGAGCCCCCCCGCGTGGGGACCGGGCCCCCGAGAGCCCCCCCCGCGTGGGCACCCGGCCCTCACTGCCCCCGCGCCCCCCCGCGTGGGAACCGGGATCCCCCCCCGAGAGCCCCCCCGCGTGGGTACTGGGCCCCCTACTACCCCAGACCCCCCCCCCGTGGGTACCAGGACCCACGTCCTTCCCTGTGTGGCTTCGGGACCATTCCATCCTCGCAATATAGGCCCCCCCATAGCTACTGGAGCCATCTCCCCCCACCCCATAGCCCATCCATGGCTACCAGGACAGTCACACCTTGCCATGGCCATAGGGACAGGACAGTCACTCCCCACCTAGGGCTAGAGGGTCTCCCATGGGTTCATGGATTGTCATCCCCCCCCCCCCCCGCGCATTCATTGGTGCATGGACTGTCTCTGTCCCCAGCCGTGCCCCACAGATCCTTCCTGTAGGTACAGAGATTGTGCCCCCACCCCATCCTGCCCCATAGCGCCTGTCTCCTGTGGCACAGGAGTCATCCAATGGGCCTGGGCCCTGCACTTCCTGCCCTGGGTCTGTTCCAGCTCCGTGTGCCCAGGGCTGGGGTTAGGCAGCCTTGGGGTGATGGGGCCCTGCCCCAGAGGCCAAGGGGAGGGAGTACCTAGAAAGTGGTGGGGCTCCCCTTGCCCATCTGTCTGATCCCACCCTCCCCCATGGCTAACTAAACTCTCTGTGCCCACAGTGAGGCCGGGCCCCCCGCAAGACGTGACTGCACAGAGCAAGGGCGGGCGCCTGCACCTCTCCTGGGCCCCCCCTGCCTCCTGGTCCAGCCCACACTCCTACTTCCTCCTGCGCTACCAGCTGGAGTACAAGCAGTGGGACGGCACCACGGTAACTGTCTCCCCACCTGTCACCTGTCCTGCCTGGGCGTGTCACCCCTTCTCTGCCTGTCACCACAGTAACACAGCACCATGGTAACAAGCCACACCCCTCTCTTCCCCCCCCCAACTCCCCCTGCTTGTATCACCCTCTGTCTGCCTGTCGCCCATGCAATACACAGATTCTAAGGCTAGAAGAAAGCACTGTCATCGTCAGTCTGACCTCCTGGGTCACGCAGGCCAAAGGACTTCCCTGAGTTCATTCCTGTCTGAGCAAGAGCAGATCGGTTAGAAAAACATTCAGTTTCCATTTAAAAATCATCAGCGATGGAGACTCCAGCACAGCCTTTGGGAAGAGGTTCCCATGGCTAATGTCCTGAAAATCAGGCACGAACTTTCAACACTCTGAATTTGTCTAGCTTCAACTTCCAACCCTTGGGCCGGGTTAGACCTTTCTGAGCCGAGCCCCTTATTAAATACTTGCTCCCGGGGTCAAGTCACCACCGAACCTTCTCTTTGTTCAGCGAAATAGACTGAGCTCCTGGAGTCTGTCACTGTCAGGCAACTTTTCTAGCCCTCTGATCATTCTCCTGGCTCTTCTCTGACCCTTCTCCAATTTATCCACATCCGTCCTGAATTGTGGGCACCGGATCCCAGCCGCAACCACCCCAGTGCCAAATCCAAGGGAAAGTCACCTCTCTGCTGCTCAGTGTTCCCCTGTTCATGCAGCCCAGTGTGGCATTAGCTCTTTTGGCCACAGCATTGCACGGGGAGCTCCTGTTCGGCTGATTATCCACCATGACCCCCTCGCGCCTGTCAGAGTCCCTGTTTCCCCACCTGTGAGAATGGCTGACACTCTGCGTCCCCAGATAGGACTTCACATTCGGTCGTATTGACATGCCCATTGTTTGGCTTGTGCCCAGCTTCCCAAGCAGTCCAGATCGCTCTGTCAGTGCCCTGTCCTCTCCCCCCTCTTCGCGCCATCTGCAACCTTTATCAGCAGCGATTTTGTGTTTTCTTCTAGGTCACTGATAAAAGGGTTAAATAGGGTAAGGCCACTGTGGGCCCACTAGAAACACACCCGCTTGATGATAAGAGGGAAGGTCTCTCATGGATTAGTAAGTGGTTAAAAGACAGGAAACAAAGGGTAGGAATCAATGGTCAGTTTTCAGAATGGAGCGAGGTAAATAGTGGTTTCCCCCAGGGGTCTGTACTGGGCCCAGGGCTGTTCAACATATTCATAAATGATCTGGAAAAAGGGGTGAACAGGGAGGTGGCAAAATCTGCAGAGGATACAAAACTACTCAAGATAGTTAAATCCGAAGCTGACTGCAAATTGTTACCAAGGGATTTCACAAAACTGGGTGACTGGGAACAAAGTGGCCAATGAAATTCATTGTTGACAAATGCAAAGTAATGCACATTGGAAAGCATAATCCTGACTGTGCATGCAAAATATCATAGTATAATACAATGTAATAACATAAATCCATGGCACTCCCACACCTTGAATACTGTGTGCAGTTCTGGTTGCTCCTCTCAAAAAGGGTATTTTGGAATTGGAAAAAGTACAAAGAAGGGCAACAAAAATGCTGAGGGGTCTGGAACAGCTTCCATATGAGGAGAGCTTAAAAAGACTGGGACTTTTCAGCTTAGAAAAGGGATGACTGGGGGCGGGGAATGATGGAGATTTAGAAAATTGTGAATGGTGTGGAGACGGTGAATAAGGAAATGTTATTTACCTCTTCACATAACACAAGAACCAGGGGTCACCCAATGAAATTAATAAGCAGCAGCTTTAAAACAAATATAAGCACACTGTTAACCTGTGGAACTTGCTGCCAGGAGATGTTGTGAAGGCCAAAAGTATAACTGAGTTCAAAAAAGAATTAGATAAATTCATGCAGGATGGGTCCATCAGTGGCCTTTAGCCAAGATGGTCAGTGACACAGCCCCTTGCTCTGGGTGTCCCTAAACGTTTGACTGCCAGAAGCTGCGACTGGATGTCAGAGGATGGATCATTTGATAATTACCCTATTCGGTTCATTCCCTCTGAAGCATCTGACACTGGCTATTGTCGGAAGACAGGATACCGGGCTAGATCGACATTGGTCTGACCCAGGACATGTCTACACTACCACTTATGTCGATAAAACTTATGTCGCTCGGGGTGTGGGTCATTCTGTTTACCCTTTTCAAATACTGGCACAACATTAGCTTTCTTGGAACTTCCCTAGTGTTCCAAGAGTTATTGAAAAATCAGCATGAATGGTCTAGCGTGTGTCTTTGCCAGCTCTTTTCAAACGTTTGGATTCAAGTTCTCTGAAGTTGCTGATTTAAAAATATCTGACTTTAGCAGCTGCTTTTTAATGTTCTCAGTGATTGTTGGAATGGAAAGAGTGTTATCATATGAGATGAATATGCCATCTGGCTTCTTCCCAAGTAACAAACAAATATTTATTAACACGTCTGCCTTTTGTACACTATTATTGATAATTCTACCATTTCTGTCTAGTAAAGGACAAAAATCATTGTTAGTATTCCTTTTGTTCCTAATATACTTTAAAAAATGTCTTCCTTGTGTCCCTTTGCTTCCCTTATCAATTTTCTACAGTTCCTAGCTTCTGATTTATATTCATTACTATCAGCTTACCCTTTCTTCCATGTATTATTTATTTTATTTTAAGAGCTGTTTTTATTTCCCCTCTTTCTAACCAGTGTAGCCTTCTTCCTGGCTTTTGGGGCATCTACTAACATGTTCTTGAACAGTTCCCAATTATCAGTCACATTTTCTGTTTTTAATTGTCTCTCCCAACTGCTTTGGCTTATGATTGTTTTCAGCTTGGCCCTTTTAAAGAGCCGAGTATGAATGTTACTGTTTGGACTTGATTTTGCGTATGCATCACAAATGTGATCAAGTCATGGTCACTTGAAATGAAGCTCAGGATCCCCATGCTGCTACAGTGCTGTTTGAATCAGGAAGCTGACGTCTGTCACTTTCAGATGTGCTCCCCTCCCCCCTGCCAGGATCACTCGTGGCTCCCTGTCCAAACCCCAGCCCAGAGCAGCAGCCACCTTTTCCAAGGGCAGCCTGGCTTCAGGCCCAAATGCTGAGAACCACAGACCTCCTCTCCCCTCCCCTGCCTGTGTCACCTCTCCCCGCTGCCCTGCTGAGGTCACGGCAAGCCCCCCCCCCCCTCACTATTTCTCTGTATTTCAGGGCTCCCTCCAGCTGGAGGGGGTGACGGAGACGAGCGTCGAGGGGGATGTGCAGTGGGTGCAGATCCGCTGCCAGGACCCCTTGGTCAACTCCACCTGGAGCCCCTGGACCACCTGGCGGAAGGTGTGACGGGGCTTGTCAGAGCTGGGCCTGCAGCCCCCTTACCCTCAGCCCATCCTCCCATCTGCTGTATTTAACCCAGCCCCTGCTGCCCCCATCTAACCCTAACACTGGCCGGACAACCCCGCCCAGGGGTCTAGGATTCGGGGCTGCCCACCCCAGAGCCCTGTCCCATCTTGATCCCCCACCCCCCACCCCCCACGCGGCTGGGATCTGCTCTCTGGAGCACCTACAATAAACAACAGCTGGTGCCCTGGACTCCGTGTTGTCTCTGGTTCAAGGGCGGAGGGATGGGCCAGGCTATGGGGTGCGGGGCAGCTCATGGGGGGAGGTCTGTGGGTCGCGGGGGGATGGAATGGGAATGGCCCCGTGGACACTGGCTGTTCCCTCCAGAGGCAGTTCCTGGGTCTGCCCCAGGCCAGACCCTGTGCCCCAGTGAATCAGTCCCTCCAGCCAGGCAGGTGTCCCACTTCCCCCAGGGGCCCTGGAGAGCCTGGTTGTGTGTGAAGTCCCTACAGCCCCCAGTCCCCTTGTGGGGAGACGTGTACCCTAAAAGGAGCACTGCACCCCCACCTCCGCGATGGGCCGGGACGCTCGGCCGGCGGGTGACAGCGGGGGCTGGAACGGCGTAGCCAGTCCTTGGACACCAGAGAGCAGAAAGTTACAGCCTGGGCCTGCGGGGTCAGCCCAGAGCCCCCTGATCCCTTTAGTCCCCATCCAGGAGCGTCTCTCCTGCCTCCAGCCGCCCCCGCGGAACCACCCCACCTGCCCCCTCCTCAGCCCTTTGGCCTCCAGCTGCTCACACCTGGACGGCTTCCTAAGGAGTGGGGGTCATCCTGGGTCGTTTGTTGCCAGGTCCCAAATGTCTGGGCAATCGGAGTGGCCGTTGTCTTTCTGGATTCTCCATGGGCACAGGGCTAGGTGTCCGTCACATCTGGATCGCTGGTAACAACCTTTTCCCACCACCTCGTTAACCATGCACCGCATGGGGAAACCGAGGCGCACACACATTCATACAAAATATTACAAAAAATTCCCATTCCATCACATCCCCCAGTGCACTATATCCCAGCAGGGGCAGTTTGTCACACACCCACCCCATGTGGTATATCTCAGCCAGTGCAGGTCAGATCCCAGCGGGGGCAGATCACACACCCCCTCCCCCCCCCGTGGTATATCCCAGTGGGGGCAGGTCACCCCCCCCCTTCCCATGTGGTATATCTCAGCCAGTGCAGGTCACACCCCTGTGTGGTATATCCCAGCAGGGGCAAGTCACACCCTTCCCCGTGGTATATCCCAGTGGGGCAGGTCACCCCTCCCCATGTGGTATATCTCAGCCAGTGCAGGTTGGATCCCAGCGGGGGCAGATCACACACCTCCTCCCCCCCACCCGTGGTATATCCCAGTGGGGGCAGGTCACCCCCCCCTTCCCATGTGGTATATCTCAGCCAGTGCAGGTCACACCCCTGTGTGGTATATCCCAGCAGGGGCAAGTCACACCCCTTCCCCCCCGTGGTATATCCCAGTGGGGGCAGGTCACCCCCCCCTTCCCATGTGGTATATCTCAGCCAGTGCAGGTCGGATCCCTGCAGGGGCAGGTCACCCCCCATATTGCCCCCTCCCCCCCAGGTGACGGCATTCACCACGGCTGCAGAGCAGGTGGTGTACAGCTCCCGCGCGCTCACCCATGCAGCCGGGCAGCGTCCACCCCAGGGGCCAGCTGGCTGCCGTGTCATCTCCTGCGCCCACCAGCACCTCCTCCTCTCCCAGCACAAGCGCTTCTGGGTGCTGGTGGGTGACATGGGGCCCCAGGCCCTGCCCTGCCCTACACCAGCCTGCTGCCCACGGGCCCTGGCACAGGTGTGCCATGGGAACGCCTCCATGCTCAGCATCACCTGGGGGTGAGGGGGACGCCCAGCTCGCCCCAGCCTGGGGTGGGTGCCACAGCAGGGCCCCTGCCCAGGCCTGGATGGGCACCATGGCTGGTGGTGCTGCAGACTGAGGTGAGAGCTCAGGGCGGGGGGGAGCGTGCAGCTTCCACAGGGCATGGACCCGCCTCACCTGGGGGGCCCTACCCTCAGCCAGAGGGAGGGGCTGGCCATGAAGAGACCCCTGGAGCTGGTGGGAGGGGGGTGGCCTTCTAGCACTGAACTAGCCGCAGCCTGGGGCAAGGGCGCTTCCCGCAGCCTGTCTCTGGGGCTAGGCCCTGCACATGGCCCCATGGCCCCGGCCCAGCAGCTGCAGGCACCGGGGGAGAGACAGGAGACAGGCTAGAACGCACCTTTCTGCAGGAGTCTCATAGGGGGCACTGCAGGGAGCGGGGCAGGAGCCCTGGCTGGGGGGAGCTCACGGCTACTTCAGCCCAGGCCTCTCCCAGCAGGGGTCACTGGGGAGGGTGGGGCAGGAGCCCTGGCTGGGGGGAGCTCCCAGCAGGGGCGCTGTGGGGAGCGGGGCAGGAGCCCTGGCTGGGAGGAGTTCCCGGCTACTCTAGCCCAGTCTCTCCCAGCAGGGGGCGCTGTTGGGGGGGAAGGAGCCCCGGCTGTGGGGGGAGCTCCCAGCAGGGGGCGCTGTGGGGGAGTGGGGCAGGCTCCCTGGCTGTGGGGGGAGCTCCCATCAGGGGCACTGTGGGGAGCGGAGCAGGAGCCCTGGCTGGGGGGAGCTCCCAGCAGGGGCGCTGTGGGGGAGTGGGGCAGGAGCCCTGGCGGGGGGGGAGCTCCCACAAGGGGGCGCTGTGGGGGTGGGGGGCAGGCGCCCGGGCTGTGGGGGGAGCTCCCATCAGGGGCACTGTGGGGAGCGGAGCAGGAGCCCTGGCTGGGGGGAGCTCCCAGCAGGGGCGCTGTGGGGGAGTGGGGCAGGAGCCCTGGCTGGGGGGGAGCTCCCAGCAGGGGACGCTGTGGGGGAGTGGGGCAGGCTCCCCGGCTGTTGGGGGAGCTCCCAGCAGGGGTGCTGTTGGGGGGAAGGAGCCCTGGCTGGGGGGGAGCTCCCAGCAGGGGGCGCTGTGGGGGAGTGGGGCAAGAGCCCTGGCTGGGGGGGAGCTCCCAGCAGGGGGCGCTGTGGGGGAGTGGAGCAGGAGCCCTGGCTGTGGGGGGAGCTCCCAGCAGGGGGCGCTGTGGGGGAGTGGGGCAGGAGCCCCGGCTGTGGGGGGAGCTCCCAGCAGGGGGCGCTGTGGGGGAGTGGGGCAGGCTCCCCGGCTGTGGGGGGAGCTCCCAGCAGGGGGCGCTGTGGGGGAGTGGAGCAGGAGCCCCGGCTGTGGGGGGAGCTCCCAGCAGGGGGCACTGTGGGGGAGTGGGGCAGACTCCCTGGCTGTGGGGGGAGCTCCCAGCAGGGGCGCTGTTGGGGGGAAGGAGCCCCGGCTGTGGGGGGAGCTCCCAGCAGGGGGCGCTGTGGGGGAGTGGGGCAGACTCCCTGGCTGTGGGGGGAGCTCCCAGCAGGGGGCGCTGTGGGGATTGTGACCCTGCGCTGCTGCGTTACAGGGCTGCGCTCATCCCCCCAGTTCTCACCAGCCCCCAGCGACAGTCTCGGGCTCAGGTTAATGCCATGGGGCTTTTATTGAGGTGCTTCCATTGCTGGCACAGGCAGCGTGGCAGTGCCAGGCCGTCCTGGCGCCGCTCCGAAAGGGTGGCTGGTGCAATGATTGGGAGACATGATGGGTGGGGCCTGCCCCACACTGACTGCTGCAGGAGAGCTGCCTGCAGGGGGCACTGGGCTGATTAGCCCCACACCCCCTCCGCCTGCATGGGGCTCCCCGGGGGAAGTTCCAGGGACGGCTGGACTGGGCCCTGGGGTGGCCGTGAGCGCCCCCTGCAGGAGAGGCTGGGCTGGCTCCTGGCTCTGTGGGAGGCAGCTCCGGGGTGTCGCAGCAGGGCCAGGGGAATGGGCTACAGCTCCCCCTGCCTGCCCCCCGCTGCCCCCCCCTGCGCTGTTTGCCCCCTTACAGCAGGGGGTGCATACTGGTCAGCCCTGCCCCCCCACGGGGGTGCAGCCTGGGGGCAGCCCTCCCTGTTGGCACGGCAGTGCCGCCTGCGCCCTGTTGCGCTTCTCCCTCGGCACGGCCGGGGTGGGCAGCTCCGAGGGGGGACGTCACTTGTGGGTTCGCCCTCCGGGTTCCGGAGAGGGCACATGCTGCTTGCGGTTCAACTCCCGGTGCCCGGGGGCCGTCACTTGGGTAGGAGGCAGCTCAGCCTCCGGCTGCAGCGCGAGGGCATCAGCGCCGGGGAGCCCTGCTGGGGCCCAGAGGTACGGGGGGGGCAGGCGCGGGGCCCCTGAGGACATACCCAGGAGGCCTTGTCCAGCGGGGCCTGGCCATGCTCAGCACAGCGTGGGGAGGGGCTGGAGTCCAGGACGCTCCTGGCCTCTCCCTGCAGTGGGGACGTGGGGTCTGGAGCCTGCCCCTGCTGGGACAGGGCGGAGATGGGGCAACGAGGCCACAGGGCTGCAGCCAGTGAGACGGGGGCGCTCACGTGCCTGGCCGCTGGTGAACGGCCCTGCGGGGGCAGCTGCCCGGCTCCCTCAGCACAGGGGTGACAGGAGTGAGTGGAGGGGTGTGAAGGGGACAGGGCAGCAGGGGTAGGGGGTGACTGGGGGCTGCTCTCCTGCTGCAGGCCCCCGCTGATCACAGGGGGGACGCGTAGCTCAGCCGGATCTCTTCCCCCTCCAGCAGCTTCCTGTAAGACACCCAAAGGGGATAGCGCAGGTCAGCCCCTGCCCACGCCGGGCCCCCCGCCAGGCCCGAGCGCAGGGAGCAGCACCACAGCCGCCTGACGGGCCGAGCGCCGAGCCCTGCCCCAGCACGCCGGGGGGGTCTCCGGCCCGACCGGGCGGAGCTGCTCCAGGTCCATCCAGCAGGGGGCGGCGTCCCCCTGTGACCCAGGGAGCGACCTGGGCATGGAGTGATTCTGGGGGCTGCTGTGCCAGGGCCGCCCAGAGGAGTCAGGGGGCCGGGGGCAAAGCGGGGGAGCTGCGGTGCTTGTACTCACCCGGCGGCGGTGCGGGTCTTCGGCGGCATTTCGGCGGCGGGGGCCCTTCAGTCGCTCTGTGTCTTCGGCAGCACTGAAGGGCCCCTGCCACCGAAATGCTGCCAAAGACCCGAACCACCACCGAGCCAGGGCTCGCAGGGCCCCTGTGGGGCCCAGGGCAAATTGCCCCACATGCCTCCCCCCGGGGGGCCTGGCTCTGTCCATAGCAGGGAGATCTGTGGGGCAGAGCTCACTGCCCTCGGTTGGGGCGACATGGGGCTGGCGTGTCCCGCAGCAAGACGGCCCGAGGGCAGCCAGAAGCATGTCATCCTTGGCTCTTCCCCCCTTAGTGTGGGGGTCGGGATCCTTCTCCCCACAGCACCAGCAGGGGAGGAAACTGAGGCGAGAGGGGGACACAGTGCCGGGCTGGGAACCGAACCCAGGAGTCCTGACACAGCCCACCCTGCAGCCGCTGCCTCCCGAAGCCTGGGGAGCCGGTACCTGTAGGCGGCGATCTCGATGTCCAGCGCCATCTTGACATTGAGCAGGTCCTGGTACTCACGCAGGTACCGCGCCATCTCCTGCTTGGCCTCCCTGATCTCCTGCTCCAGGCTGGCCACGCGCTCCTGGCAGGGAGAGAGGCCTGGCTGGTCAGTGCCGCCTGGGCCCTGCTGTCGCTCGCAGCCCTGGGCCCGCGGGGTCACAACCCAGCCCCAAGCCCCACTCCCAGCCAGGTCTCAGCGCCTTCACCCCCTGCACCATCGCTCCCCCAGCCAGCCGGTGTCTGGCCAGGGTACCCCAGCCCCCCACTGGGCAGAGCTCCCAGCCTCCAGGCCCCACGGCCGGAGGTGCTAGGGATGGGAAAGGCTCCAGGGCTGGGGGCAGAGCTTTCCCAGGCTCTGAATGCCCCCACCCGGGGGCTCCCTGCCCTGCCCAGACAGAGGCATTGCCCTGCCAACGCTTCCCATGATCCCCGGCCCATCTGGCCGCCCTTGGGGCACGGCCCAGTCACCTCCATGGCATTCATGCCCTCAGGGCGTCTGAGCCAACGCAGCACTTCTCCGAGCCGAGCAGGGCCACGGGGCACCATCCCTCTGAGCTGGGGAGCGGGACCGTCCCGCCTGGCGAGGGCCCCCTGAACTGGCTGCAGCAGGGAGAGAAAAGTTCTGCTCCAAAGAGTGCACTCCCCTCCCTTCCCCCACTCTGCTCCCAGTGCCCCTCAAACGACTCGGCCAATGGCCCTGCTCCCCCTGGCCCGGAGCTGCCCTCTCCCAAGGATCGAGGGCACTTCCCAGGCTCCCTCCTTGTGCCTGGTGCCAGCCCCTCCCAGTGCTGCTTGTGGGGAGGGCCTCAGACCCTGGCAAGAGGACCTGGTCCCAGCTTCCTGTCCGTGCCATGGGCGGCTAAATGAAGCTGAGAACCCAGGAGTCCTGGCTCCAGGCCCGTGCACCTGCCCTCCACCGGCGAGGGAGCCTGGCTTGCCCTGCAGGCCCAGCTCCTCCTGCCCCATGCCAGGCAGGCCCTGGCCTCACCTGGTACGTGGCCACCTCGCTGCTCTGCCTGTCCTCCACGCTCTCCAGCTGCTTGTTGAGGGAGTCGATGACGCTGCGCAGGGCCTCGACCTCGGCCGAGCGGGACTGCAGCAGGCGCCGGTACTCGGCCGTCTCCTCCCGCATGGACCTCACCGCCTCGTTGTTCTTGCTGGCCAGCTCGGCCACCGAGGCGAACCTGGTGCGGTACCAGTCTTCAGCCGCCTGCATGTTCCTGCCGGCCAGCGTCTCATACTGCGCCCGGATCTCCCGCAGCGCGGCCGCCAGGTCGGGCTTAGCTCCCGCCAGGCTCACCTCCACCGGCAGGCTGGCCGCCTGCACCTGGGCTGACAGCTCGGCGCTCTCCTGCCCGAAGACCTTGTGGAGGAAGGAGATCTCCCCCAGCAGGGAGCCGATGCTGCCCTCCACGTCGCTGTTCGCCAGCGCGGCCTGGCCGGCCTCCTCCCGCACCTTCTGCAGCGTCTCCTCGGCCTGCAGCCGCAGCTGCGCCTCCTCCTCATACCGCTCCTTCAGCTGGCTGCAGGAGTCACGCAGCTGCTCCCGGCGGGCCTCCATGCGCAGCTTCTCGCCCGCCTCCGCCTCCAGCAGGCCGCGCAGGCTGCGCAGCTCCTGCCGGTACAGCAGGTGCAGGCGCGAGGGGTCCTGCTGCTTCTGCCGCAGCGCCTCCAGCTCCACCAGCAGCACCTTGTTCTGCTGCTCCAGCCGGTGCACCTTCTCGATGTAGGTGGCGAAGCGGTCGTTGAGGTCGACCAGCTGCTCCTTCTCCTGGGCCCGCAGCCCCAGCAGCTCTGCGTTCAGGCTACTCACCTGGGACAGGTCCAGCTTCTCCAAGGAGGCGACGCTCCCCGAGCGCTTGGCGGGGGCCAGCGCCGGCCGGTGCAGGGCGTACAGGGAGGAGGAGACAGTGGACTTGGTGGAGCGGACGCTCCGATACTCCTGCCGCGGCTTGCGGAAGCCATAGGGGTCATAGCTCATCTTGGCCAGGGCAGCTGCAGGTGGGGGGAGCAGGGGTGGTAGGGAGCAGAGCCAGCAGCAGCAGCGGGAGGGGAGGGGGGAGCAGAGCCAGCAGCTGCAGCGGGGGGCGGGGGGCACAGCCAGCAGCTCCAGCACCAGCCACAGCTCTGCACCAATGCCAAAATGCTGCAGTGCCCTTGCCTTTATATAGGGCCTGCCTCCCCCTCCCCGCGTGCGGGGCCAATCAGAGCGTGCTGCAGCGAGCAGCAGGAGCAGTTCGCTGGTTCTCGGAGCCCAGGAGCCGGGAAGAGAAGAGGGAGGGCACAGCCGGCTGCGAAGAGACTGCACGCTGGGGCCCGCCTGCCCCACTCCGGGTGCCCCCTGCACCCCCCATGCCCAGCAGGGCTGGGGTGCGATGTCCAGCCCTCGTGGGGTCCCGGGGTCCCCCCAGGCTGACCCATCTCGCTGCAGCTGTTACCCTGGGACTCCTGCTCGGCGTGTGACACAGGCAGCGCGATCTGCGCCAGGGAGCGGGCAGGAGCCGGGGCCAAGCTCCCAGCTACCCCCGTGCCAGCAGGGGGCGCTGTGAGGCGGGGCGGGATCCCTGGCTGGGGGGCGGAGCTCCCAGCTACCCCCGTGCCAGCAGGGGGCGCTGTGGGGCAGGACAGGCCCCCTGGCTGGGGGGCGGAGCTCCCAGCTACCCCCGTGCCAGCAGGGGGCGCTGTGGGGCAGGACGGGCTCCCTGGTTGGGGGGCGGAGCTCCCAGCTACCCCCGTGCCAGCAGGGGGCGCTGTGAGGCGGGGCGGGATCCCTGGCTGGGGGGAGGAGCTCCCAGCTACCCCCGTGCCAGCAGGGGGCGCTGTGAGGCGGGGCGGGATCCCTGGCTGGGGGGCGGAGCTCCCAGCTACCCCCGTGCCAGCAGGGGGCGCTGTGGGGCAGGACAGGCCCCCTGGCTGGGGGGCGGAGCTCCCAGCTACCCCCGTGCCAGCAGGGGGCGCTGTGGGGCAGGACGGGCTCCCTGGTTGGGGGGCGGAGCTCCCAGCTACCCCCGTGCCAGCAGGGGCGCTGTCCTGGCTGGGAGGAGCTCCCAGCGCCAGCAGGGGCGCTGTGCTCCCAGCTACCCCGTGCCAGCAGGGGCGCTGTGGGGCAGGACGGGCTCCTGGGGGGCGGAGCTCCCAGCTACCCCCGTGCCAGCAGGGGGCGCTGTGGGGCAGGACGGGCTCCCTGGTTGGGGGGCGGAGCTCCCAGCTACCCCCGTGCCAGCAGGGGGCGCTGTGGGGCAGGACGGGCTCCCTGGCTGGGGGGCGGAGCTCCCGGCTACCCCCGTGCCAGCAGGGGGCGCTGGGGGGCAGGACAGGCCCCCTGGCTGGGGGGCGGAGCTCCCAGCTACCCCCGTGCCAGCAGGGGGCGCTGTGGGGCAGGACAGGCTCCCTGGCTGGGGGGCGCAGCACCCGGCTACCCCAGTGCCAGCAGGGAGTGCTGGGGGGGCAGGACGGGCTCCCTGGCTGGGGGGCGCAGCAGCCGGCTACCCCTGTGCCAGCAGGGGGCGCTGGGGGGCAGGACGGGCTCCCTGGCTGGGGGGCAGAGCTCCCGGCTACCCCAGTGCCAGCAGGGGGCGCTGGGGGGCAGGACGGGCTCCCTGGCTGGGGGGCAGAGCTCCCGGCTACCCCAGTGCCAGCAGGGGGCGCTGGGGGGGCAGGACGGGCTCCCTGGCTGGGGGGCGGAGCTCCCGGCTACCCCAGTGCCAGCAAGGGATGCTATGGGGTGGGACAGGCTCCTTGGTGGGGGGCGGAGCTCCCGGCTACCCCAGTGTCAGCAGGGGGCGCTGGGGGGTGGGACAGGCTCCCTGGGGGGGGGCGGGGCAGGAGCCCAGTGAGGCCAGGCGGGGGGGCTGGGCCAGGTGGCCCCGGGGATGGGGGCCGCAGTTCTGGGTTCGGGGCAGGTGGGCCGCTGACCAGCGTGGGGCTGGGGCTGCCTTTGGCCCTGCTGGGTGTTAAGGACATGGGGAGCGAGCGGCTGCCCCTGACTCCTCGCGTGGGGCTTCTCCCATGGGGGCAGCTATAGGCTGGGGTCCCCATGGGGAGTCCCATAGTACCGGCCGAGAGCCTCGGGGGAGCATCTTTCGCCAGGCTCAAAGCTCCAGGCACCTAATGGGGGGGGGGGGCGGAGCAAGGAGGCTGCACAACACACACCGGGACACACACACACAGGGATACACACACACACAGTGACACACAGCCACAGTGATATGCAATGACACACACACAGTGTGACACACACACACACAGCCACAGTGATACGCAATGACACACACACACCGGGACACACACACACAGGGATACACACACACACACACACACAGCCACAGTGATACGCAATGACACACACACACCAGGCCACACACACACAGGGATACACACACACACCGGGACACACACACACAGGGATACACACACACACTGGGACACACACACACAGGGGTACACACACGCACACACAGGGGTACACACACGCACACACACACACAGTGACACACACACACACACAGTGATATGCAATGACACACACACAGCGGGACACACACACACAGTGACACACACACACAGCCACAGTGATACGCAATGACACACACACACCGGGACACACACACACAGGGATACACACACACACAGTGACACACAGCCACAGTGATATGCAATGACACACACACAGTGTGACACACACACACAGTGACACACACACACACAGCCACAGTGATACGCAATGACACACACACCGGGACACACACACACAGGGATACACACACACACTGGGACACACACACACACACACACAGGGATACACACACACACAGTGACACACACAGCGGGACACATAGACACACACGCAGTGACACACTGATGCAGCGATAAGCACAGTGACCCCCCCACACACACACTGGGATACGTGCAGTCACACACACACACACGGACACCTACACACAGGGATAAGCGCAGTGATGACACCAGGACACACACACACAGGGCGATGCACTCATGCAGTGACACACACGCAGTGTCACGCCCACGGAGGTGCAGCTCTCAGCTCTGGGAAGGAGCCTCCCCCGCGACCCCCCCCTTCACGGCACACGAACAAGGGGCGGCCCCGGAACAACCCTAAATGGACTGAGCCCACCCCCACCTCGGAGGGGGCTTCCCTGGGACCCCCTCCTCTCCCAGCCCCCAAACCTGGCTCTCCCCACCCTCTCCCAGCCCCCAAACCTGGCACCTCCCCTCCTCTCCCAGCCCCCAAACCTGGCATCCCCTCCTCCCCCAGCCCCCGAACCTGGCATCCCCTCCTCCCCCAGCCCCAAACCTGGCACCCCTCTCCCAGCCCCCTAACCTGGCACCCCCCCTCCTCTCCCAGCCCCCCGAACCAGGCACCCCCCCCTCTTCTCCCAGCCCCCAAACCTGGCTCTCCCCTCCTCTCCCAGCTCCCAAACCTGGCATCCCCCCTCCTCTCCCAGCCCCCAAACCTGGCACCCCTCCTCTCCCAGCCCCAAACCTGGCATCCCCACCTCCCCAGCCCCCAAACCTGGCACCCCCTCCTCTCCCAGCCCCCAAACCTGGCACCCCCTCCTCTCCCAGCCCCAAACCTGGCACCCCCTCCTCTCCCAGCCCCCAAACCTGGCACCCCCTCCTCTCCCAGCCCCCAAACCTGGCAACCCCCTCCTCTCCCAGCCCCGAACCTGGCACCCCCTCCTCTCCCAGCCCCCGAACCTGGCACCCCCTCCTCTCCCAGCCCCCAAACCTGGCACCCCCTCCTCTCTCAGCCCCAAACCTGGCACCCCCTCCTCTCCCAGCCCCCGAACCTGGCACCCCTCCTCTCTCAGCCCCCGAACCTGGCATCCCCTCCTCTCCCAGCCCCCAAACCTGGCACCCCCTCCTCTCCAGCCCCCAAACCTGGCACCCCCTCCTCTCCCAGCCCCGAACCTGGCAACCCCCTCCTCTCCCAGCCCCGAACCTGGCACCCCCTCCTCTCCCAGCCCCGAACCTGGCACCTCCCCTCCTCTCCCAGCCCCCGAACCTGGCATCCCCTCCTCTCCCAGCCCCAGAACCTGGCACCCCCTCCTCTCCCAGTCCCCGAACCTGGCACCTCCCTCCTCTCCCAGCCCCCAAACCTGGCAACCCCTCCTCTCCCAGCCCCAGACCTGGCACCCCCTCCTCTCCCAGCCCCAAACCTGGCACCCCCCCTCCTCTCCTAGCCCCCCGAACCTGGCACCCCCCCTCCTCTCCCAGCCCCCGAACCTGGCAACCCCCCTCCTCTCCCAGCCCCCCGAACCTGGCACCCCCCCTCCTCTCCCAGCCCCCGAACCTGGCACCCCTCCTCTCCCAGCCCCGAACCTGGCACCCCCTCCTCTCCCAGCCCCCGAACCTGGCACCCCCTCCTCTCCCAGCCCCCGAACCTGGCACCCCCTCCTCTCCCAGCCCCCAAACCTGGCACCCCTCCTCTCCCAGCCCCGAACCTGGCACCCCCTCCTCTCCCAGCCCCCGAACCTGGCACCCCCTCCTCTCCCAGCCCCCAAACCTGGCACCCCCTCCTCCCAGCCCCCGAACCTGGCACCCCCTCCTCTCCCAGCCCCGAACCTGGCACCCCCTCCTCTCCCAGCCCCGAACCTGGCACCCCCTCCTCTCCCAGCCCCGAACCTGGCACCCCCTCCTCTCCCAGCCCCCAAACCTGGCACCCCCTCCTCTCCCAGTCCCCAAACCTGGCACCTCCTCCTCTCCCAGCCCCGAACCTGGCATCCCCCTCCTCTCCCAGCCCCGAACCTGGCACCCCCTCCTCTCCCAGCCCCGAACCTGGCACCCCCTCCTCTCCCAGCCCCCGAACCTGGCACCCCCTCCTCTCCCAGCCCCGAACCTGGCACCCCCTCCTCTCCCAGCCCCTGAACCTGGCATCCCCCTCCTCTCCCAGCCCCGAACCTGGCACCCCCTCCTCTCCCAGCCCCGAACCTGGCACCTCCTCCTCTCCCAGCCCCGAACCTGGCACCCCCTCCTCTCCCAGCCCCCAAACCTGGCACCCCCTCCTCTCCCAGTCCCCTGAACCTGGCACCCCCTCCTCTCCCAGCCCCCAAACCTGGCACCCCCTCCTCTCCCAGTCCCCAAACCTGGCACCTCCTCCTCTCCCAGCCCCCGAACCTGGCACCCCCTCCTCTCCCAGCCCCCAAACCTGGCACCCCCCCCTCCTCTCCCAGTCCCCCAACCTGGCACCTCCCCTCCTCTCCCAGTCCCCCAACCTGGCACCCCCCCTCCTCTCCCAGCCCCCAAACCTGGCACCCCCTCCTCTCCCAGTCCCCAAACCTGGCACCTCCTCCTCTCCCAGCCCCAACATGGCACCCCCTCCTCTCCCAGCCCCAACCTGGCACCCTCCTCTCCCAGCCCCAAACCTGGCACCCTCCTCTCCCAGCCCCGAACCTGGCACCCCCTCCTCTCCCAGCCCCGAACCTGGCACCCTCCTCTCCCAGCCCCGAACCTGGCACCCCCTCCTCTCCCAGCCCCCAAACCTGGCACCCCCTCCTCTCCCAGTCGCCCAAACCAGGCACCCCCTCCTCTCCCAGCCCCAAACCTGGCACCCCCTCCTCTCCCAGCCCCCAAACCTGGCACCCCCTCCTCTCCCAGCCCCAAACCTGGCACCCCCTCCTCTCCCAGTCCCCAACCTGGCACCTCCCCTCCTCTCCCAGTCCCCAACCTGGCACCCCCTCCTCTCCCAGCCCCAAACCTGGCACCCCCTCCTCTCCCAGTCCCCAAACCTGGCACCCCCTCCTCTCCCAGTCCCCAAACCTGGCACCTCCTCCTCTCCCAGCCCCCAAACCTGGCACCCCCTCCTCTCCCAGCCCCCAAACCTGGCACCCCCTCCTCTCCCAGTCCCCAACCTGGCACCTCCTCCTCTCCCAGTCCCCCAACCTGGCACCCCCTCCTCTCCCAGCCCCCAAACCTGGCACCTCCTCCTCTCCCAGCCCCGAACCTGGCACCCTCCTCTCCCAGCCCCGAACCTGGCACCCCCTCCCAGCCCCCAAACCTGGCACCCCCCCTGTGACGGAGCGATTCTGGCGGGACCCAACTGAGAGTGCCAAATCAGGACTAATTGCTCAAACAGGGCAGTTACAGCCCTAGGCTGGGGTTTTTCCACCTCTAAGGCAAACCAAACCAGCCAGACAAAAGGACTCTGGTCTCACCCCACTGGCTAACCACAAGTCACACAAGCAATTTCCTTAGACACTCCAGTCTCCCAGTATCACCACCAGTGCACTCGTCCTGGGGATAAATGGTTATGAAAACCAACACCCCAATAAAAGAAAAAGGTTCCCTCGATCCCAAAGGACCAAGCCCCAGACCCAGGTCAATATACACATCAGATCTTACCCACAAATCACGCTGTTGCCAATCCTTTAGAATCTAAAATCTAAAGGTTTATTTACAAAGGGAAAAAGGTAGAGATGAGAGGTAGAATTGGTTAAATGGAATCAATTACATACAGTAATGGCAAAGTTCTTAGTTCAGGCTTGCAGCAGTGCTGGAGTAAACTGCAGGTTCAGATTAAGTCTCTGGAACATCCCCCACTGGGATGGGTCCTCAGTCCCTGGTGTAGAGCTTCAGTTTGTGGCCAAGTCCCTCCAGAGGTCAGAAGCAGGATTGAAGACAAGATGGAGATGAGGCATTAGGCTTATATAGACTTTTCCAGGTGTAAGAATCCCTTTGTCTTCACTGTGGAATTTTACAGCAAAAATATGGAGCCTTGAGTCACATGGGCCAGTCCCTGCATACTTTGCTGAGTCACAAGGCGTGTCTGCCTTCTCTCCATGGGTCCATTGTGTCCTTAATGGTCCCTAATGGGCCATCAAACAGGCTAGGCAGAGCTAACACCAGCTTGTCTGGGAGGCTTCCCCCAGAAGCACAGCACAAACTTGAAATACTGACAGCATGGAGCCAACATTCATAACTTCAACTAAAAATGATACAGACATACAGACAGCATAATTATAACCAGCAACCCATAACCTGGTCTTAGACACCTTATATGACCCCCTTTACTTAGGATTTGGTGCCACTACAGGACCTTGGTTGCAACCCATGTTCTATATGGTCCCCATTTATATCAATAACGTCACACCCCCAACGCAAAATTGATGCAGGAAGGGATGACAAAACATCACTGACTGCATCCCAAGAGCCCCCTTTCCTTGGGTCTGTCTCACTACAGCTAGTGTTGGGCTAGAGGCCGTACCAGTGTATAACCGAAATGGTTTATCAAAGTCATGTTCAATAACATGAATGGATCTCTTTACTAACTCAAGGTATAACTTGGTTAGCTTTTGCAGCATGGTTCCTGTATGTTTCATGTGATCTTGCCAAGAGCTAAAGAAAACAGCTACTTTATCCATACCAGTTCTGGCCAATATTTTGAACCCAATTAACATTAAACCAATGTAGATATAGAGGTTGTTCATATTACAGGAATCTTGGCATTTAGCATGAAAGCAATATGGTAGTGTGCCTCAGTTTCCCCTTTCATACAGCACATCAGGTCTGGAATGTATTTTCCCCTGTGAAAAGTTCCAACACTGTTTACAGGCATTAACTGTGAAACATCAGTATAGCAAGGCCCTTTAACATAAAGTGTGTTTTCATGTATTCCTTTCAACATGTTCAAGGGATTTTCCAAAAGATTAGGCACATCGTACATTTTTACAGTTCTTGGCAATAGCAACACATTAGTTACAAAAATTAGCATTAGCAATAACAACAAATTCATTGCAAGTGTCCATTTACAATCATATTTGTCATGCCATACCCTTGGCTCAATACCATTGGAATTTGGGCATTTTAGGGTCAACACCCCACCTCATCAAACCTACCCCCACCCCCTCATCCCCATCAAACCTCCCCCACCCCACCTCTCTCCCCCCACCCCACCTCATCAAACCTCCCCCACACGCCTCCCCATCCCCAACAAACCTTCCCCCCACCCCACCGCTCCCCAACACCCCACTCCATCAAACCTCCCCCCACCCCACCTCTCCCTCCCACTTCACACCTCCACCACATCCTCCCACCTCATCAAACCTCCCCACACGCCTCCCCATCCCCATCAAACCTCCCCACACCCCACCTCCCCACCCCACCGCTCCCCAACACCCCACCTCATCAAACCTACCCTCATCCCCATCAAACCTCCCCACCCCACCTCTCTCCCTCCACCCCACCTCATCAAACCTCCCCACGCCTCCCCATCCCCAACAAACCTTCCCACCCCACCGCTCCCCAACACCCCACTCCATCAAACCTCCCCACCCCACCTCTCATCCTCCCACCTCATCAAACCTCCCCACACGCCTCCCCATCCCCATCAAACCTCCCCACACCCCACCTCCCCACCCCACCTCTCCCCAACACCCCACCACATCAAACCTCCCCACCCTTCCTCATCCCGGCAAACCTCCCCACCCCACCTCTCTCTCCCCACCTCATCAAACCTCCCCGCACACCTCCCCATCCCCATCAAACCTCCCCACACCCCACCTCTCCCCACCCCACCGCTCCCCAACACCCCACCTCATCAAACCTCCCCACACCCCTCCCCATCCCCATCAAACCTCCCCACACCCCACCTCTCCCCACCCCACCACTCCCCAACACCCCACCTCATCAAACCTCCCCACCCTTCCTCATCCCCGGCAAACCTCCCCACCCCACCTCTCTCTCCCTACCTCATCAAACCTCCCCACACCTCTCCCCATCCCCAGCAAACCTCCCCTCCACCCCACCTCTCCTCCCACTTCACACTTCCCCACACCCCACCTCATCAAACCTCCCCCAACCCCCTCCTTATCCCCATCAAACCTCCCCACCCCACCTCATCAAACCTCCCCACCCTTCCTCATCCACGGCAAACCTCCCCACCCCACCTCTCCCTCCCACTTCACACTTCCCCACACCCCACCTCATCAAACCTCCCCAACCCCTCCTCATCCCCATCAAACCTCCCCCACCCCACCTCTCTCCCCACCCCACCTCATCAAACCTCCCCACCCTTCCTCATCCCCGGCAAACCTCCCCACCCCACCTCTCCCTCCCACTTCACACCTCCACCACATCCTCCCACCTCATCAAACCTCCCCCACGCCTCCCCATCCCCATCAAACCTCCCCACACCCCACCTCTCCCCAACACCCCACCTCATCAAACCTCCCCACTACCCTTCCTCATCCCCATCAAACCTCCCCACCCCACCTCTCTCTCCCACCTCATCAAACCTCCCCCACCCCACCTCATCAAACCTCCCCAACCCTCCTTATCCCCATCAAACCTCCCCCACCCCACCTCTCTCCCCACCCCACCTCATCAAACCTCCCCACCCCACCTCTCCCACCCCACCACTCCCCAACACCCCACTCCATCAAACCTCCCCCCACCCCACCTCTCCCTCGCCCTTCACACCTCCACCACACCCTCCTGCCTCATCAAACCGCCTCAGTGGGGCCAGGACTGGCTGGCAAGGCAGGGGCTCCGGGGGCTCCGCGAAGCAGTGAGGAGGCTCTGGGGAGCTGGTCTGTAGTGCTGCATCTGCAGGTCAGGCTCCTCCGCCAGCTCGGTGCCAGGGCTGGGGAGGAGGAAGCTGCAGCCTGAGGCGTCCGGCCGTGCCCAGGAGGCAGAAGGCAGCGAGGGAGCGACGCCGAGCAGCCAGGCAGGGCTGGTCAGGGAGGCCAGAGCTCGCCCAGTGGGCAACAGAGAAAGTTTGTGATTCCAGTGTGTTCCTCAGTTTCCCTCTGTGCTCTGCATGATTAATCACCAGCTGTGAAGAGCAGGAGCCAGGAGGTGCTTTGTCGCCTGGTTGTCTGGGGCATGGGCAGGGGGTGGGCCCAGCAGTGAACAAATGGCCTGCTCTCCGTGGGAGGCTCCCGGGTGAACTTAGCTGGACAGGGGAGGAGGCGGGTTCAGAAGGGGGCTCACACCCCAGGCTCTGCTAATGCCACAGTGTAGCCACAGGCCCTGGCTGGAGGGGGAATTTCTGTCCCTGGTTAATCCAGTGGCAGGCTGAGAGGCGGGCGCCAGGTTGGCAGCAGAATTCTGCCTTTGCCCCAGCGCTGCCCACACAGGCCTAGGGCGCTGACCTCCAGCCCGGAGGGATGGAGCTAGGCCAGCGGGAGGGCTTGTCGTCGCCACGTAAAACCCACAGCGGCCTCACTGCGCCGCCTCCGAGCAGACGCTCCTGACGCAGTGGGGGGTGGGGGGGTCTCCCCGCGCTGTGCTTAGCCCCCTGCCCGAGAGGCAGCAGCTGGGTTCACTGGCGCTCTCCATGCGGGGAGTTGGGGCGCTTGTGTGGACTCCACACCCCAAGCTAGTTTTCTAGTGCAGCCCAGGTCCAGGCGTCCACACGAGGAATTCAGGCCCCCCCAAGCGGTGCGGCGTGGCCGGGAGAATTCTCCCATCACCCTGGCTATGCTGCTCGGGCACAGGGGAGCCGGCAGCCAGGGCAGAAGCCGTCCCGTGGCGCAGGCAGCGTTTCACTGGAGCCGTGCGGCTGCAGCGTTTCCGTGTAGACGAGCCCAGAAACGGGACCGGGGGGTGGTTCCTCCAGCAGCACAGCTCCAAGGGGCGCTGCGCCTTACCCCTGGGATCTCCAGGGGAGCCTGACAACTGCCCCACCCTGCCTGCAAGGGCCCAGTCCCGCTGCTCTGGGCTCACTGCCAGACGTGTCGAGTGGCCCGCACTGCTTGGGGGGGGATTGAGGGTTTCACTGGGACTGTCTGCATGGGGGAGGGGAGAGCAGGGGTGACTGTATTTGAGGGACGGTACCTGAGCCTGTAAAAGCAGCAATGAGTCCTGTGGCACCTTATAGACTAACAGACGTTTTGGAGCAGGAGCTTTCGTGGGGGAATCCCCACTTCGTGGGATGCATGAGCCTGTAACCTGAGCTGGGAGGGGGTTGGGGCCAGGTGACACCTTTGCCTGAGAAACTGGACAAAGGCTGGAGGAGGAGTGGGGGGGGGAGGGAGTCAGCTGGAGGGGCGGGGGTTCAGTTTGGGGCTGGCTGGGAGGAGGCAGGACCCCCACGTCTGGGGTCTAAGCTCCTTGCCCCCAGAGGGACCTGGCTGAGGGGTCCTGGCTGTACCCACAAGCCCTGCTTGGGACTGTTCCTGTCGGCTAATAACCCTGCTGTGTTCCTGGCTGGCTGAGAGTCCTGGGGAATCGCAGGAAGTGGGGGTGCAGGGCCGGATTCCCCCCCACTCCTTGACAGGGAGCTCTTGGGAAAGAGGCGCGACCCCCGGCCCCAGGGGGTGAGGGACTGAAGTGAACAGTGGGGGCTGCGTGCGGAGCCGCTTCGCAAGGAGCTGTAGCCGGCCAGTCTTGGCTCCCTAATCCCACTCAGGCACTAACTCCAGGAGCACAGGGGTTAAAATCCTGCTCCCAAACCACGGAGCAGCGAGCAAACAGGAGTGTGGGGGGGGGGTTAGAGGGGGGGATGAGAGCCAGGCCTTACCCTATACTTAGGCCAACAACAGCCCCCCCAAAACACCCCAAAGAACAAACCACCCCCGTGCCTAGCGCTGGCAGCCGCCAGCAGCAGAGGGGGGCTACCCGGTGTACGCACAGAGTGCAGCATGTAGAGTTACCCGCCGTGGCGGCATTCGGTGCAAGCAGCTCCTGGCCCGCAGAGATGGAGCTGGGGCTCTGGAGACCAGAGTGGCTGAACCGGAGGAGCGAAGGGAGACAGAGGGGTACCCGGAGGAGACTTTCCGCACACAGCAGAGCGGTCCCACCCCCTGTCTGAGAGCATCTGTGCTGCTGAGGAAGATGAAAGTCTCCAGGAAGGAGAAGATCAAACTGGAGCAGAGGGAAATGATCCCATGGCTGGGACCCTCCTTCCAGCTGATGTTGTGGTGTCTCCTTGCACGGAGGATACCCCGCCAGGGGAGGGACCCCCAGTTATTAGGAAGAGACGGGTAATAGTTATGGTGGATTTGATCATTAGAAACACAGCGAGCTGGGCTTGCAATGACCGGGAGAACCGCCCGGTGACTTGCCTGCCTGGGGCGCGAAGGTTGCGGCTCTCTCGAGATATCTAGATAGACGTGTGTGTAGAGAAATCTCTGGTCATTTTCCTATGGCTTTACATTGCGCCTCTGCATAGAACCTTGTCCTGGGTCTGCCCAGGGGTGACCTCTGTGTTCATGAGACTCTGTATCAAAGCCTCATGTAGAAACCTCCTATTGATGAGCCTTGGTACATGGAGACTCTGTATCAAAGCCTCATGGAGAAACGGTGCGTTGCCCTTGGTAGAATGTTATGGCCCCTAAGGATAGAATGAGATAGAAGAAAAATACACGAGAACAAATGGATATAAATTGGCAGTCGGGAAGTTTAGGCTTGAAATTAGACGAAGGTTTCTAACCATCAGGGGAGTGAAATTCTGGAGCAGCCTACCGAGGGAAACAGTGGGGCGAAGGACCTCTCTGGCTTTAAGATTAAGCTTGATAAGTTTATGGAGGGAATGGTTTGATAGGATAACACTATTTAGTCAATAGGTCAATAACGTGCGACCACTGGTAATTAGTACCGAGGGTCAATGTTGGGATATTGAAAGTGGCTGGAGAGTCTTGCCCGCATGCTCAGGGTTCAGCTGATCGCCATATTTGGGGTCGGGAAGGAATTTTCCTCCAGGGTAGATTGGCAGTGGCCCTGGAGGTTTTTCGCCTTCCTCCGCAGCATGGGGCAGGGGTCACTTGCTGGAGGATTATCTGCTACTTGAAGTCTTTAAATCAGGATTTGGGGACTGCAACAGCTGAGTCAAGGGAGAGAATTAGTTCAGGAGTGGGTGGGTCAGCTTTTGTGGCCTGCATCTTGCGGGAGGTCAGACTAGATGAGCATAATGGTCCCTTCTGATCTTAAGTTCTATGATTCTATGATTCTTTTTGCTCGGAGTAGAACAAGATCTCCCCCCCCACACACACACACACACACTCCCTTAATCGATGGCCCTGTGGAATGAGCGAGGTGTGAATGAGCAAGGGGGGAAGGCAGCACCTCCAGGCAGCTGCACCCCTGGAGAGGGGCTGGGAGCCAGCCCCCAGGACAATAAAACCTGTCAGGTGGGCTCGTTACAGAGGAGCAGAGACAGTGACGGCCTCGGGGGTTAGAAGCCAGCACCTTCCCTTGGAAACACCCTCTGCGGCACTGGGACACCCCCAGAAGGAACCAGGCCACAGACACAGATTTTGGAGCTGGTGCAGATTTGCATGAGAGGGAAGCTGCTATCAAGGTGAGGGGTCTTGCAGAGACCCCGGGCATCGATCCGGCTCCACCCCTCCCCCATCTAACGCACCCGCCAGTGCAGTGAGGGGGAGCTACTAATTGGTAACAACAACAAGACGGAGTGTGTGAGTGTGAGTGTGTGAGACTGTGTGTGTGAGTGTGAGTGTGAGACTGTGTGTGAATGCGCTTGTGTGAGTGAGTGTGTGTGAGCGCGCGTAAGTGTAATATACACATCATATGATACAGTGTTAATGGACACCTCTATTACTAATAAATGTGGTGTTTTGCCGTATTCCCCCTGGAAAGAGCCTGTGCAGAACTTTAAGTACAACATGTGTGTGGTGCTGGGGAGGAGCCAGTGGCCATGGTACATGTAGGTACTGGTGACATGGGAAGGGGTAGGAGAGAGGTCCTGGAGGCCACATTTAGGCAGGTAGGAGATTGAAGTCCAGGACTCCATGGTAACATTCTCTGAAAAGCTTCCCGTTCAACGCACAGGGCTAGTTAGACAGGCAGGGTCTCCACGCGTGGATGAGACGATGGCGTAGGGAGGAGGAGTTTAGATTTATTAGGCGCTGGGGAACCTTTGGGGAAACGAGGAGCCTATATAGGAAGGATGGGCTCCACCTCAACCAAAATGGAACCAGACTGCTGGCATGTCACAGTAAAAAGGCTATAGGGGTTTTAAACTGAAGGCTGGGGGAAGCCAACAGGGATGGAGGAGCACATGGCTCAGACAGAGACACCCCTTGGGGCGGATTTATATCCTAGTAAAGAGGAGAGGACAGAAGTTGCTAAGTGCGGGTAGAAGCTGAAGAGAAACAGTCAAACAAAACCAAGTCCCCTTCAATGACATCACATGGAGGCAGACAACTAAATATTGACAAGTTTTATAAGTGCTTGTGTACAAAAGCTAGAAGTCTCAATACTCAGCTGGGTTAACTCGGGTGCCTGGTATTAAATGAGGATATTGATACAACAGGCATCAGAGAAACTTGGTGGAACAATGATCATGAAAGGGACACAGTAATACCAGGGTACAAAGTGTCCCGGAGTCACAGAGGAGGTTGTGCGGGCAGGGGAGGGGTGCTGTACGGGGGAGAAAGCGAGGCTCAAATATAGCAAAACATTGGAATGACTCAAACTGCACCACAGACTCTCTGGCTGGAGATTCCCTGCTGTAGAGTAAGAGTCTAGCCGGAGGAAGAGGCTACCAAGCACCCGACCAGAAATGCTCAGGGAGATTAGAGTGGGTACAAAGGCAGAAACCCCAATAATAAAGGCAAATCTCAGCTCCCCCAGAGTGACTGGTACACGAACCTCGGGCCGGGAAGCAGAGACACCATGAATGCCTGGTCCTTGGAGCAGCTACTCTTAGCACCCAACTGGGGCGAGGCAATTCCTGATTTAGTCCTACGGAGCGCCCAGGAGCCGGTGAATATGGCTGCACTGCTGAGTAATAATGACCCTCGTGTAATTAAATTGAACATCCTCGTAGGGGGAAACCCACCACAGCGGCATTTCATTTCAAAAAGGGGAACGACACAAACTGAGGAAGCTAGTTAAACAGAAACTAGAAGGAACAGTCCCACAAGTGAAATGCCTGCAAGCCACATGGAAACATTAGAAACACACCATAACGAGGCTCAAGCTAATTGTACACCCCAAATTACAACAAAAGCGGTAAGTGAATCAAAAAATGCCACTATGGTTAAACAGCAGCATAGAGGTGCTTAGAGGCAAAGAGACGTCCTTTAAAAGCTGAAAGTAAAAGCCTCTGAGGAAAATAGAAAAGAACAAACTGTGGCAAGTCGAGTGGCAAAGTATAATGAGGCCAAAAAGAACTGGAAGAGCAACTAGCAAAAGACAGAAAAACCAATAGCAAAAACAAAACAAAACCAAAAACAAATGAAGTAGATCAGAAGCAGGAAGCCGGCCATAAAAGGGAACTCAGGCCTCACCGATCTACTAGAATTCTTTGAGGGGTCAATATGTGGACAAGGGGGGTCCAGTGGATACAGTGTACTTGGACTTTCAGAGACTTTGACAAGGTTCCTCCCCAAAGGCTCTTAAGCAGAGCGAGCTGCCATGGGACGGGGGGAAGGTCGGCTCACCGATCAGTAACTGGTTAAAAGACAGGAAACAAAGGGTAGGAGTAAATGGTCAGTTCTCAGACTGCAGAGCATCCAGGAAAGACAAGACTAAATGAAGCTAAGAGAAGCTAAATGAATTGTTTGCTTTGATCTTCACTGCAGAGGGGAGGGAGCGTCTCACACCTGAGCCATTCTTGTTTAGTGACAAATCTGAGGAACTGTCCCAGAGACCCAGACTGAGGAGTCATTAGAGGAGGTTTTGGAACAAACTGATCAATTGAACAGTAATAAGTCACCAGGACCAGATGATGTTCACTGAAGAGTTCTCAAATACTCTTAAAACTCAAAGATGAAATTACAGAACTACTAAATGGAGAGAGGTAAATAGTGGTTGTGACAAAGTGGGGGGGGTTCTTGGTTTTTCTGTGTTTTCCAGGGGGTTGCATGCAGAGGGAGGGGGACTCAGTGTCCCCGGGTGTTACTGGTTTAACGAGGGGAGGGGAGAGGGAGTTTGTTGTCACGGAGGACCAGTGAAGGAACTTGGGACCCCGACCGATGGCCTGGAGGCAGGGCCGGCTCCAGGCACCAGCATCCCAAGCCGGTGCTTGGGGCGGCAATCTGCAAGGGGCGGCAATCCGTGTGTTTTTGCCCCCAAGCAGCGCCCCGAATTGCTGCGGGAGGGCGGGGGCAGGCCGTGTGCCCATAGGGCGGCAGGCGAGTTTCAGCGGGGGCGGCAATTGGGCGGCAGCGTCTATGTTCCGCTGTCGGCAGGGGCGCAGCTTCTGTCTTCCGGCTGAAGAGAGAAGCTGCCTCCGAATTGCCACTGCCGGGGAAACACGCGAGCCGCATTAAGGGCACAAGGACTGCCCCCGTCCTTGTCTGGCGTCAATTCGGCGCACTGCTTGGGGCGGCAAAACCAGTAGAGCCGGCCCTGCCTGGAGGATGGAGACCCCAGCGACTGGTGACCCGGAGACCCAGCTCAGGAGTCGCAGCCGGCTCTGGCCAGTGGGGGACAATGGGCTGCGGGGAGAGGACCCCGGTGACCTGACCAGCCGGCTCCAGCCAGAGGGGGGCGGAGAGGAGAGGAGACCCAGGTCTGCCTGTTTACAACCCTGTTTACCTGGAGAGAAGCCAATGGACAGAGGGGGCTTGGGGCTGGGGGTATCGGAGGCCCAGCTGGGAGCAGGGGGCTCGGGGCTGGAGAGGGGGAGCAGGCAGAGCCCCCCTGGCTGCAGGGGGACTGGGATGTGCTGGGCTGAGGGAGGCCAGGCCTGAGGCCCTGAGAGTTTCCTGTGCTGGGTTCAACTCTCAATAAACCCTCCTGTGTTACGCTGGCTGAGAGTCGCTCCGGTCTAGAGATCAGGGCGGGGAGGGGGGCATCAACCCCTGCGGGGGTGAGGAGGCCCCAGGGGGCCCAGAGCGAGGGGACTCCCTGAGGGGCGCACGGCAAAGACAGACGTGCTGAGGCTGAGAGGTGCGGCTCCAGGAGGTGGAGGGGCCTGACCCCGAGAGAGAGTGGGCCCCCAAGAAGGGCTGTCGCACTGGAAGGGCCCCCCCCATGAACCCTATGGGGCCAAGAGTGGGCACGACCTGTGCGTCCGTGACAGTGGTGTCCCTGGGGTCAGTACTGGGCCCAGGGCTGTTCAACATATTCATAAACGATCTGGAAAAAGGGGTAAACAGTGAGGTGGCAAAATCTGCAGATGATACAAAACTACTCAAGATAGTTAAATCCAAAGCAGATGGCAAAGAGCAACAAAGGGCTCTCCCTGAACTGCAAATGGCAGCTGAAATTCTGGTTGATAAATGCAAAGTAACGCAAATTGGGAAACACAATCCCAACTATACATACAAAATGATGGGGTCTAAATTGGATGTTGCCACTCAAGAAAGATCTTGGAATCATTGTGGATAGTTCTCTGAAATCATCCACTCAATGTGCAGCGACAGTCAAAAAAGCAAACAGACCTTGGGAATCATTAAGAAAGGGAGAGATAAGAAGACAGAAAATATCATATTGTCTCTGTATAAATCCATGGGACACCCACACCTTTAACACTGCAAAAAGTTCTGTTCACCCCATCTCAAAAAAGAAATATTGGAATTGGAAAAGGTGCAGAAAAGGGCAACAGAAATGCTGAGGGGTCTGGAAGAGTTTCTGTATGAGGAGAGATTAATAAGACTGGGACTTTTCAGCTCACAAAAGAAGACGACTAAGGGGGGATATGAGAGAGGTCTCTAAAGTCATGACCGGTGTGGAGAAAGTGAATGAGGAAGTGTTATTTACTCCTCCTCGTAACACCAGAACTAGGAGTCACCAAATGAATTACTAGGCAGCAGGTATTTCTTCACACAACGCGCAGTCGATCTGCGGAGCTTGTTGCCAGGGGATGTTGTGAAGGCCAAAAGTTTCACTGGGTTCAAAAAAGAACTAATTAAGTCCATGGGGGATCAGTCCATCAGTGGCTGTTAGCCAAGCTGGCCAGGGATACAGCCCCATGCTCTGGGTGGCCCGAAATCTCTGACTGCCAGAGGCAGGCACTGGGCGACAGAGGATGGATCACTGGCTAATTTCCCTCTTCTGTTCATTCCTTCTGCAGGATCTGGCACTGGCCAGAAGAACCATCGGTCTGACCCACTATGGCTGTTCGTACGTTCATATGTTCCATGCCCCAGCTATACAACAGTCCCGTGGGGGAACCCTGCAGTGGGGCAGCCCCCCAGGGTCCCACTCCCTGCAGCCTCCCTGGCTTCCAGACTGAGCCTCTGGGTACATGAGTCACCTGCCCCCAGCGTGGGCAGCCCCTGGGTCTGCGCAGAGACAGAGCGGGTACCGCAGCGTCCGGCCTGGGCAGCCCGGAGCCATTCACCAGCTGGGGCTCCGGTGCCAGGCTGGCTCTGACCCCCCGTCCGTCCCAGCAGAGAACGAGCTTCCTCCAGCCCCCAAAGCCCTCATTAATCACAGCTGGGCACATCTGGGCTTTGTTCTCCAGGCAGGACCAGGCTGAGTTCACAACCCCCTGGCCAGAGAGACCAGTAGGTAACTCCCTGGAGCTGGCATTGTCTCTGTGGCCCTGGGTGAGTTTCAGTCAGCTCCGTAGTGACTCTGCTCATTCTACCCGGGCAGGGCGGTGTCTCTCAGCCTGCCCAGCGAGCAAACATAATCCTCTCCCCACCCCTGCACTGGGGAGCCCTGCAAAGTGTAGGGGGAAACTGAGGCACACAAAGGCGTCAATAAAAAAATTACAAAAAATTCCCACTTTGTGAGATACGGGTCCCCGTGGCGTGGGCAGGCCTCTGCCCTGGAGTCTCTCAGCTGGCCTGGCCGGGCAGAGCTCCCGGCGGGAAATAGGAGGGCTGGAGCCCAGAGGCTCAGTCTGGGACGGGGGGAGGCCATGTGGCCCCCCCGAAGGAAGAGTGGGATCCGTTAGGGGTCTGGCAGACAGGGGCCACCCACAGCCCAGCCAGGCATGCCAGGGAGGGACCCTGCCAGCTCTCAATGCAGCCGGCCGCTCCTCATGGCCCCGGGTGTCTGGCTGGCTGGGCCTATGCCCCACACACAGCAGCCCCAGGCAGCAGCGGGTGCTCAGCATGACTGCAGTAGCCTGCCCATACCCAGCGCCAATTCCACTGGTGGCAGTCAGGGCTTCGGGGTAAGGGGCCTTTCCCATCTAGCATGAGGATGACCAGACGGGGGCTGGGGGGGGAGCATAGGCGTCTACATAAGACAAAGCCCCGAATATTGAGACTGTCCCTAAAAAATCGGGACATCTGGTCACCCCACCTAGGCCAGACTTTGTTCTCTGGGCCCAAGCCCTGCACAGGGGTTGGGAGGAAAAAGGCAGGCGGGTACGGCCAGAGCGATCCCAACTTTGCAATGTTCAAAAACCAGACCCTTTAGCAGGAGGGCCTGAACCTCCCTTGCAGTGCCTCTTCCCGAGGCCCCGCCCCTTCCCCGAGGCCCCGCCCCCACCTCACCCATGCCCCGCCCTATTTGCTCCTCTCCCCCCTCCTCCTGTCCTTCACTGCTCTCCTCCCTCCCTCCCAGCTGGGTCCCGAGGGAGCTGCAGCCGCCCCAGGCAGGTAGCAGGCAGCCCTGGCTGGTGATGACCCAGCACCTCCATGCTCGCAGTAACCGGACTTCGGGGGTCTGTCAGTAGATCTGACCAGACACTGTCAGGTCCCCTTTTCGACCTGCCCCGCCCCCACGCCCAGGGCAAGGGCTGATCGGGCCTAATGGACAGGGAGGGAGATCAGCACGGGGAGGCCCAGGACAGGGGGGGGTTCTCCCCACCTCTGACAAGCAAACCATGTGTATTTCAGTTCAGCCACACGTGAAGTCCATCAGGAGCAGAGTGTGCAGGCCGTCCTGCGGGCGGGGGCTCCATCCTGGGCCCGGGGAGCAGCGACTTGGGGCAATCCGGCTGAACGCGAGCTCCCCGTGCGACGCTGCAGCCACAAGGCGAACGCGATCCTGGGACGTGTGTAAACAGGAATCTCGAGGTGCAGCAGGGAGGTGATTTCCCCTCAGTATGTGGCACTGGTGCGACCGCTGCTGGGATCCTGGCCCAGTTCCCGCAGGACGTGGCTAGATGGGAGTGGGGTCAGAGCCGCGCCAGGGGATAGTTAAAGGGTTAGAAACCTGCTGGGAAGTGACGGCTCCAGGAGCTCAGTGCAGCACAAAGGGAAGGTCCAGGGGTGCCTTGATCCCAGCCTGCACAGTCTCACGGGGGGAACCAAACGCTCTTCGCTCTGGTCAGACAGATCCAAGCGCTGGAAGTTGAAGCCAGACTAATTTAGCCGGGAAAGAAGGTGGAATTTAAGAGAGAGAAATAACCACGGGACCCATTTCCCAGGGGTCGTGGTGGATTCTCCGTCCCTGAAAAGCTGAAATCCAGTTTGGGTGGGTCTCTGAAAGCTCTGCTCTGGCTCCGGCTCCGGCTCCGGCTCCCTCAGGGGAAGTCAGACCCCATGTGGTTCTGCTCCAACCCCCTGCTGCTCTCTCCTGCCTCTGGCCCCAGCCACTGCCCGCAGACAGGAGCCTGGCTCTGGTCAGAGCAGTGCCCGCAGCTCCACGCTCCCTCTGTGCAGAGCTGGCCCCAGGGCGCCATTCACCCTCCGGGGGGCCTTCCCCTCCATCCCTGGGCTCCGCAGCCAGCCAGGGGGAGCTGGGAGTGTGGGGACTGAGCCTTGCTGATGCTGGGCCTGCAGGTGTCGGGGTGGCTGTCGCCCCTGCCCTGGAGAGAGCCCCAGCCAGTCACGGGGGGCCCAGCTCCCCCGGGGAGGGCCTGGCCGATGGGATCTAGGTCTCCATTGACACAGACTTTAACCCTTTATTGGCAGTACAGGTCACTAGTACGTCAGCTGTAGGCAGAGCCTTTGAGTCAGTCAGCAGGGCCTGGCCTGCCAGGGTGGGAGGTGTCTGGGGCTCCTTGCTCCCCCGGGGTGCTGAGGCAGGGCAGGCACACAGCAGGGAGTCCCTGGGCCCCAGGGGTCTGCATCTGCAGCAGGCATGGAGGGTCCGGCCTCAGCCCCTGCCACCCCACAGCCTCGTGGGGACGTGCAGACAGGTCTCTCCCCTGCTCCAGGGGGCAGCATGGGGGCCTCACACCACAGATGCCACCCCGGAGACGGACGTGACCTTCTTGTCCTCGGCCCAGGGCTGCAGGTTCTGCAGGGCGCAGAGGGAGGAGTTGTGCATGCAGAGCGGGTCCTGCGGCAGCGGCTGGCTCAGGCTCTTCTGGAAGGCCTCCTGCTGCAGGTGCAGCATCAGCCGGTTGGCCTGCTGGCGCTCGGCCTCCCGCTCCTCGGCCGTCTGCCTCCTGCCGCGGGGACGTGGGCAGAGCCCGTTAGTGCCTGCGGGGGCTGCCTGCGCCTCGAGCCCCGTCCCGCCCTGCCCCGGGCCGGCCCCTCTCTCCCGCCACCCTGCCCTCAGCCGGACAAGCCCCCCGCCCCGTCCCTGTGCCACACCGCTACACCCCCCGCCCCGTCCCTGTGCCCCTCACCCACACCCCCGCCCCATCCCTGTGCCACTCAGCTACACACATCCCGCCCCGTCCCTGTGCCACTCAGCTACACACCCCTGCCCCATCCCTGTGCCCCTCACCCACACCCCGCCCCATCGCTGTGCCACCCTGCGCCTCACCCACACCCCCTGCCCCATCCTGTGCCACTCAGCTACACACCCCCGCCCCGTCCCTGTGCCACCCTGCCCCTCACCCACACACCCTGCCCCATCCTGTGCCACTCAGCTACACACCCCGCCCCAGCCCTGTGCCACCCTGTGCCTCACCCCCCCCCTGCCCCATCCCGGTGCCACTCAGCTACACCCCCCGCCCCGGCCCTGTGCCACTCAGCTACACCCCCCGCCCCGTCCCTGTGCCACTCAGCTACACCCCCCGCCCCGTCGCTGTGCCACCCTGCCCCTCACCCACACCCCCCGCCCCATCCCTGTGCCACCCTGCGCCTCACCCACACCCCTGCCCCATCCCTGTGCCATCCTGCCCTCACCCACACCCCACCCCATCCCTGTGCCACTCAGCTACACCCCACCCCATCCCTGTGCCACCCTGCCCCTCACCCCCGCCCCATCCCTGTGCCACCCTGCGCCTCACCCCACCCCTGCCCCATCCTGTGCCACTCAGCTACACACCGCCCCATCGCTGTGCCACCCTGCGCCTCACCCACACCCCTGCCCCGTCCCTGTGCCACTCAGCTACACACCCCGCCCCGCCCCTGTGCCACCCTGCGCCTCACCCACCCCACCCCATCCCTGTGCCACCCTGCGCCTCACCCACACCCCGCCCCATCGCTGTGCCACCCTGCGCCTCACCCACACCCCTGCCCCGTCCCTGTGCCACTCAGCTACACACCCCGCCCCATCCCTGTGCCCCTCACCCACACCCCGCCCCATCCCTGTGCCACTCAGCTACACCCCGCCCCGTCCCTGTGCCCCTCACCCACACCCCGCCCCGTCGCTGTGCCACCCTGCGCCTCACCCCACCCCTGCCCCATCCTGTGCCACTCAGCTACACCCCCGCCCCATCCCTGTGCCACTCAGCTACACCCCGCCCCATCCCTGTGCCACTCAGCTACACACCCTGCCCCATCGCTGTGCCACTCAGCTACACACCGCCCCATCCCTGTGCCACCCTGTGCCTCACCCACCCCGCCCCATCCCTGTGCCACCCTGCGCCTCACCCACACCCCTGCCCCGTCCCTGTGCCACCCTGCCCCTCACCCACACCCCTGCCCCATCGCTGTGCCACCCTGCGCCTCACCCCACCCCTGCCCCATCCCTGTGCCACTCAGCTACACCCCCGCCCCGTCGCTGTGCCACCCTGCGCCTCACCCACACACCCCGCCCCATCGCTGTACCACCCTGCCCCACACCCACAAACCCCAGCCCCATCCCTGTGCCACCCTGCAACTCACCCACACACCCCGCCCCATCCCTGTGCCACCCTGCCTCACCCCGCCCCATCGCTGTACCACCCTGCCCCTCACCCACACACCCCTGCCCCATCCCTCTGCCACTCAGCTACACCCCCAGCCCCGTCCCTGTGCCACTCAGCTACACACCCCGCCCCAACGCAGTGCCACCCTGCCCCTCACCCACACACCCCCGCCCCATCCTCTGCCCCTCACCCCACCCCTGCCCCATCCCTGTGCCACCCTACCCCTCACCCACACACCCCCGCCCCATCCCTGTGCCACTCAGCTACACCCCCTGCCCCGTCCCTGTGCCACTCAGCTACACACCCCGCCCCATCGCTGTGCCACCCTGCGCCTCACCCCCACCCCCTGCCCCATCCTGTGCCACTCAGCTACACACCCCCGCCCCATCCCTGTGCCACCCTGCCCCTCACCCACACACCCCTGCCCCATCCCTGTGCCACTCAGCTACACACCCCCGCCCCGGCCCTGTGCCACCTGCCCCTCACCCACACCCCTGCCCCATCCCTGTGCCACCCTGCGCCTCACCCACCCCCCCCAGCCCCATCCCTGTGCCACCCTGCGCCTCACCCACACCCGCCCGCCCCAACCCTGTGCCAACCTGCCCCTCACCCACACCCCACACCCCATCCCTGTGCCCTCACCCACACCCCTGCCCCATCCCTGTGCCACCCTGCCTCACCCACACACCCCGCCCCATCCCTGTGCCACTCAGCTACACCCCGCCCCATCCCTGTGCCACCTGCCCCTCACCCACCCCGCCCCATCCCTGGGCCACCCTGCCCCTCACCCACACCCCTGCCCCATCCCTGTGCCACCCTGCCTCACCCACACACCCCGCCCCGTCCCTGTGCCACCCTGCCCTCACCCACACCCCGCCCCATCCCTGTGCCACTCAGCTACACCCCGCCCCATCCCTGTGCCACCTGCGCCTCACCCACACGCCCGCCCCATCCCTGTGCCACCCTGCGCCTCACCCACACACTCCCGCCCCATCCCTGTGCCACTCAGCTACACACACCCCTGCCCCATCCCTGTGCCACCCTGCGCCTCACCCACACCCCCCCGCCCCATCCCAGTGCCACGCAGCCACACACCCCACCCCATCCCTGTGCCACCCTGCGCCTCACCCACACACCCCCGCCCCATCCCTGTGCCCCTCACCCCCCCCCGCCCCATCGCTGTGCCCCTCACCCCCACCCCGCCCCATCCCTGTGCCACCCTGCACCTCACCCCCACACCCTGCCCCATCCCTGTGCCACTCAGCTACACACCCCACCCCATCCCTGTGCCACCCTGCCCTCACCCACACCCCTGCCCCATTGCTGTGCCACCCTGCCCCTCACCCACACACCCCCGCCCCATCCCTGTGCCCCTCACCCACACACCCCCGCCCCTTCCCTGTGCCACTCAGCTACACACCCCTGCCCCATCGCTGTACCACCCTGCCCCTCACCCACACCCCCGCCCCATCCCTGTGCCACCCTGCGCCTCACCCACACACCCCGCCCCATCCCTGTGCCACTCAGCTACACACCCCGCCCCATCCCTGTGCCACCCTGTGCCTCACCCACACACCCCCGCCCCATCCCTGTGCCACCCTGCCCCTCACCCACACCCCCTGCCCCATCCCTGTGCCACCCTGCGCCTCACCCACACACCCCGCCCCGTCCCTGTGCCACCCTGCCCCTCACCCACACCCCCGCCCCATCCCTGTGCCACTCAGCTACACACCCCTGCCCCATCCCTGTGCCACCCTGCGCCTCACCCACACGCCCGCCCCATCCCTGTGCCACCTACCCCTCACCCCCACCCCTGCCCGATCACTGTGCCACCCTGCCTCACCCACACCATCCCTGTGCCACTCAGCTACACACCCGCCCCATCCCTGTGCCACCCTGCGCCTCACCCACACCCCTGCCCCATCCCTGTGCCACTCAGCTACACCCCCGCCCCGTCCCTGTGCCACCCTGCGCCTCACCCACACCCCTGCCCCGTCCCTGTGCCACCCTGCGCCTCACCCACACCGCCCCATCCCTGTGCCACTCAGCTACACAGCTACACACCCCCCTCACCCACACGCCCCGCCCCATCCCTGTGCCACCTGCCCCTCACCCACACCCCTGCCCCGTCCCTGTGCCACCCTGCGCCTCACCCCACTCCTGTGCCACTCAGCTACACACCCCCGCCCGTCCCTGTGCCACCCTGCCCCTCACCCACACGCCCCGCTCCATCCCTCTGCCCCTCACCCACACCCCGCCCCATCCCTGTGCCACTCAGCTACACCCCGCCCCGTCCCTGTGCCACCCTCGCCTCACCCCACTCCCCGCCTGTGCCACTCAGCTACACCCCGTCCTGTGCCACCCTGCCCCTCACCCACACACCCCGCCCCATCCCTGTGCCACCCTGCCTCACCCACACACCCCGCCCCATCCCTGTGCCACTCAGCTACACCCCGCCCCATCCCTGTGCCACCCTGCCCTCACCCACACCCCTGCCCGTCCTGTGCCACCTGCCCCTCACCCACACGCCCCACCCCATCCCTCTGCCCCTCACCCTGTGCCACTCAGCTACACCCCGCCCCGTCCCTGTGCCACCCTGCCCCTCACCCACACGCCCCGCCCCATCCCTGTGCCACTCAGCTATACACCCCTGCCCCATCGCTGTGCCACCCTGCCTGCCCCATCCCTGGGCCCGCCTCATCCCTGTGCCACTCCCCATCCCTGTGCCACTCAGCTACACCCCTGCCCCATCGCTGTGCCACCCTGCGCCTCACCCACACGCCCCCGCCCCATCCCTGTGCCACCCTGCGCCTCACCCACACACCCTGCCCCATCCCTGTGCCACCCAGCCCCTCACCCACCCGCCCCCGCCCCATCCCTGTGCCCCTCAGCTACACCCCGCCCCATCGCTGTGCCACCCTGCCCCTCACCCCACCCCTGCCCCATCCCTGTGCCACCCTGCCTCACCCACACACCCCGCCCCAACCCTGTGCCACTCAGCTACACACCCTGCCCCATCCCTGTGCCACCCTGCCTCACCCACACGCCCCGCCCCATCCCTGTGCCACCCTGCGCCTCACCCACACGCCCCCGCCCCCGCCCTGTGCCACCCAGCCCCGCACCCACACCCCGCCCCATCCCTGTGCCACCCTGCCTCACCCCCATCCCTGTGCCACCTGCCCTCACCCCATCCCTGTGCCACCCCTGCCTCACCCACACACCCCTGCCCCATCCCTGTGCCACCCTGCCCTCACCCACACACCCGCCCCATCCCTGTGCCACTCAGCTACACACCTGCCCCATCCTGTGCCTCACCCACATGCCCCCGCCCCATCCCTGTGCCACCCTGCCCCTCACCCACACACCCGCCCCATCCCTGTGCCACTCAGCTACACACCCTGCCCCATCCCTGTGCCACCCTGCGCCTCACCCCCATCCCTGTGCCACCCTCACCCCACCCCTGCCCGATCACTGTGCCACCTGCCCTCACCCACACCCCGCCCCAACCCTGTGCCACCCTGCCCCTCACCCACACCCCACCCCATCCCTGTGCCACCTGCCCTCACCCACACCCCGCCCCATCCCTGTGCCACTCAGCTACACCCCGCCCCATCCCTGTGCCACCTGCCCCTCACCCCACCCCTGCCCCATCCCTGTGCTGCCCCTCACCCACACCCCGCCCCTGTGCCACTCAGCTCCCATCGCTGTGCCACTCAGCTACACCGCCCCATCGCTGTGCCACCTGCGCCTCACCCCACACCCCTGCCCCATCCCTGTGCCACCCTGCGCCTCACCCACACACCCCGCCCCATCCCTGTGCCACCCTGCGCCTCACCCCGCCCCATCCCTGTGCCACCCCCATCCCTGTGCCACTCAGCTACACACCCCCTGCCCCTCACCCCACACCCCTGCCCCATCCCTCTGCCCCTCACCCACACACCGCCCCATCCCTGTGCCACTCAGCTACACCCCTGCCCCATCCCTGTGCCACCCTGCGCCACCCACACACCCTGCCCGTCCTGTGCCACCTGCCCCTCACCCACACGCCCCGCCCCATCCCTGTGCCACTCAGCTACACCCCCGCCCCATCGCTGTGCCACCCTGCCTCACCCACACACCCGCCCCAATCCTGTGCCACTCAGCTACACCCCTGCCCCATCCCTGTGCCACCCTGCGCCTCACCCACACGCCCGCCCCATCCCTGTGCCACCCTGCGCCTCACCCACACGCCCCCGCCCCCTCCCTGTGCCACCCAGGCCCGCACCCCCACCCCCCCATCCCTGTGCCACCCTGCGCCTCACCCACACGCCCGCCCCATCCCTGTGCCACCCTGCCCTCACCCACACCCCGCCCCATCCCTGTGCCACCTGCCCTCACCCACACACCCCTGCCCCATCCCTGTGCCACCCTGCCTCACCCACACACCCCGCCCCCTCCCTGTGCCACGCAGCTACACACCCCAGCCCCAGCCCGGTGCCACCCTGTGCCTCACCCACACGCCCCCGCCCCATCCCTGTGCCACCCTGCCCCTCACCCACACCCCCGCCCCATCCCTGTGCCACCCTGCCCCTCACCCACACACCCCTGCCCCATCCCTGTGCCACCCTGCCCCTCACCCACACACCCCACCCCATCCCTGTGCCACCCTGCCCTCACCCACACCCCGCCCCATCCCTGTGCCACTCAGCTACACCCCGCCCCATCCCTGTGCCACCCTGCCCCTCACCCCACCCCTGCCCCATCCCTGTGCCACCCTGCCCCTCACCCACACCCCGCCCCTGTGCCACTCAGCTACACACCCCATCGCTGTGCCACTCAGCTACACACACCCCGCCCCATCGCTGTGCCACCCTGCGCCTCACCCCACACCCCTGCCCCATCCCTGTGCCACCCTGCGCCTCACCCACACACCCCGCCCCATCCCTGTGCCACTCAGCTACACCCCACCCCATCGCTGTGCCCCTGCGCCTCACCCACACGCCCGCCCCATCCCTGTGCCACCCTACCCTCACCCACACCGCCCCATCCCTGTGCCACCCTGCGCTCACCCCCGCCCCATCCCTGTGCCACTCAGCTACACCCCTGCCCCATCCCTCTGCCCCTCACCCACACACCCCCGCCCCATCCCTGTGCCACTCAGCTACACCCCCCGCCCCATCGCTGTGCCACCCTGCCCCTCACCCCCACCCCCTGCCCCATCCCTGTGCCACCCTGCCCTCACCCCACACCTGCCCCATCCCTGTGCCAACCTGCCCCTCACCCACACCCCGCCCCATCCCTGTGCCACCCTGCCCTCACCCACACGCCCGCCCCATCCCTGTGCCACTCAGCCACACACCCCGCCCCATCGCTGTGCCACCCTGCCCTCACCCCACACCCCTGCCCCATCCCTGTGCCACTCAGCTACACACCCCGCCCCATCCCTGTGCCACCCTGCCCTCACCCCACACCCCTGCCCCATCCCTGTGCCACCCTGCCCCTCACCCCACACCCCTGCCCCATCCCTGTGCCACCCTGCCCCTCACCCCACGCCCCTGCCCCATCCCTGTGCCACCCTGCCCTCACCCACACCCCGCCCCATCGCCCTGCCCCTCACCCACACCCCCTGCCCCATCCCTGTGCCACCCTGCCCCTCACCCACACACCCCCGCCCCATCCCTGTGCCACTCAGCTACACACCCCCGCCCCATCGCTGTGCCACCCTGCGCCTCACCCACACACCCCCGCCCCATCGCTGTGCCACCCTGCCCCTCACCCACACCCCCCGCCCCATCCCTGTGCCACTCAGCTACACACCCTGCCCCGTCCCTGCGCCTCACCCACACACCCCTGCCCCATCGCTGTGCCACCCTGCGCTCACCCACACCCCTGCCCCAGCCCCGTGCCACTCCGCCACACACCCCTGCCCCATCGCTGTGCCACCCCGCCCCTCACCCCCACACCCCTGCCCCAGCCCGGTGCCACCCTGCGCCTCACCCACACACCCCCGCCCTGTCCCTGTGCCCTCACCCACATGTCCCTGTGCCACCCTGCCCTCACCCACACACCCCGCCCCGTCCCTGTGCCACCCTGCCCTCACCCACACACCCCTGCCCCATACCTGTGCCACCCTGCGCCTCACCCACACACCCCACCCCATCCCTGTGCCACCCTGCGCCTCACCCACACACCCCGCCCCATCCCTGTGCCACTCAGCTACACCCCCCGCCCCATTGCTGTGCCACCCTGCCCCTCACCCACACCCCACCCCATCCCTGTGCCACCCTGCCCTCACCCACACACCCCTGCCCCATCCCTCTGCCCCTCACCCACACACTCCCGCCCCATCCCTGTGCCACTCAGCTACACACACCCCTGCCCCATCCCTGTGCCACCCTGCGCCTCACCCACACCTCTGCCTGCCCCATCCTCTGCCCTCACCACACACCCCCGCCCCATCCCTGTGCCACCCTGCGCCTCACCCACACCCCCCGCCCC